>NC_072449.1:16752208-17079395 GCF_027596085.1 Anoplopoma fimbria
TGACAGCAAGAACTCATTGGCATCTAAAAGATAAACATATATGTTTAATCTTACATTCCCATATATTTTATGAGCTGCTCACATGTTTTCAATGTAAAATATCAAACTTTAAATTGCTATTAACTTTAGCTGTAAATAAAATAAATGTTTTGGAATAAAAAGTTCAATATTTTCCTCTGAAATGTAGTGGAGTAGAAGTATAAAGTAACGACATGGAACACATACAGTTCATTCCCTTTACCAAGTTTGTATCATCACCACCAATTCTTGTCCTTGAGAGTTTTCCTTTTTCAGCTGGTCAGCTCTTACAGTGGGGAAAAATGGCCACGACATTCAACAGTCAACAGATAGATAGATTGTATTGTCACCAAGGGAGACATTTGTATCCGCAGAGTATGCGTTATGTGTGCCTCCAGAACAAACATTTAACATATTTACATTTCATCAGTGTTGTTCTGGTCCATCAGGCAGCTGACTGTGTCACCAAGCAGATCAGTGTATAGAGTTATTTTCTTTATTGTAGCTGACATTTTTTCTACTTCCTTATAGTACCATGGATGGAAACCAATGCATTTGTCAAAGTAAATATATAAACTACATCACAGTCAAATGAAATAATTCTACCGTCAGATGGGAAAGTTTTAATATTATTAGGATTAGGTGGGACACTGACCCCTCATCCTATATTATTACACTAATCTGTGATGGGAAAAAAGAAGTTTTACGACAAGTGGGTCACTCCCAGAGCAGCGGTGATGGGAATTAAGGCTTTCTCATGATGTCATAAGCACACAAAACCTAGAACGGCATGATTCACAGGAATAAAGTAGTTATGTTGGCAAGGTGGGACCGGGTGACTGAGTTGGCGCGCTTACCCAATATAACCCTGTGTTATTGTTAAGCAGAGACAAAAAACACTCCTTACTGTGTGGAAAGTAGTGAAACTTTCACAACTGTTTCCATACTGTCAAGGTTTTTATGGGACTTCACTAAAATAAACTACCATACTATACTGTTTCATACTATATATTTGGATATATTTTCAGTACTATACTATACGGTACACTTTAATATTATACTATGCTATTCACTTCCCTGAACTAAACTACTATTCTATACTATATTATACTGTCATGTATTTTTTGCCTACTATACTAAACTTTATTTCATTAAACAAACTACTATAATGTACTGCAATGTATTATATTATTTTGCTTTTTAGATGTTTATTTCACAGTATTTTTAATGACTACATAACTTGGGTTTCAGTGTCACGGTGTCATAAATGGTAACATAATCAACTTTTGTCTGGAGTAGTTTTATTTGCAAAATGAAAACATACAAATCACAATATCTGTGGATTATCCCCTCCAGAACCAGTGCAATATACAGTAAGGGCAAACACTTCAGACATCAAGTGTTCATTTCTTTTCATATTTACTGACAGATCAGATATACTTAAAGCGATCACAATGCAAAACCGTATTCATGTTACTGTTACCTGTCTGTCTATAAACCCGAATTGTGCTAAATGTGTGATCACTTGTATGTGTCATACAGGGTAGATTATGACATGATAAGATGAGATTTTCTGCTCTGCTCTCTTTTAACATCTTAGAATAGGTCTTTATTGTTAGCCACTTTACCTCAGTTTGATGTCAGTACAAGAAAGCAGGAAATTACAGAGAAGTTTCCAGACCTCATAATACACTTTGTTTCCCACCACTGTTCACGGCTCATTTTCCCCCCCTTGTTTTTAATGCTACAGAGAACCAGTGTGCAGGTTCTGCAGTGTTAAACCGCACTGACACAGGCTCACATGATGAGGAAAGGTATCATCAAAGAGCTAACGACCTTGACTCACAACCACAATCTCTTGATTTGAATCTGCATCACATGAGAGCGTATAGCTTCTCACGTAGTGTACAAGTTACAGTATATCCCTTTGGTGAAATTACAGTATGTTTGTCATTACCCCTCAGTGTCATATTTCTACATTTACTGTCCCTCCTACGCCAGTCACAGCCTTTCAAGGGAACGCCTACATCTATATAGATGGCTGCTATCAGTTTGCTGCCTTTATGACAGCTATATTCGTGCTGTTGTCACACTTAGTTTTTCCATTGATCATCATCGTCACTTGTGACTACAGCGTTGGCTGTTACTGTTGGTCCGGTGTAAAGAATGCTTTAAACTCAAAATTTCAAATTTCACTTCTCAAATTCAAATTAGGATGCTTTTATTGGCAGGACACAACACTTTACATATGGCCAAAGTGTATTAAAATGTTGAAACTTTTATTTTATTCAATAAGATTGTTTTAAACACAATGTCCTCTCTTTCTGTCTCTCTCCATCAACCGCACACTCGATAATGTTAAGCACACTTGACTCTTTTGTAAATTGTTCAAAGCCATTCAGCCTTAACACCTGTTAGTCCATTTATAAACGGTCATATTATTATGCAAATCACATTGTCATATTGCTTATTACTGATACAATAGCTCTTTGACGCTGTCCGCAAAGGCTGCTAATGTTGACAGATTTTTAAATTGCTAGTATATGTCATAATGATAAATGGAGGTTCAGCTGGTTTAGGCGCGTAAACCAGTTTAATCGTCCCAGCACTAAGACACAAAGTCTCACTTTAGAGTGTAATTAGTCAGTCATAAAACAGACCTATGGATAGGCTGAATGTGTTATTATAGAGACTATAGTATATTCTTTGTTTTGCCCTGGGCAGTATTGCTAAATGTCATCAAATTGTTCTTGGCCTCACAAAAGAAACATTCAAACACCTGGGTCAGATAAATACTGAACTCCATGTGCCATATGAGGGAGAACGTGTACGGAGAGGTATGAGCTGTTGACGGAGAAGCTGTTTTCACGTGGACTGTATGCATAAATCAATCAAATAAGTGTCATTGTTACACTTTAATATCAATTAAACACCAACAGCAGATGCAACCATGTCATTTTTTTTATATGACTGTAAGGCAAAAGGTGCAAGATTCCCCTCTGTTAAAATAATGCCACTGAATTGTGAATTAGTAATTAGTAAGCAATAAGGATCAATATTATATACAGCAGGGATTAGGGAAAACCTTAAACCTTGTAGAGAAGTTAAAAAAACCATAAAATACTTTCTTATGCATAGCTCTTGAGCAAAACACTCTACTACAAACTTTCTAACTGTACTACACTTGTACCTTTTATGTTTCCCTCCACCTACCAGTTTTAAGTGAAAGCTAGTCACCCTAGACTTTTGTCTGTAGGCATGTTTAGCTGCCTTTTCAAAGGAATTTCCAAGACTGGACTGTAGCACCAAGATTATTCCATTCCTCTTTATGTAAACTGTATTCTGCAGGCTCTTCTGGCTTGGACAAAATGAAATTGGTGTTTGACATAAGTGTTATCAAATCAGAAAGAAATCTACTGAGCCCTTTGCTTAGTTTCTTAAGGCAAAGCTGACTCCACCTGTGAGAGAAGAAGATAAGAGGGTTTGAACACTGTAGATTTACCCCTGAGGGGTTGCTCTGCACGTCATAAACATGTCCTACAGTCAGTGCAGCACAGCCGACCCTCACCTGACAGGGCAGGCTCGGCTTTCGTTAACACACACCCTAACGGGCGTGTTTGTCAGTGAAGCCATCTGGTAGAACGGCAGAGAAAAAAGCACACTTGCTTGGCTCAAAATCAAAACACCTTAATGAGTCACAAGCGGAAATAAAGTAGCCGGTGTGTTGTTTGTGTACATGCATGTCTGGTGAATCACTTTCCTAAGATTTCTACAACAATGATGACATCACCAGACTCAGTCTCACATGACTGGAAAGAGATGGTAGAGCTGACAGGGCAGCTTTTATTACATAGAGCCCTAAGGATTAGCAGTGATGCCAAATCATAATGAGTGAGATCTGCTATAAACTGGGCAAGAAAACAGTTTTTCCATGATGGAAACAATAAATGGGATGATTCAACACCCAACCCTTCAACACCAATCTGAAGTCTATATAATGTCATTACTGTATTTACTTACAGTGATGTTATCTGATGTTCTCTCAGGCTTTGGTAATATTGTGTCATGTTTTTACTAGAAGTGTAAATTAAGCGTCACTTAGACTATGATTCAAATCATTTCATTCAGCCCGGTTTGAATATCATAATCACTGACCATGCACTTTCTGATCTTTATTTCCAGGCTAAACTATCACATCTCCAATCAAACACTTTCAGTACATAACAGTAAGTGAACGCAACCACCACTCTCAAACCAGTTTATCAGATAATGATTGTTTCTTAAGTTTCCACACTTTTAACAAGGAAGTAACAAACTGTGTATGGCAGCTTGGCTGACAACTGCCCTCTTACTCTCCAGTGGAGCTCCATTGCATGAAACTACAGATTGATTCATAATGATGCTTCAGTGTAGTCAGTCCACTTTAAAGATTTGCTGTTAAAGATTTGTTCGTATTGTACTGAACAGCGGCTACACTAGGCGTGTCAGTGAGTGCCCAAAACTACATGTTAAAAAGTGAAAAAAGCACTGTGGTAAGAAATTACGGGGCAAATGAGAAAGTTATGTGAAGGGCACATAATGAATGACAGTGTGACAAAGTCCACGTAGGGAGGAGGCTCGGGGTGGATGGACAGGTCAGCAAAACAAGCAGTCAGCCGGTGTCATTTGTTAAACATGACCACAATCGTTCCCGAAACCTTCATAACATGTTCATTATTGTCACCATGACAAGGAAGCTCCTCCATCCTAAAGTAGGTATTTATTTAAACCCAAACCATAATCTTTCCAAAAATCTAAACAAATTGTATTTAATCTAAAACATAAGCAAATTTTAACCCCAACTTTATAACATCATTAAACAGATTTTTTCAAAACAGTGACTTGTTACTGTTTTGGAAGCGTCTCTTTTTTAAAAATATATATCCGTATTTTTTAAGATCTTTTTTAAACTAAAATGTGTTATACAAGTAGCAAACTCCTTTAAGGAATAACCAAGTGCATAGGTTGTAGAGGTGTGGAAATTTCTGAATTCTAAGATTCATTTGTCACTTAATAATTGCTACAACTCCTCAAGACCCAAGACGAGTTCTTCATTTCTTGCTTGCCACCTGCTGATAAAAGTGAAGGGGGATAGTAGCCCTAAAGTTAGCAACAACACCGGCCCACGCTCACTTAAGGTGTGCTGACCTGTAAGCCGGCCAGCGATTTCTCACTTTGTGACAAGCCGCTCCTCTGAGATTTGCTGGACGAGCCTAACAGCTTGTCTGACTCCAGTTTTGTATCAGTATTGGCCATGTTGAGACATATTTATGAAGGTCAATTGATAATCTGTGTTGTAATGCAATGATAAGCTCTTTTATTGTGAAGTACTTTATGAAGCTTGATGATGTTTTATTCACAAACTCATGAAGTTCTATTACATGTGATACACTGAATGTTTAAGACAACAAGTACAGTATGCCATTAGTATCAGTGAGTGTTGGCCAATAATACAAAACTGCTGTGTTTTAAATTTCTATCACAGTTTTCATAAGTTGAGCAATGTGTGTCTCAGCTGTCAGACTTTGGCCTGTCAGAGCTGCGTTCAGGAAACAACTGCTAATGGAAATTTTGTCAAGTTGGAGCTTCCTCATGTAATTTATGTATGTATATATAAATAACTCATCAAAAGTGTGTATGCGTGTTTGTGTACAGTTTCTGCATGCCAAGTCTTGTTATCAAATTGCAGAACTGTTGTATTGGAAGCATTTTTAAAGGTCAACTTCCTCTTAGTTATGTTCATTTTTAGCTGCTGCTCAGGGTCACGCTGTGTGTTTGTGTGTTTGTGTGTTATGTGAAGTGGAAAACTGTGACGAAAACGTATACAATTTAAAGCCACACATTGTGGAAGCTTCATTGAGCTAATTGGGAGAAAGGGTGTATTACTGCACTTTTTTCCAGGTCAATCAGAACCAGAGTGACCTTTGACTAGGAATTAATTTACTGGCGGTGTCACATCTATCAGGTGTGGCTTTTCTGTAGTTATGTTATGTTGGTTACACTTGGTATGTTGATACAAGATAAGTCAGATCAATATTGATATTTTTCTTGGCATGATAATGTTGCATTTGTTTTATATCTTTATGTGCTTAAAAGTTCTTCCATATACAAAAACGTATATCTCCCGGAGGACAAATAAATGATTGTGTGTCATATTTCTGTTAACAGTCTAACACATTGACGTAAATTATTTGAAAAAAAAAAAAAAAGCTGAATTGCATATGACCGGAAACTGCCGCTGCACTTATCTATTAAGGGGAAACTTTCAAGCACGTAGCACTTCTGGCTAAATCCCAATGAGAGATAACACAGGGTCAAAGTGCTGTGGGAGAGAAATGACATCAATCATGGCCGGTCAGCCGTGTTTCAGTGAGAAACACCAAGAAGTACGATTTACTAAAATGACAAGGCTTTTTTTCCCTTTTTTTTGGGAGAAGTGGGACCAATTTGACTAAAGCTGAGTTATTAATACCCCACAAAACGTTTAAGTAATTACACTTACAGTAATGCAAAAATATATTTTCTCAGAGGAAAGGGCAGCTTCCAAAAGGTAAAGGACACTAGGATGAGTGTGTGTATTTGTTTATTACCAACAGTATACAAAGGGAAGTGTATGTGTTTGTTTTTTATAGTGTGTATTATGTGTTCGTATCAACTACCTCTTTTATTACACTCATTATTTATTCCACCTTTTCCTTCCCTTTTTTCTGTAAAGATCTGGCCTTTAACCCAATGCTTGTTTTTTAAGCATTATTCAATAAAAATGTAGTGATTCAAGGTTGATGGTGGTAATAAATATAGAAAGACGAATTAGTACTTTTTGATGTTTTCTCTCCGTGACCCTGCTGACACAGTCACACTTTCTTTCTAAGTCTCGCTGCTTACGTGGTTAAACGCGGTTGTGTGTCATATTATGTCAGCTGTTTCACCATGTATATGTTGATCTTTGCATTAGTTAGTGTGTTTATGTATATGTAAGTATGATTTATTTGCTCACTTGACCAAAGGATTTTGATTATCTTTCATGCCTAGCTGATTAATGTATGTGTATGTTTATCTCTAGAGGGTGTGTCTGGTCTTGTGAGTGTATGTCTCTGTTTTATTACACTGGGTGAGTATTTGCTGTAAATTTTAGCTGACATCAGATTCTCGCTACTTGCTCAGTGTGTGTATATGCCTGTGAGGTTCATGGGTGGGTGAGGTTCAGAGGTTTATTGTTATATTCCAGCCATGTCAAAGTGCTTCATGATCCCAAAACTCAGACAGATGTCTGAAAATGTCTGAATCACCTCAATTTGCAACAATTAAACCCGCAGAGTCTACCAAGAAGTTTTTTTTTTTTAAGCCACATGTAATATTATAGGCTATTGTATCAATAAAGTTCCACACTAAGTGATGGAGCCCAGTGCTTTCAATTAATTTTTATATCCTTCAAGCAATGATGGCTGATTATTATTTACCAGGTTGGGATAAATACTTACACACAGAATATTCTTTCTGGCTTGGAGTGTAGCCAGTAGCCAAAGTGCTACTCGGGTAACCACTCCTTTTTCCCTGATTAATTTTGGGCTACATCAGACATATTTATTTGCTGATAAGCCACCATGTAGGTGCCATCTATGGGATAACGAGTGCTGCCTTGACGAATGTGACATAGAATACAAAGTTGGCATCATGGCAACACAAAAATAAGTGTTTTATGAATGTTGACAAATTTTACACCCTGCAAAAACAAGCACAGACCTGTTAAAGGTCTAGTTTGTGGATTTTCTAGAAAGTGACAAGGTCTGAGGCCTAAACCCAGACTATCTGGGGCTAAGCTCAGTATGTGGCCAATTTTTGGGGGTTGGTCCCTGCTGTTATATCTGAAACACTACTGCCTGAATGTCTTTCAACTTTACTACATCTAAAGACTAATAGATGTAGTAAAACATTACATTTCATTTGAAATAGGAATTTTAATAGTAATGTTAAGACAGTTGCTCTTGACAAAACAGACATCTGTGGGGCAGCTGAGAACTCTCAAACCTATGGCACCAGTGTTTAATTGCAACTTCGCGTCATTTCTACTATTTTTATTTAACTGCTGTCATAGTTGACGCTTTGTCATGTATTGAATTGTAAAAAAATAAACCAGCAACCTGATGCCAGTTAGCCATTCAGGGAATATCAGGTGTTTTGACCATCTAAATTCCTAAGTATCCTATATCCTTTAACTCATGTCATCTATACCTCCATGACAAAATCATGTTTTACCTCAAACCTTATAAATTGCGCTGTATACAAGAATTTCAGGGATATTTCAAATATATAAAGAGAGAAAAAGCGTCGAACTCACCGTCTTTTTTCTGATCCGAGCCTCTGACTCTGTGCTGCCCTTCTTATTTTGATGAGAAAATTAGTAATTTAGCAGGAATATATTACAACATGGAAGTGAAAACAGTGCTCTGTTCATCTAAATGTGAAAGTGTAATAAAAGTATTATCGTCAGTATAATTTTAGCCATATTCTTGCAGCCATATATTAAACACTTAAACGTTCTATACTGTCAGTTTGACTATGTTAAAGCAGTCCTGTGGACAACCGTTTAATTCGTCAGCCATGGGACTGAAGAGGGTTTTCAACACTTTGTAGCTCTCCTTACGCTACACGTGGTATAAGAGGTCCTACTCAAAGCAAACAGTCATATATGAAATGACAACCTTAACAGAGTTTTGGCACAATGTGACTCAATTGTTTGAATCTGAATAATCTGTCTCTTATTCACAGCCATCTGCTGCACATGTTTCATTGCACGTGTAATGACTGGCTCAAGCAGGCCCTGAACAGGGAATCATTGCGTGAATGACTGCACTTGTTAAGAATTCTGTCCTCAACTGTTAAAAAGGCATGTTTTTTGTCTTGGTTTTTTTGCTTACGATTTATGTATTTTAACCTGCAGCAAACAAACCCCAGAAACATCCATTTTCATTTGTTTAGGGGAGCGTCTTCCTTGTGCTGTAACACCACAAATCTACCGCTGTTCAAAGAGGAATGTTATATTGAGAAAGCTTGGATTATTTCAGTGATTTGTGGGTAATCAATAACAGGTGTATTTTTATTTCTGTTTTTGTCCACCAAATATTATTTTCACCATGGCGATCGAGCAGATGATACATTACATACTTGCAATAATCTGTTCCAGAGAGAACACATGATAGGTGATGAAAAAAATGCTTCTACATAAAATGTAGGAAAATAAGAAAGAAAATGATTATAAGCTGCCTGACACTGAACAAAACTCATCTGTCAACTCTGCTCTATTGTATGTAAAAGTCATTCTCTCTTTCTCTCTCTCACACACTCACACCGACATATTTTTGTGATTAGGATGTCTTCCGCAGAGTGAAGCAGATGTACTTTTATCTTTTACTGAGCCTCCATCAGATAAACTGATTTACATATAGAGACATGTGAATGCATCTACTTACAAACAGAATATAAAAAGGAAGCCACTTCTGTTATAGTTTTCTACATTCATGCTCATTTACTTTAGGTAAACCCCCAAACAACCCTCCGTTATACATCATATCACCCACACTAACAGACCCTGTGGTTTGACACGAACAGCCATGAGTGACTCTAGAGTTGTGTCAGGGAGTTGTAGGTGGTTTTCCACGGTTTGTACACGCAAGACCAGAAAAAAATAAAGACCCTGACCCTGCGGAAGAAGTAAGCCCTTCCTTTCCATTAACCATTTCCACTCTCATACTGCACGGTAACTGTATACCAAAAACAGGCTTTAAGGGTGATCTGACACACAGGATAGAAGTGCAGTATGAACGCAGCTTTGCTTGTTGATGACTGGAAAGGTTTAAAGGTTTGTCTAGTCTGAATCTTGGTTGCATCACTATGACAGTCACATGGTGTGATGTAACAACATGAGGTGGTGGACCCAGCCGGCATGTTTACAGCTGGAGAGGCCCTTGTTGGAAGGGTAATGGCCTGGGGGCTGCTGGCTCCATTCAAACCTGTGGACTGATGCCTTAAAGCATAGGTTCAACATTTTGGGAAATAATAAATACAATATTTTTTGCTTTCTTTGCCCAGAGTTAGATGAAAAGATCAATACCACTCTTGATGTTTGTATGCTAAGATGCTAGCACTAGCAAAAGTGGTAAGAAGGTAAACAACAATCAAACAACAAAAAAACTAGTAAGTGTTTTATGGTTGTCATGTGCACGACTTTGGTGGTTACTTGTCGAAACCACAAAAAGGTGGGGATTGGAACATTTTACAATTTTGCTATGTACAGGTCATAAGAAAATATAATTAGTAAGCTTTAGCGGTGTTCGTCGAATAATTGAGCTGTTAGCGGCTATTTCCTTCTGTTTCCAGTTTTTGTGCTAAGCTATGTTAGCCGGCTGCTGGGTGTTTCTTCACAGTAAGCTTACAGAAATGTAAGTGGTAAAAGTCTTCCCATCTAAGCAATTAAGCATGTTTCCCAAAATTGTAAACTTGTCCTTAAATTTCGAGGCAGGCACACTCACTTTTTGTCCATCCATGACCATATGTACCCCCAAGGCAATGAAGCTTTCTTTCATTGTGCAATTATCATCCAGGAACTCAAGTAAAGTTTTCTTGGGTATCTCTCAAACACCCCAGAAACCAACTTTACCACCTGAATGTTAGCGATCCCTTGTGGAGTCAATGCAAAAACATGCAGCAGCTGCTAAAAGGGCCTAATGGTGAAGCAATAAGGTGCTAAACAGGAGTAAATATTTATTTCTTCCTTGGTGAAGAGAGAACAAGAGAGGAGGGCGTATACGCTGAAGTGTGACTATGCACAGTACATTATGTACCTAACAGGCTTTTGATTTGATTTGAATAGCATTCTTTCCCCCCACTGGAACCTTCCTCTTCTACGTACCAAGGGGCCTCACTTCCTCTTCTGAAAGCCTTTCCATTTCCTGTCTGTCTGAGGCACAGCTCTGCTTTAATAGCAAAACAAGAGTTTCGGCTCTACCCAGAATATTTTTCATGCAGTGAAATCTGATTTCTGCTAGTATTTTGAAGCCAGCAGACAGTCTGTACAGGCCATTCTGGCAAATACAGTATATTGTGAGTGGCAGAAAACATACAGTACACTATGATGAATTGTTTATTTCCTGTGTTTAGCCACACTTCTTTCTGCCACAACACTAAAAACATGACCTTTTTGAGGTAGGCTCACCTTGTTATTAATAGACTGAAAATGGCACGCAATAAGCTGTCAGACCTCACACAAACTGAATGAAGATATCAAAGGTGGTGTGCATTGAACATTCACTTATGTAATGATTAATTTTGAATGGTTTAGTGAGTGGAGTTCACTCCATGTCACTTCTTGAACTATGATAATCCCTCACCCATAATACAATTGACTTGGTGTTCTGTGACAAAACCTGAGTGAGAGGAGGGCCTGGTCATGTGAACCAAAGCAGAAATACAGAACATCAACAATCTAGCTAAATGTGGTGACCATGGCATGGAAAAATAACACATTTCTAGAGGGTTGATACTCTAAAGCAGAAGTACAGAAACTTCTGACATTTCTGCCATAAAATAATGTTTTCCTATGTGTCTGCCGCTTATCTGTCAGTCTGCTTTCCACCATGTAAGTAATTATTTTTGAAAGAACAGTTCACTGCTGTCATGGCAGAATTTATTTACCTTTTAATATATCACCTTTCCAGGACATATTTAGGTCATCTTTTTTTCCCTCCATAATGTTGGGAAAACCTGTATGAAAACACAATGTCTGCTCTCTCCAATCATAATCATCTCCAACAATAAGTAAAGAACAGAACCATGTAGAAACTACTGAAAAAATACACATTAATCAAAAGCCACACATTTTATGAAATAAGCTTGTTCCTCCCAACATTGTTTTTACTTTTGCCATTCATGTGGGGCATCACAAGCTTTCACACTAAGACCACACATTTGCTTTACATTTTGAAGCTTTCATCCTTTCTCTTAATGTCTGTTTTACTATTGTGGTGCTGCCACCTGCTGCTCAAAGTCAGTATAAAACAGATTGAGAGTCGGGGTTAGTGTTTAATTTACTGATAGATCGTACATTCTGTACAGTGAGTCACACTTGCTGGATTACTCATGTAGGTATAACACCTCATCAACACATAAACAGTATTTGAAAATGAAATAAGTGGAAATTATTTCTAAATAATGCTTATTATCTTTGTGAAGACCAAAACTTGATTACTTGATGAAATTGAAAGAAGCTAGAAATCAAAACGCAGAAATAAACAGAACTAAAGCATATATGTTTTAGAGATCACAAGACAGTAAATAACACAAGCCACTCAGAATATGTCAATTCAGTCAGCTACGATTTGACTGTATACTCATGGGAGTAAATTTAGAGAGCACTTTGGATTGCAGTGTGTGTTTAAGTTGCAGCTGAAGGTCACTCTGTCTGATGTTGTGTTTGTTTAGGTTCTGAAACTCCAGAACACACAACCAGGCTGTGAACCTCATGTTCCCTTAATTTGGAATGTAACAAAAATAAACTTGAATAAAAAACTTGCTGACCGGATGCTTTTTTTATGATTTATATTTAATGTTATGTGTGTGATACTGCTCTATATTTCATGGGCACGCATACCACTGGCTTCCAACATGTTGCTGATTAAATGTAGATTAAACCGATTCAATAGAATTGGCAAAGGTTTTTCTCCATATGTTTTTTCACAGCTCAGACTCGTTTGCTTTCAGTTAATACACATGACTTGTAGTGACATCTTGAGGCCATATGGGCTAATCACATGACACTAAGACAGGAGTGATTAGACCTCAATCATAAGACTCTTTATTGTCACGAGTATGAAGCGGAATTAACAGAAATGACTTCCAAGTTCTAAATCTAGTACATGATGATGATGATCTGCAGGTCATTGTACTTTGCTTAGTGAACCAAACTCTGTCCTCATTACACAACTCACATGTGTCATTATGTTCTGCTCTATTCTCAGCTTGAGTCAGTAAGACAGTGGACAAAGGTATCATTATTACTCAGGGCCATTTTGGGAAATAAAGCCCTGTTATTTCCTCTGTGACTGATCCCTCATCAGCAGTAGGGTATCTGTTATCTCTCACACACACCCCCACACACTAGATCAAAGACATTTAGACAAGCTATGGAGTAAACCCCACCCTTTGAGATTAGCCATCCAGGAATACACACACATTGTGAAACCACAACATTTACTGTAAACTATTTAGTGTTCAGGTCAGTGGAAGTGAAAACACACACACACACACGTACAATAATCCAGTATACATGAAAAAAAGTCAGTCAGCAGCTAGGGAACAAACACTGGGACAAGAATGGTCCCTGTCTTTCCGTCATGTTAGTACATTTTTTGTCACAGCATATTCAAGCCAAAATATAAACAATTAAAGGATCACCTGTCACATAGAATCATATATAAATACAAATATCTTATAATAAGCACAAATGATCTTCAGTGCCAAATACGGAATCAGACTATTACTATAACTATTATTTTTCAGCATGTCAAAGGATTATTTTAGCACCCCATGTCTAGGTGGAGTTGATAACTAAAGCTGGGACATGTTAGCAAGCTTATGCTACTAAAGTTAGCTATGACACTAGCAAACATAATACTGCATTGTTTTCTGATGTCTCCACATTACACCATAACTCAAGTTGCATTCTGTCAAAATGCTTTACCTTAATGTACAGAATTGTTCAAACCCCCAAAACTGACATTTGGACAGAAAATGCTTTCTGCACATGTTACGTTAGACATTCTGAGTGTCAGGACCCCACACTTGTCCCCCTTCTTTATGCTGAGGCCTCTTATTGTGTGTATCCCGTTTTTTGTTGGTTTGGCAACTTATAAAAACGTAGTTTTGGTAGTGTATCCCCAGCACATCATACCACTGCAGCTTCTAGGCATTTATCTTCTGTTTGTAAGCAAACAGAATTGATGGCACCTTCACACAATAGCCCCAATAGCCCGAGCCACAATAGCACAAAGTCAATGGAGAGCGATGGTTTGTTTTCCCCTCTGTTGGGTGCCGGACTTAATTGCACTCCTTTTCTATTCAATACAGTCCTCGGTTTAGGTCTGAGTGCAGGTAGTGATTCTGACACCTCTTTATTCTTTTGTCATTGAGATAAGTAACAGTTTAGATGTGTATTGATAAATGGGGGGCGGGCGGGGTGGACTGCCTGAACAAACACCACTGGACATGAGGGCAGCCAATAATTGCCCCAACAAGCGCATCCGTGTTCTGACCTTCTTAGTAAAACTGAAACTGTTCAAGCAGTTCTGCAGGTGTTGATGTGCCTGTGTCTCTGTGGGTGTGCACTTCTCTGTCTTATGTTCTACCCACTCGCTTGGCCCTGCCAGTGTCTCTCCAAGACTGTGAATGTTGGTGGTGTGTGTTTTAATACGCTGAGGGGCAGAAAAAGGTATTTCAACTCAACCATTTTCAGAGTGCCGCCCCTTTGCCGAACAAACACACTCATGCAGATCTGAGAAGGCATGAATCAGACGTGAGAGATGCACTTACATAACCTCCGCACCACACATTCGCATTTGAACTGTTACACAATTTCACAAGTGTCCTCTGTAAACATCCAGGAGCCTACTGGAAGCATCCAAGAGCTGTTTTTCTACCAGACAGCCAGGCAGCAGAGGGCGAGTATATACACATGTAGGTGGGAAAGTGAGAAGGAATGAATGGTGTCGAAGGTTGTGAACTGGTTTGACCACACGCACACATACACACACATGACTACATGGCATGGGTGTCCACTTGATGAATGACCGAGATGCACCAGATAGTGGTGGGTGGATTCTAAAATTCACATGTACCATAATAACCCTCTGTACAGTAATATATGGAGCAACCTATTAAATATTTCTATAAAAGAGAGCCGTCAAATTGATCAAACATGAGGAGGATTGATCTTTATACTCTATTTATGCTATACCAGGAACCTGAAGCCCAAAGGTGTATTATTTAAATCAGATGAGGCTTTGGCAGAAAACATCTCCCAGAGCTTTGGATCTTTTATTGTGTAAAGTATAAATGGGAAGATTTTAAACTCCCTTTAATATTTGTATTGAATTCTGACTGCACTCTGAAAGTCCCATCCCAGACTTTGATGAAACAGGTAAACATCATCGACAAGTTCTACTTCATGGCAACCCATATTTGGTTCCAAAGAAAATACTGGATAATAACCACAACTCTCATCCATGCGATGTGATCAAAGCCTGAGTAAAGTATCTCAGCTCTCTGATGTGAACTACTCGACATACCCTTGAGAATAAATGAACACGTTTGTTCTGCCAACCATCACTTTGTTCATTGAGGCATGTTTATCGCATTGTTTAGCAGACTCTTTTTTCCAGACGCATCCAAGGCTAGACGAGTGACTTCACTTAAGTAAAAAAAAAAGATCCTAGGAGAATTCGGACTTATGTAGCAGTACACCCAACCATAAATTAATAAATTCATAAGGAGAAGCCAGACATTTTACTTGTTCGGCTGCACAGCGGGAGACTGTGGAATGGGGGGCGCAGAGATTGAATGTTGAGAGCTTGGAGTAGTTCAGCTGATCAACAAGACACACTTATACCCAATTAGTCTGAGCCGCTACATCTGTATGTTACAGTAGATACTGACAAAAGAGGCAGCGTATTGTACAACAAAAGAACATGTTTTCGCACTGCGATGGGGAGTGACTGCCATTGTAGTATAATACTGTATCTTATTAAGAGATTGATGAAATGTTTTATTTTTTCGCAACATCATTTACAATATTTCCAGTTCTACAGGACATGGCGAAAGTATCGTCTCCATGTATTTTAAGGGAAGTTGCTTCTTAAAAAATTGTTTGGAGGTAGAAATTCTGAATTATTGTAATGAGGAGGAGATTTGGTAGAATTGAGGAAAGAAAACAAATGATATCTTCTTGAATGCAAAAATACTTTTAATAACCGCAACTGAGCTACACATAAGAAGAAGTGAGATTAGATGTACCTCAACCTGTTAAGGACTGTTTCTATTCTCAGAAGGAACAATGTTTTTTGACTTTGATGCATTTAAAGCACAGCAGTCATTCACAGCACCATCTTTTGGTACCTCTGAACTAAAATACACAACGCAGAGAGTCATGATGCAGCGGCTTTTTTTTGTAAGGGCAAGTCCTTACCCATCACTGTCAGTGTCAGTCTGTGCAGCCCAAATCCCAACATCCTCTCTTGGGCTTTGTTTACCACCATCCGGCTTCAACCTAAAGACTTTGTACTAACACCAGCCTCGCATCTCCACCCTCTCTCCCTGCTGAAATGATGCCAGTACCAGGCCTGGAAAACCTTCCTCCAGGGCTTTTCACTGTTCTATGATAGACGTGTGGAAGGCCCGAGGGAGAAACATATATATATATATATACCTCCACTGCTCATTGGAAAAAATGCAACTGGTGGCTCACGATGCACTAGCAACAGCACAAAACACAACCATCACATAGTGAATATCTATATAGCTATATAGAAAGTTAAATTGTGAATCTGTAACTAGTACATAGGTGGCCGTTAACCACTGCATGTTGTTTCGCTTTTATTATTTAATGGTTACTTTCCGGCTTCAACACTTGGATCTACATAACAGCTTACTGTTTGCTGTAACAGAAAGTTTCCAGAAATTGATTTATTTATCCACCTGATTCACCTTCGATGTGTGACTGATAAAAGCAATCCATGTCAGTGGTCGATCTCAACCGCTCAACACGAACAACGCAAAACTCTCCCCAGGGCTTATTACACTGCTCGACTTTAGTATGAACATATGTTGTATAGTAACCATGGGATTAATACACAGTTAAAATAGTCCTAATTCTAGGTCTGTCAAACGTACATTCTCTACTTCTACGTCATTATCCACTCTAGTTGTATGTCTTGGGAGCTGGTCCATTTTCAACTGTTATCTTCAGCTTTATCAGCCACAATCTCAATGAGTTGTTATCCCATCCAAGCTCATAGCATAATGTTTGTGATGTGTGTTTGTTATTCCCATGAGTAAATCCGACAGCACACACTTCATCTTCTGTGTGGGTAGATGTCCACTCGAATCTGAGAGGTCTGGGTTTTAAGTTTGTTTAGTGATGTGTGTGTTTGTGCGAGCATTCTCAAGTTGGTAACTGTACTGTTGTGCTAATGTGTCCATGGGTGTTTCTCCATGGAAAGCAGGGTCTATTTCAGGTTCCCACGTTGATAAAACAGTAGGCTGCTGAAATAGTATGCTCACTTGAGCTGGTTTATGTACGTTCATTGTTGCGGATGTGTGTGGGCATGAACGATTGTGTGATTGTTAAAGGAGAGACCGTGATAAAGATTAGTGTTCTAAACTTGTATAAACCAAAGGCATTAAGGGAAATAAAAGCTGTAACGGAGCAAATAAGATTGAATTGAATAACAATGAACCTTATATCAGATGCTGACGCAGAGAAATATAAAGTGTTATAGTGTAGAGAATAGCACACTATGGTGTAGGATGCTCACTTGATGTATCAATCTACAGAACAATCTACTGACAAGAAGGCAATCACTGCTCCGGAGTGTCCCAGCAGTCTACCTCATACCTCAACTGAGAGATCGAGATTTGTATTATTGCAGGACTTTGGTGAGAGGAGGAAGGGAATTTAGAGGCTTCTCTACAGTGTTAGCTCTGTGTTGTTGCAAGGTTTTGCAGAATATAACAACACCTTTTAAACATTAAACTACTCATTTCAGATTGGGGGAGTTGTGATCAAATACTAAAGGATACATTTATCTTTTATTATTCTCAGCAAATCTTATGAAAAGAACAAAAACAATGAATAGACCCTATATCCATAATTCGTGAAATAGTCACGAAATAAAATGTCAACAAAACCACTTTGTTAAGTTTAGGAAAAACATCATGGCTGGGCCTGGGTTAAGGCAAGAAATCCACAAACTCTTAGGTTAAGGCAACAACAAGGTGTGGAGCATCCGTCTCCTGGTTGACAATCTTGGTTGTTGGACCCATCCACCACCCTTCCCATCCGCCCATTCATTTAATTTGTGTCTCAACCACACATAACGCTACTAACTGACCTTCCATTGGTATTATTTTCCTGCTGAGTGACACGAAAAAAACAGACAATTTGTTTCCCTGGACACAAACCAATAGATAGAACTAAGTCACTATTTCACAAACGTCCATGATACTTGGCTGCTATAGCAGACATTGCCTGTGTAGCAAAAGCCTGATATAGCTTCTTCCTATGTGCAGGTAGCTGCTCCATTGTTGTTCAAAATGCTTGAAACACATTAGTGTACCCCACAGATGAACTGGCTGACACGTTCCTTTATTACAATGAACATGGGCACTGTTGTTTATTTTGGGTCATCACATACACCATCCTGCTGCTGCAAATACTCAGACGTGAGCACATAATCTGCAGCTGAAACCACTCTGTCACAAGTTAAAACACTGTTTCAACTGCAAAGGCATCCCTCTGTAAAAAGGCTTGATCACACTAACATTAAACAGACATCCAGAGGTAAGCACCATGAGCTCTGAATGCTTTTAGTTTTATTCCTTTTTATGCATGATGGTGACCAGTTAAAAAAAACAAAAAACACCTCTTCAAAATGATTCAGCCCCCCGGTGGATTCATTGTTCTAAAAATTATAATTTCAGTACCAGCAGTGCTTCTCCCTCTAGTGCAATGCAGCAACTGCATGGTTCAACCCTATTATATGTTAATGAAAGAGGTTGATTTAACAGCTGAGCCAGTGCACTTTCAAATGAACCACCGAATAGACTGAATTAACTAGAAATTTGTACTGGCAATTGCTATCCACAATGAACAATTGGAGAGTCAAAACAGCAACTTCAGCTCAAAGACACAAAGTAGGTGGAGCAAATAAATTAAACTGTGAATCCATAGAGAAACTATGCAGTGCAGTGCTGTGCAGTGGTTACGCCTTGAGCAAGCAAAGAGGTTTGAAAGTGTGCACCTGTTGTAAAAATGGATGATTAAGCTTATTTGTTGGCCTGTGTAACTAAACTGCATTGGAGTCATTGCTGAGTTTTGCAGATAACAGCTGTCTCTGTCCCAAAGTCAGATTTGTATATTGTTTTGAGTAATATAGAAGAGGGCTCATGGTTATGGATCAAACCATATTCTGCTCCGACAGCCTAGAATTGTAGTGTCATTCCTAAAAGTCGTGCTATTGTATCTACCTCCTGATCCTGCAGGTTTACACTCTACAACATCTATATAATCAGATGAATCCTCTGCAGGCACTCTGCAGGGCTCCATTATTGCTACTTCAATTTTCTTGTAGTCTGCCTCCTGAAACAATTCTTTGAGCCCCCACAACTCATCCAAAGTACTGCAGCCTGTCTTGTCTCCAAACTCCCCGAATTCCTTCATGTCAGCTCTATCCTACACTCTCTCCTCTGGCTCCCTGTGGTTGCACATACTCCTTTAAAATCCCTGGAGTTAGCACACATGGCTGTGAAGGGATCTGCAGCTCCATCCCTCTGGGCCATGGTTAGACACACGAGTCCATGCTCTGCTTTCCGTCACGACTGGCTGCTTGGCTCCAATTTCGCTGCTCAAGGCTGGACATGACCACACCTGGCCCCAAATCCTGTGGTGGAATAATCTTCCTGCTCAAGTCAGATTAACACTCCTTATTTTCTGTCATCCTCCACTGGATATGAACTCCACTGATTTCTCAAGCAAACCGTCCTTCTATTTCATTAGCTATCTTTCTTCTCCCAACACTTCTCTCGTGATCAAAATGTTTTGATAATCTCAGCCCTTGAAGATGACATTCCTCATTTTTGTTTGTGTAATTGTAGTTATCCAAGAAACTCCAGATAACCACGAGCTACTGGAGAAAGTTAGTGAACTGAAACTTGCGTGCAATAATTGCTTTCCTAAATGAGTATTTCACCTAACAAAAGTAGCATTAACCTTCACATACCTGACAGTCAGACAGCTGGGCCTGCTGTTCACACAATGAGATCTGCCTTATAACTCATAGAAAGCCATTTCGGCAGACTGTTGCTAGGGCAGCCTGTGGAGCAGGCGTATGGAAACACAACGCCTTGTATTTGTATTTTTAGTCATCACTGTCGTCAGTGTTGTTGAGAGTATGAAGGCACCTAAGTTTTACAATAATCTTTGCTTTATAACACTCTGTTTTCAATGAGAGATGCCACTCAAATCGCTATAAGTTGAAGAAAATGTCAGTGGTTAAAGCTTTGTCATTCAAACAAGACCAAGCAAGCCAAACAGATCCGAACGTAGCCTGCAGGGAACCATTTGTCAAAATCTGAAAACCTTTCACCCAGAACTTTCTGGGAAAAGTTTTTCTCCCTGTCAGTATGGTATTGATAAACATTTTCAGGATGTTGGGCAATACCGTCCACCAAAAACAGAGATGGTGTGTCACAAAATATACAAAAATGTTTTTAGTAAGAATTGGCCAGAACTCAATGTTCACTAGTATTTCCCATCAACGTCATCATGAGATGCCTGAGGCAATGCAACACGTTGTTAAGCCCATTCCACTCAAAAATAACAGGTTTTATGATCCTATGCAGCTGATAAATAGATGTTCAATTGTAAAATCCTGTATTTGTAATTCAAGTTTTGCTTAAATACACTGCAGACATCTTGTATTCAGCGAAGATATCACATCAATTTGCATATGTCTACTGTCTGGTATAATCTGATGCCCATTTGGACACACAATTATTTTATTAATTCAGAGATTAACTTTGTGTAGTCTGGCAGAAGCTTATTACTGCCAATAACTGGAATTTCTCTTTTGAATTCATCTGTCACATTGTCAAGTCAGAACCAACAGACGTCTGTCAAAATGTGGTGTGATGTTTGGAAATGACAATCACACACAAACACACAAAAAACAGATTTTTCAAGTTTCCATCATTTGTTTTTCTCAAAATTCTCAAAAAATGTTTGTATATGAGCTTGTGTGGTATTGTTGTGATGTGTATCACCCAGGGGCTCAAACCTTGCATCCTCAATTATTTGTAAATGTGAAAATGGTGCATGACAGAGCCCATACCAGGAAGTCATCAAACTACCTACACACCTAATGGATGCTTTCATGTAGGAAAACCCACGTCAACACAGCTAAGTGACATCATGGCAACAGAACGTCATTTTTGCTGTTTTTCCTCAATTTGATCCATAAATGTAATCATACAGTCGTTGACATGTGGAGATCCTTTTCTATCACATTGATGATGTTATACTGAATAGTTATGGCAGAGACGGTTGTGACGACTATCAAAATGAGTCTACAAAGGGAAGACAAAGAAAATCGCAGTTTAGTGTGACTGCATCCTCAGAGGAACAATGTGATCAAAATGTGATAAATAATTCTACTCAAGGACTTGTTGTGCATTAATTGAGATTACGTGGTATTTGCAAATTATTGCTCAGTTATATAGTTGTTTGGTCACAGACAGTGCTAGGTGGGAGTTATATGATTCATCATCATTTATTCTTGAACTGAAGATAACTTTAGCAAGCTTTGTATTATGGAGGTTAGTTGGTGTTTGATCAAGTAAATAAGTCATTAAGCTTTTTGGACATGCCCTGCAGAATGTTAATTATTTCCCTATGCAGAGTGTTCTCTTTGTACAAGACTCAACAGAACCCAGCAAAGAAAGAAAGACATTGAAGGAGTCTTTGCTCTTGTTGTTGATGTTAATTGTTTTTGTTAACAGGGGAGAAGAGAGGAGGAACAGGCTTGCCATTTATCAAAGACACGGCTGCTGTGGTTCAAATTTGAAACACTAGATGACAGTAATACATTTCAGGGAAGGAACAAAAAAAAGGATGAAAGAGAAGTAGGGAATGGTACGAAAGGGGGAAGAAAGGGGGGGAGAACAAAGAGAGGCAGAAGGAAAAGGCAGGTGTGTGTGGGTGTGGTGGGGGGGATGTGAGGGAGAGGAGAAGAACGAGGAAGGACTGGAGAAACTGAAAATAAAAAGGGACATAAAAGAGATGGAAGACAAGGAGACGGGGCGGAAAAAACTGTGTTTAAAGCAAAGAAATGGAAGAAGTAAAAAGTGCGTCAGAGATGGAAAAAATCACTGACCATCCCACAGCTATCTGTGTGTGGGATGTAAGGGAAATAGGATGAAGAAATTTTGGGGAAGAAAAAAAAAACTTGAGAAGACAAGGAGACCGATTGGGAGATAAATGGATGTCGACAGAGACAAGAGCGGATCCGTATTGTGAGGGCAGAGATAGAAGAGATATCAGATTGGCAAATGTTTTAAGTCAGATTCTGGATGTCCTGCGGTATCAAATATACAAATTAACTTTGATTCTCCACTGTCTGTTTTATCTGATCTCTTAATCTATGTCTCTTCCTGCCTGTCTCTCTGCCACTCCTACTCTCTTTCTAACTCCATTTCTTTCCCCCTCTGTCATCCCCTGTCCTCTCCTCCCACAACACGGTTTTGTAGAAATTCACGCTCATCCTTTAAAAAGTTTCTTAGAAATCTGAGTTGCATTTACAGGCTAGTTTCAAGTCTTTCCAGCATGTTATAAACTATAAAGCATCCGCAGGACAATACCAGCTTAAAAACCACAGTGGCTGCAACACCAAAGCTCTGAAGTGGCAACAACTGAAGCTGACACTTGGACACTTTGTCAGCTCTTTAACACAGTGTGACATATAATGCAACGCCGGGGGTTTTGTCCTGTTGCAATTTGTTGAGCCATGATGCAATAAATCTGGACGGCTAGAAAATGTGCAGGATACAATGGCATGAATCAAATTTGTATTGTTTGAAGAGTCTACTGGCAATATGCACTCTGTTATACTTTATTAAGGGGGATGGAGCTGCTGAGCAAATCTGACAAACAATTACTTTCCTCTCTGCTGATCACATTTTATAGAGACAAATCTTTTATGCACTGAATCTATTAAAGACATAGGTCGACATTTTGGGAGATGTGCTTGTTTGCTTAGATGAGAAGATCAATAGCATTCTCAATGCTGTCCATTCATTGAAGCTACAACCAGTGGCAGGTTAGCTTTGCTTAATATAAGGACAATAAACAAAGACCATAAATGTCACTTTGTTGTCCTTTATTGGGTTTTAATGGAGTTGTATTGACACCATGAGGATACAACTAGACACTATACAGGAGGTCCCTGCTCCCCCTTTCTCTTTTATTTCTTGTTGCCCAATGTACATTAATTTGTCATTAATGTCAACATTATAAGCCAAACCTTTATTGAAAAGCTTTAATGTTGTATCTCTCTCCGCTATGGTTTCATTGGCAGGATTCATTGAGTGGATGAGAACCTGGTTTCCACCATTGTACTGTGAGCAGTGTGTGCTCAAACAAATAGCAAGACTCTCTCTTAGGCTTAGCTTCAGATCCTAACAGGAAGCCTCACTGCATGGAGGGTTCAAATACTGTGGGGGGTGTCCTGTTCATGGTTCAGGATGAAACAGTCTGTTAAATGACATGAACTAAAATGCTCTAGTGGAAATCCACACTGGAATCAGAATCAAATTGTAAGTTGATGTCTGGAACTCACACAGGGGCTGGGCTGCTCACTGTGGTGATATTCAAGCACCCATCCGTGTATCATTATAGCTCTGAAATGGAGCGCAGCCTATCAGGGGGAGGTTTTCCTTAAAATATGGCAATTTAGTGTCAAAGTCTTTAAGCACTCTCAATATACATCTGTAGAAAAGAGGTAGGAGCATCATCAAGTGCTGCAGAAGCCTGTGTGTAAGTGTGTGATGGGTAAAAGATGAATGGGGTTTCCTAGAAGTAAATTATCAGGGTCACAAAGGTGGAATCACCTATCACATCCGTTTTGTAAAGTAATGTTGATATTTTTCTGCAGGCAGCTTCAAATGAAATCCAAGCATCGTGGAGCCTACTGGCCCTCACATCTGCTGTCAGCGCTCATCAGACCTGCATTGAGCTAATGCTAGACTGCCCCTCTGTTTAACCTCAAGCATCACATCAGGTAATATCAAACCCTGTTGATCATTCATCTCAACAGCAGAGAGCTGATGGGATCAACCCTGCTGACAGCTGTCTGACAGTTTGGCTCTCAGTGTGAGAAAATGTGTGTGAGTGTTAGTTAGTAATGTGTTTATGTGGGAAGCACAAGTTGACCCCTGGTTTAGGTCATTTCAGATGCTCAGCACATGCTGGCATAGAGTTGGCAAAGTCAGTTTCCTATTCCTAGACTATTTTAATGGCAGGAAAATACACCAGTAAAATGTCCCTTGAGCTTCTTAAACCCTTCCTCATAATCTTACGTCATCTCATCATCCGTTGGTTGTGTGGACTGCGATTTTGAAGCCTCGGGCTCAGCATTTTCCTTTTGGCCGTCGCCTCCTTGGATTTTATGCAACTAGTGAAGGAAGTGACCATATTTAGACTGTGGACTTTTGTTTGAAGCATTAGGTCATAACTCTAGACTTGTGGCCATGATGTGAATGACTGTCTAACATTCAACCGTGTCTATCATGACATGTGGAGTGTCAGACACGATGTGATAACCTCTCCCGCACTATAACATAAATGAAGGTGATGCATGCTCAGTCATGGTGAGTCTGCACTTCCCACACATCAAAATCAGTTTCCTCCCAAGAGAAACCTTTGTGGAAGATCCACTCCATGCCCTTATGTTACAGCGGGAAAGAGTGCTGCTGTAAAAAAACTATTTTTATTGGTCATGACTGAAACCCGTTTTCATCACTTCTGATAATGTATTCCTCCTAATCCCACCCTGTAACATACAGCTGTGCGATGTGCCGTCGGTTGTAAAATGACTAAAAGTCAGCTGAGGACATGGAGCTGCGTGTGTGCGCATTAATAATCTTTCTGCCTATGTCAGGCATATGGCTTCAACTGTGTGTGTTGTGTGTGTGTGTGTGTAAGTGACTGACTTTGAATGATGAATTATGTGGCAGCATGCTGATCGAAAAGACACATATCACACTGTCAAAACTCACACAATCTACAATACGAGTGACGTATATATATTTATTTATTTTATTACTTATCTAAGAGAGGAAATACATTTTATGTGTATTATCTAGCCTCAGGTAGCTTTCTTTCAAAGCCATGATTATTGAAGTTGCTCATCAAATTATTTCTAAAAATCAAATAAAAGGAAAGGTCAAAGTAAAGTAAATGTTAATAATTAAGTTACACAGGTTTTCCCACGACAGCAGTCATTTATCCAACTCTGTAACTTTCAACCTCTCTGACAGCTTCCATCTATTTCCATTTCAATCATTCTGATGCACCCACAGAGCCATTACGCCTATCAAGTCATCTAGTAATAGCTTACACACACACAGACACACACACCAACTTCTATTTTAGAGGCACATTTCTGGCTGATATGAAGATGTATTCTGTATACAACATCCTGAATATAGGGATGTTAATGGTTAAAAATGTTGCTGATCATGATAATGTTGATGGTTTGAGTTCACCCAGGTGCCTGTAACCTTCAGCTCTTATCTAACCAGCAAACAGTGACTTTTCCCATTCCTACCTTGCAACTTTAACCTTTTCCAAACTAATCAAGTTTGACAGACATAAAACTCACTGCTGACCATCCAGAGGACTTATATTCATTCACCAAAAAAAGAAACAGTAAACGAAGCCCATTTTATTTTTCTAATATGTGTAGCGGACATCCACAGAATTCTCTTGATAAAACAGAAATGTCTATGACACAATCTGAACTAATTCAATTCAATTCAATTCAATTCAGTTTATTTTGTATAGCCCAGAATCACAAATTACAAATTTGCCTCAGAGGGCTTTACAATCTGTACACATGCGACATCCTCTGTCCCGGACCCCTCTTGAACTTTGTCAAGATAATGCCCTCAGGAAACAACAGGGCACTGAGTGGTTAGAATCTCAATTTACCATGTGCCTGGACAGACTCACGATAAGACTTTCGTTGAGGCTGGCCCTACAATATTTTACGACCCCTACTTTCTTGTTATGATCAGATATTCTTCCTATCTTGCCTTTAACCCAGGACACTGATTAGTGCTGAAATGTTGAGATTAATCCTATCCATTCATTTATAATGAATATATAATCGGCACATCTACATAAGTCTGTTCATATCCTGATAACAATGTCTATCCATGTTGTGTAATTGTTTAATTCATTCTGTCTTTAATCGATCAGGTTTTATTCAGCGCTTTATATCAAACTATTTGGTATCGTTTTGCAGTTGTGATAGCACCGAGTTCAAATATGGAGAATTAAAAAGACCCTGTAAGTAACTAGTATAAGTAGTACGGCTAAATGAAATAATCAAGATAGTTCTTATTTTGAAGTGAGTTTATTTTACTTTAAACTCACATAGTACATTTTAGCACACTAACACACCAAACTAAGATGGTGAACAACTAACAAAGCATCGACATTTAGCCAAAGCACGGCTGTGCTAAGAACAGCCTTTCAGAGCTGCTCGCATGGCCGTAGACTCTTCTCTTGTTGCTTTTACGGAGTAGCACTTTTACTCCTATCAAGAATCTGTAAATTAACAGCACATCTCCTTGAAAATTGCATATTAGTAGTCTTTCTAAAACAACATGGCCACAGCAGTTACTTATGTGTGTGTTTGCCTTTAACATGGTAAAATAGTCTTTGCCAAGGTTTGTTTGACAGCAGAAATACTTGCTGCAATAAAGTTGAAATGAATAACACATCTCCCAGTGTTTGCATTGTTTCCTCTCTATTTCAATTTTCTGCATTTCATTGGTGGTAGTTATGATCGTACCTCACCCTGTCTGTGGGTGGTTGGCACTGTAAAACCCAGAAAATAAAAGAAAATAGATAGCGTTCCACAAAATGTGCTGTACATGAGTAATCTGCTTTGACGACTGTCCTGGTGTGGGTTTTAAAATGAATGGATCTGTTCAGCAGGACAAAAAGACATTTTGAGGGATAAAATCCAAATGAAAATGAAAGAGAGGATAAAGTAAAGGGGAGAGCGAGGTAATATGAGAGAAAAGGTTGAGTTAATGAAAGCACAGTGGAAAAGACAAAAAAAGAAAATACATGTGTTTGTGTGGGAGCATCTCCAGCAACATGTGTTGGGATTGTTTTTATGTAATACTGGATGTGCCGTGAGAACTCCTCCACTCCTTTCAATGCATTTATTTCCTTTCACTCTCAGACAGGTTCTCCACCCTTACTTACAAATGTAGGAAGATAATATACTGTAGGGAGCGTGAAGCAGTTTATGATTTCACTCTGCGTTCCACCTCTACTTTCTCTCCTCCTCCTCTCCATAATGCCCGCTGTAATACGTGTATTTATTCCACTAATCGTATCCTTTCCACTCCAGCTTCTTTGCTTATGTCCTATGTCTAATTTCATATTTGTCTTTACTTATTTTAGTCTCCCTTTCATTCCTTTCCTCCCCCTCTGTCTTTGCACTCATCAATGCTCCTGACAATAGTCCTTTCTTCTTTGCTGCTTTTTAACCCTCTCCTCTTCTCTTCCATTGTCTCCTTCTCATTCAATGTCACACTTCTCGTAATCCCTCCCTGTGAGGTCCTCCTGCCACCTTCACTCTTTCTTGTTCTGGTTCTTGTCTGCCTCTTTGCCCTGCCCTGTGCTCCTTCTGCTAGCTCCCTTCTGGCAGTTCATTCTCCCCCTGACCTTGGACACGCTGCACAATCCGCTGACACACTACACTCCCTCTTGTCTCTCTAAATGAGGCCTCTCCCTGTCAGCGTACAATCTCTTCCCTGCCTCCTTCCCTTTTCTTGAAGGTGTCCTTTAGAAATGACATGCATCGCCAGAAACTATGAATTCTTTATAAGTGTACCCAAGTTGTCCAGCTGGACACTGACACTGTGATTACAAGTAATTTCTCTCTTTTATCGTCTGTCTCTCCCTCCCTCTTCTTCTCTCATATTAGGCATCTTGCCTGCTCTCCAGAATCGACTTTCCAGTAACACATGCATTAATAAATCTCAATCAAGCCAGTCCTCACGTTATCTTCATTCTTGTTCACATTTCCACACAACATCAACCGCACAGACACACCTCTTTAAATTATGTATGTCAGCATCAATAAATCCAAAGACACATCCAATTAAACTGCATCAACTCTATAATTCATGACCCCTCCCACATTGGAAGGTTTTCACCTGTCAACTCGATTTATCGGAGAAAAGCATGTTTCGCTGCACCACATGTCACACTGCCATGCATGAACAAAGACACTCTGTAACAAAGACAGAACATTTCCTGCAGCCTTTCTGATGAGCTTTTTGTGTGATGCCCCCCTGCTGCCAAGGAGCTTGTGCGACTGCTTCAGTGATTTTGAACGTCAATGCCACACCCATGGAAAACAATTTTTAAAAGAAATGCAGCAATCAAATGACAGTAGAACCCTCCAAAAATCTATTTTTCATTTTCAAGGAGGAATATTCTGAATTTCAAATCACATGATGGACACCATTTTATGTCATTGATGGAGCCACAGAGGGCCGGTGTCTTTGATAATATTATGTATAAAGTTACCTATTTGAATGTCTGCAAGTGTGTGAAATGATATGCTGAAATGAAACAGCCTAGTATTGTAGGAAATACATTAGTTATAAGGAAATGAGTGTAACTATTTTTAACAATTTCTAATAACAAGCTAAAAATGATATAGACTACATGCTGTAATCACAACTTTGGATAGGTTTTATAAAGTAATTTTGCCGTCCAAACATGTAAATGATAGTGCCTACCTAGGAAAATATGATAAATATAGTTTTGACAAGACAGATAAAATATGACATTGGGTTCACAGGTGGTGTCAGGCCAAAATCCTCACTCACAAGTGCAGATACACAGGGTTGGATACAGGCACTGCCTCTGGCTTAGTGGGTGTTCAGACTGAAAACAGCCCTGCGTTAAAACAGGGTAGGGGGCTGCAATGGTGGTGTCATGTTGTTTAAACTGCATGATAGAAAATCTAATTTGATCGAGGGAGTCCAGTTTGAATTATAAATCGAAGAGGCTTGTCTGTTGCAAAAACTCTGCATAACAGATTGAAATACAGTGAAAAATAATTGTACCGTTACAGTTGTTGTGATTAATACATTATTACATTTCATAGTGAAAATATTAATAAAAAGGAACTCACTGGAAATATATTTTTCTCATGTTTAGAGCATATTGGCTCATATCAGAGCCATGCTACAGAGACATATCAATAGTTTTTAGAGCTCACTAATCATTGCAGTATATGCCAAAACTATTCTGGTTGGTTCTTGACCATTATCAAGTTTGGTCAACAGCACATTTTTCTTTAAAGTGAAATGGTAACTTGCAGGTTACGCTCGTTTCCCTTTCAAATGCAGCATGTGACCTAGTATTAATGTATAAACAACAACAATTAGTTTTCTACAGTAACAGGACTGTCTTCTCTGGTGTTATTAAAATGTGAAACCTGAGAGTCTCCTCAATTACAAAACCTATTACAAAACTGAGAAATTGATAAAAGCTTTCACACTCAAATGGGATTTTACCAAATGACTTCTCAGCAGAGCTGTACAGTGCATCAGTGTGGCCTGACAGAATAATCTTCTTTCTTGTTTCTTGCTATAGGATATATTATTCATTATGACAAACTGTTTTGCCACAGGCCAGATGAAATTTTAACAGAATTCTGGGGTATTTGCCTTTAACTGAAGCTACTTAAGGTTCAGTTTGCTATTTATCTTCATTGGGCCTGCTTAGCCTCTCCCCTGGGCTTTCTGGCTGCTGTCAGGTTATACAGTTAATCGTGACTGTGGTTTCAAATCCTTGCTATGGTCCCTGCAGCAAACAGCGGAGTGAAACAAGCAGACTGCAGTCTTTCTAGAATCCATATCAGCTTCTCGCAAAACACTGTGTGATGGAACCATAATGCAGCCATAAAACAGCAACAGCTTTCAAATACTATTAGAGGCAATTCTACTTTTCTCATTTTGCTCTGACAGTCCAAACAGTTTAAACAACAGTCATCGTCTGCAAGGCAGCAAAGTAAACAAAAGAAATTCCCACTTAATCTAGCCAAATGTTTATGTAACTGGATGCAGAAATACATCTTCAAGGCTAGTTTTGTTTTGAACAAGCTAGAACAGAGTGTGTTATCAGCTCATTTTAGCCGAACATTGTCCTTGCAACAGATTGTTTCGTGATTTCTATACTCTGTTTTCAAAGCTTATGTAGACATAAACATTAACTCTGAACTGAAATAGGAAATAGCTATTCATTTACTCAATCCAAACAGTTTCCAAACGTACCCCCATCTTCATACTTCCTATCCGAAAGTAAAGTTGACAGATAAATCAAAAGTGAATTACACACTTTGGCATTGTGAGTTGTTATGTTTGGTTGTTGGGTTAAAACCATCACAAATCCATCACAGTTCACATCAACTTCATGACAAAACCCCTAGGCATTAATATTTATAATAATGCATAAAAGTCTGCCATATCAGGCCAAGCCACCGCTTCATATATAATACAGCTGTCTTCCTGTTAAATCATCCTTCTCTACACATAAATTCCAAAATCTCAAAGTTCAACTTTAGTCCTAAAATAGGCAAAATGTCTCTATGTCTTTAGGTTACCCAACACTCTCACCTTGCAGCTGAAGTGAGTATGAAAATAATTTTAATAAATTGCCCAATTAAGTTTTGTTATTCTTTATTTCAAAGTGTCATACCACACGTTTTTCTTGTTCCATGTATTTAATCCTTCAGTTACCCTGGCGTCAGCCTTTCGCTTTCCTGCCCCATGCCACTACTTAACAGCGACATTAAACTATTTGTATTGTAATGCCAGCCCTGGTGCAACATGCATTATCATAATATAATGATTGTTCACATAAGGTGACTTCTTGTACTGTACCAGTCAGCCCCAGAGTCTATTACTGCATCCTAATTTCGAGGGGCTTGGTCCTTTGGAGTCCACATTTAAAGAATGGATGCCTCATAAAAGCTTAACAAGGATGCCCAACTCCAAATGCTCTTTCAATTGTAGAAGAAAAATACAGCCATTTGGCCAAATTCAGAAGACAGGTAAACAGGTGTATCCTTTCAGTAGAATGATGTAGTCAGCCAACCCTTGTTATTTTTTATTGAGGAATATCAATTACCGTAACAAACAGAGTTTACTTTCAAGTGGTAAATATATCACTTGAACTAGAGCAATGCCACACACTCGACAGTTGTTTTTTCTTTTACAGATAAAAGTTAGTAACACAGTAGTATTTTTCATTATGTTGATACATCATTTGCCAGTTTTCTTTCTCTTGTGTGAAGGGAAACGTCATACACCTCTACTGTACACTACAATTTTCTTGTAGTCGTTCACGTTTTTCACTTATATTTCCAAATTTGCCTGCAAGTTGGAGGCAGCTGAGAAAGATAGCTGGGCTTGGTCCTTAGAAGGAGGCATTCGCTGAACTGGGATGTTGCTGAAGGAAAGTTGTAGATGCACAGCTAAGGACACCATCAGTTTGTGACATCATGGGCCGGGTACTGATGTTTCCCAGATTTTGAGGTCAAGACTAGTGCAAACATACAGAACAAATGTGTACATATTCCACTATTTCTATGTGTGTGTAAATATTATTGATGTGTACAGCTTTTGAATGTGGCTGTCCTTTAGAGAGCGGTGCAGCAGCCATCTGACGCAGTGCTGGACGGTACAAATCACACTCATCCACACAGCATTCTTATTTAAACAGACATCTGGGCAAGAGGAGGCTTCATGCATTTCAAGTTCCTCCCCAGGGACAAACACACAACCTCTGGATTAATGAAGCAAACAGCCACACATGCAGCTTGTCAGACATGCGTGTGGGCTGAGTGATGGACATACAAACGTCCATACAGTAGGCGATATATTGATTTTTTTAAAGCACTGGTCAATTTGGTAATTTGGGGCTTTTTTGTCTTCTGTCAGACCAGTGTAAAGGAAAAATGTAAAATACTCATTTAGGTTTTAAATACTACACATTGTCTAGTTAATTTGGCAGATTTCTCCTCGTAACCAAAAGCCAGTAGATAATGCCTTATTTGAATATTTAAACATAACTATAATAACTTCAAATAATTATAGAAAATTTGTAATCTAAAAAAATCTGTTAATTTTATTAATCAACTGGTGAGTTTCATGAAGATATCTATTAGTTACATTTTATTTACACTATTCCCCTGTAGTGTGTTGCAGAAAATATGGAATTTTAAAATATATTTCTTTAAAGTACAGTTTCTCAGACTCTGAGCAAGAAATCTTCACTTCAGTAGCACTAACAAATTCCAAATTTTCCAGTTTCATTCCTATCTATATATTCTGAAGGTTTTGACAGAGGGGTTTGTTCATTTATCATTCATAACCTGATGTGTAGAACATGTTACTCCTAAAACATGGCATGTTGACATTATGTCTGTAGTGTATTTTCTGATTTCTGGAGTGATAAAAAGAGATGCCCAAAATTCCCTCGGTAGAAATAATTTGACTCTTAATATGTCAACAAAATTAAATAAGAATTTTTAACCTGGCTTTATCTAATGTCCAGATTTTTTCCCAGAAAGTTATGTAAATTGGCACACAGAGAGACAACGTCTAATTGGCGTATTTAAACATACAACTTCAGAAAAAAATGTCTTACTGTAAGTAATCAATTGAGGAAGTTTCATGGTGATATCTATTTGATATTTTTTTTTACCTGATTCACCTTTAGTGTCTGCCCTTCACTCCCAAACACACATTGGCATATATTCCAGATAACACATGCTGCTGATACAGAACATATGGAACATGAACCACAGACCTCCAGGGAAACCAGCAAACACTGATTAAAGAATCTGTGTTCTTAATTGAGCAGCTGTTTCGCCGCAATTCACCACCCTCCCAAATATTGAATATGATAAGCCAGCTCAAATATGGTGACCAGCCAGCCGAAAATAAATTTTTGCGGAAAAATTGGTTTTGTTTTTGTTTTGTGTTTTTACTCGTCTGCCGCCCATAGGCAAAGACATTTCTTCAAGCTGTCCTCCTAACCAAGCTGTTGTGCTAAATTAGTTCTGCTGAAGCGTGATATTTATTATCAGATGGGAAGTCCAGTTGGGTGTGTTGATTCTCACAGAGAAAACTTATATGTATAAATTATCTTTGTCACAGAGCTTGGATGATTAGATCATCTTAAATGCAGAAACACTAACAAAACTAAGCACAGGTGGCATGGCTGTGGAAATTAATTCAGATTAATTTAACAAGGGTAGCAGCCATCCAGTTATGGTAGGAGTTTCAAACCATACAGACTCAACCCGGTCTCCTTTTAAAATCTAGTGATCCATGTACATGGACCCAAAAACAATGCCAGTAGAGAGTCAATTATGATTCTTTTTAATGGTGGGCACAATAATTAAACACATCCATGTGGCTATGCTGTAGTCAAAGCAAGTTACGTAGTATTAAATATTGAGAAAGACCATTTATGTTGGGTGGTTGGAGATGGGGATGGTTCAAACTAATACAGGACTTTCACCCATGAGAACTGACTGACAGAAAAAACACATGGTGAAGGCACGACAGATAGTACAAATTATAAAACACAAGTTTAAAAAAGTCCTGCTGAGTGACATGGAAAAATTTGTGTCCATGTACAGGAATCACTATATTTCAATTTTATGATGATTTCACAAACTTCCATGAGACTGTGTTGACATACAGAATAAACCCTCCCCTCTTTAAATATTTTTCCTGCAAATGGCTTCATGCTTAAACCACAAGTCCAGTAGCATATTTCATCAATCTATCTTTTAAAACAGTGCTTTACAAAGGTGAAACACATTGCAGGGCTTCTTCCAGTAAATGCAGGTGCTACACCAGATGTTTGTTGCCATCTGGATACTGACACTGCTGTACTGTACCATCGTCTTACTCTTGTATTCCTCTTTTATCCGTTCTTTTTCCTCCTGTACTTTCATATTGTCTCATTGTTGATCAATGATAATTGGGCCCTTACCATTCTTTGTTTCATTTTTAAACAATCATATGTTTTTTGATTGATTTCTATGCTCCATTGAGAGGGATGTCCTATCGGCATGTTAAGTCTGATTGTTTTGTATACTGAAAAGTAGTAAAAACTATGCAAGAAAATGAAATACTAGGTAATGTAGGCCCATAATGGTCACCAGTGAGACAATGATCAAAGATGAAAATCTATGAGATCGAAGATAACATTGACTTTGCCAGCTTTCAGGGAGTTTGTTTTGAAGCCAAGAGCCCTGATGGTTAATACCCAATACCTGTAGGTTTTATGTTTTGAACAATCAATAGAAACCTGGCCACGGACTGCAGGCTATGATTTGCCACATACAATAGGGTGGTGCAGAATCTTTGCCAAATCCATCCATTTCTTAAAAGTTAAATCTTGAAACTAATATAGAATTTTAATGGACAACCGTGGCTCAGTTGTCGAGCAGGGTTGTCCTTCAATCAGAGGATTGGCAGTTTGATCCCCGGCTCCGCTAGTCCATGTCGTTGTGTCCTTGGGCAAGACAAATTGCTGTTGCAGGCTGTTCCTGCGGTGCATGAAGAGGTATGAATGCTAGTTAGAATCCTGACTGGGTGGTAGCAACTTGCATGGTAGCCGCTGCCATCAATGTATGAATGGGTGTGAAGGACATGCATTGTTAAAGTGCTTTCAATGGTCGGAAGACTAGAAAAGTGAATGTGTATCTAATATGTATTATGCTTATAAATCTCCTTGTATTGACTGAGTATGTGCTGAGAAAGCAATAAAGTTTGGCTTTTCTCCTTGTCTGAATGCTGGCGGTTTTGTGGTGAAAACAATCAAAACAGCTTTAAAACACATTAGAACTGCTGATTTCTCGCTTACTAGCTTGAAGATGAAAACAACTGATGGTGTGCTTTTTAGAAAAATGTTAATAAAATAATCTATACTGTGCTAATCGATTTGGCCATATCTCTCTTCTGGTGGCATACAGGAAGTGTCCTGTATGACATAAGAGCCAATGTTGTCATGTAATATACATGCTATATTATATTTTTAGCTGAGATAAAATCATTGTGAGAGCCGGGATACAAATCAGAGGGGGAAAAGGACTGAGATCAGATATCAACCTCCAACTAAAGATGGAGAGCCACTGCCCTGACTACAGAGTTGGAACAATTGAACTCTATAGTTAGAATTGTGGGGAAAATTGTTCTTGGCAAGACAGAAAGACAATACAGAATGCTTTTATGCCTTAAAAGCTTAAATGTGATATATAGAAAAAACTAAGACAATGGAACAAATTAATTAACATACACATCAAAACCTGTGTTTACACATTAGAAGTTTGTATCTGTACCCTGGGACCAAAGCCACAGTCAAATAAAAAAGATGCTCTGAATTAACATGAAATGTTTCTTTCTGGCAAGAAAAGAAAAAAATGTAATAATTAAAAATGTTGAATATTTACATTTACCCTTTCATGACAACTTTAAAGTCTGACATCTTGTTAAAGGAAAGAATAGATGGAAATCAAAATATGAAAGAGGAACTCTCTTTCTCTTCGTTTTCTGTTTCAGCTGACTGAGGGCTTTCACTTTCAGTTAATCCAATCAGGCTCTGCCATGACCTCTGTGAGCCAATCATAATCAGTGATAGCTCTTCACTCCTTCGCCACTAGTGCCAATACTAACATAACACCTCTGATTGTAAGTCCAAACCGTTGGCACCTGAGTTGCATTGTGGGTAATATAGACGCCATGGTTTGACAAGAAAGAAGAATGTGTGTAATAAAAAAACAATATATCTCTGGTTCTGCTGCAACCTCTTTTTCAACTGTCTGGCAATATTGTGCAAGTTAAATGCTAAACTGGTGGAGTACTCTTTCAAGTAAAATCACTTTATTTTCAATTCCTCTATCAGAGTCAATTTTATGATTCAGCAAATATGTCTTGATATAGGTAAACATTAGCATACTGTAATGATTCTTTGATCACTCCAAATCTAAAGCTAATAGCACCTACATTATATATGATTGATTTAATTCATATTTCATAATTCACATATAGTAAAACTAAATATATGCCTGAGACTTTTTTATTTCATTTGGTATGCATTTTTGTATCTTATATATCACTGATAATTACTGAGGTGATTAATATGAAGGTCACATTTGCTAGCACAATGACATTATAGATTATGTCATTTTGAGGATACAGGGGGGTAAAAAGGAAAATATGCACCTTGAATTTATGTCCTGATTGTTAACTTATTAATGACTGCAGAGCTATGTTGTGTCATTATGACAACCGCCAACACTCAAGCAACTCAGGGATTTGGAGGTTCATTTAGTTAGTCTTTGGCTGTATATATTGTTTTCTCTTATATCATAGCTTTGGTCTATCTCCTGCAGTTCGTTTGCGCTGTGCTCTAGAAATAACAGTTAGTAGCTAGTAGGTGGCTGTTTTATGGTTTTGCTATGGTTGCTTGGATATGGAGTTGGGTGGGATGAGTGCTACCTAAGAGACATGATTGTGACACCAAGAAGGAATGAACCAGTTTTAAGGAGTAAGGTGCTGGCACATTTAAAATGTCACGTTATATTATGCCAGAAACGCATTTAAAGAAACATTCACACCTCAGACTCAGATGTAGATGAATAAGCCAAGTACACAACACTTCTTTCCCATTGACCAGACCAGATGGGAGGCCATTATGATCCATGAAGGAGTTACTTTTAGGGATCAACCTATCCCAAGCTGGGTTGGTAACATTTATTTCCATCTCTAACTTGACTATCAGGGGCAAATTTAAATGTGTGTTGGACATACATCTTGATTGATCATTGGCGCCAAGCACAACCCCATTGATACAAGAATATTTCTCTGGCCGGATAAATTGAATTGCTGTCTTAAACATTCAGCCCGGTCTGAAAATATACTTTCTTTTCTCTACAGTGTAATGCATGTAAACATATTCTGCTGGGATGCTCAACATGGCTAAGACACAAAATAAGATAGCAAATCTGTGTTTCTGTTGCCAAGGCTAGGAGGATTCCTGTTGGAAAATTGAAACTGGGGCATAAACATGCCCCAACATTTAAACACAGTGGAACTTTTTCATAGAAACTACAGTGCATATCCCCTCAGAGGAAGAAAAAAAAAACTATTCATGCATCCAAATGACAACATCTTGAAGGAGTGGTGGGCGACGCCATTTCTCCCAAGTTGACTGATGAGTTTAAGGAACGCTTTTTACATATTTAGAGACCAATGTAATTAGTGCAGTTTCCATGGTGTTTGTACCTGCTTCAAAAAGAACTACAGTAGCATCAGGAGGCTGTCAATGACTGGGTTAAGTCCAATGATAGCTCAGTAACTCATTTACCCACTTTCCTGAGACTCCTGATGATGGTAGTGCTTTTTTATCTTTCCTCTGAGGTTCTAATATACAAAAAGAAAAGTAGATAATGATAAAAATACAGTAGCCCATTGTGCTCTCTCGCTCATGTTTGTGTCTGCAGGAACATTTTAAGACCACCGTTTTCTTAAAAAAATATGCCAATCCATCTGCTTGTCAAGCTATTTCCCTGAACAACTGAAAACTTTGACCAAAGTAAAAGTTAGAGGTTTAACTAACTTTTCCCACAATTTTAGCTAAAAGGAACAGTGAGAGGATCACCAACGTCAATTAGAATTCATCCTCTGGGGAACATGAATGCTTGTTCCAAATTTCATGTCAATCTAATCAATAGTTGTTGAGGTATTTCATTCCTAACCAAAGACAGACTGACCAACAGGCCAACATTGCTCTCTCCAGAACTAAGCCGCTAGTTTAGCTAAAACATTGCATTTCCATTAATATGACATTTAAAGTGTGTTGTGCTGTGTTCCCCCTATGTTCCCATCTGTTGTCTCATTTATCTTCTCCCTCTGCACAAGACATCACATTCTAATTTGATGTCCATTTTAAGATGTAATTAAAAAGATATAAAAAAATAAATAAAAAACGTTTTCTGCTTTGAATGGAGTCTCAGTAGATTGCAGAATTCTCCAAAGACGGCAGTTCTTTATTCCTCATCACTGATGATGACAGCAGGGATGCTCCTTCAAAATCAACCTCCCAGTCAAACATTTATATTGTTCTGCTGATGAAATCACTGGACAGATAATTAGAGGTTTCTGCTTTGAGATTTATCACACTGAACACGTTGCATGGATATTGTTTTACACTCAGCTTCCAGGATAACAAGGTTTTTCCCTCAAGTGACAAACCATCAAATTCAAATTAAATTGATGTAGTTGACAACACTTTTACCTCAGTATGTTTTTCTTCTTTCTTGCTCTGTATATTTCTGGCTCTATATGTTTCTGCTCCTATCCTTGCATTCTGATTGGTCACACACATTCACACAAACAAACACACCTGAGAGTGAACACCACGTACACACATATCCTCCATAATCCTACCAGGGTTGGTAATGAACAATCTGTTTGTATATATTTCCTTTTTGAATGTTTGTTTGCTGGCTGTTCTTCAGTTCGTCTGCAAAGTTGTTGGTGTTAAGTGGAAAATACTGAGAAGGAAGTAGGATGTGCGTCAGTCTTGCTGCAGATCAGCACACTCATCTGTCAATGGTAATGTTTCGACGTGTCACTGCAGATCTTCAGGAGAGAACAGGATATTAATGGAGTGTTGTCTCTCCACCTCATTTCATCTGATGAATATCAACAGAGATTATAGACAAGATGGGGAGGAGAGAAGGTGGAAAGAAAGAGAGCAGGGGGTAGAGGAGATACAGGGCTACAGAGGAAGTTAGATTTTTAAAAAAAAAATCATATTTTGAAGGTGAAATGTTGCTTTTTCCCCAAAAACAAGTAATTTCATCTTTTAAAGAAGTGATTTTTCTGCCGCGATTCTGCAGTTAGTCAGGAGTTTTAAGGAAATAGTCCCAGAGAAATAACTGCACTGAATCCTGAAATGTAAGAGTTGCGTGTTCCCAACATCACGCCATGATCCATAAATTATGAGGAAGGCATGTCACTGCTTCAATTAAACATTATATTATTTCCAGAGCCAAACAACCTAAAGAAGGGAAGCTTTATTTAATCACTTATACATGCAGATATACTGGGTATCTCATTCAGTGCCAAGCTGCTGCTATTTAACTGGAAGCCCTGGCATAGATTCCTCATTAAATGTTAAATCTCCTGATGTATCAATATTTAAACAATTTTTGCAATGTAGTCCTTCAGCTGAGCAGACAAACAGACAAAAGAAGAAGACAGCCTAAAAACAAGACAAAACAGACACACAGCTTTGATGCACTGTTTTCTGCCAGGCCCATCTATAGCCAGGCTCTCTGGAACAGGTGATGCAATTGAACGTATGCACACACCGTGTATCATCACTCCTCATGTGGACGCTTTTTCATATACTGTCTCAGAATGAACAGTTTGTGCAATTAGTTTTGTGTCCATGCAAAAAGCTGGGTAAGAAATTAATCTTGATAAGTGGTGGAGTAGTGAAATCATAAATTAATGACATTGGCCTGCAGGGCTACCATGTATAATTGCTGCGCCTGAAAAAAATCTGCCTGAGCTCTTCCTCCGCTAGATTAACTTTAACCACATACCAGTTCATAACGCCACACATATCACAGTTGACAGTCATAATGATTTAATTCATGCAGCACGAATGTTTATCAGTTAGTGAATTGATTAGTAACTGTCTCTAAGGCTTAGTCACAGCCACGGCACTGTCAGTGTTCTTTGGCAACACTCCTATACTACTTAAACATGAACCATATCAAAACAAATAATAACATACACAGAGCAGCATTCTTAACCCAGAGCCGATGAAAATAGTGATACATGTATTCCCCAAATATTGCTCTTGATGAATCTCCAAATGCTGGACTAAACTTGGGGGTATTAGATGAGATCATGCAGCTCCATCCACGACAATTTTCTTGTTGGGTTTCTGTAATACTCTGCTGTGAAATCTTTTGCGTGCCAATTTTGTTTTTCACATAAACTGACTAAACTAGAGTTTGCAAATTACCTGATGGATCTGCCAAAAATGAAACAGAATCCTGTTGTTGCCACATTTGGTGACTTGGTTGCCAATTAATATCCATCCATCCATCTTCCGTAACCGCTTATCCAGTTAAGGGTCGCGGGGGTGCTGGAGCCGATCCCAGCTGTCAATGGGCGAAGGCAGGGTACACCCTGGACAGGTCGCCAGCCTATCACAGGGCTGACACATAGAGACAGACAAACATTCACACTCACATTCACACCTACGGGCAATTTAGAGTCTTCAATGAACCTAAGCTGCATGTCTTTGGACTGTGGGAGGAAGCCGGAGAACCCGGAGAGAACCCACGCTGACACGGGGAGAACATGCAAACTCCACACAGAAGGTTGTCTGGCCCGGGAATTGAACCCGGGCCCCTCTTGCTGTGAGGCGACAGTGCTAACCACTACACCACCGTGCAGCCTCAATTAATATCTTATACGTCTTATATCCATAATGTGATAGCAGTGATAGCACGTCATATTTGTACATATATTTGATTGAAATGCCTTCCCTTTTTCTTAATTTTAGAAAAAGAACCAGTGAAATTCTCAGGGAATTACCTGAAACAGCTGGTGGAGCATAATGCAGGTGTTTAGAAGGCAATAGCAGCAATATTAATGACAAACACTTATTAAAGCTGCACTGATCAAACATTCAAATAAATGACTACATGTAATACAAAAAAGGGGTCACTCATTGTATGACAAAATGATCAACCAGCTCGTCAGTTCCAATTAAATATGTTTCAGTGTCTTTCAGCTAATTGTTTTAGTTTTAAAGACTTGCAACTTTACTGTTTTGGCTCACACTCATCAACCTCATTTTACGCGACAGCAGGGAGGTTTTAACAGCGAAACAACTCTGATAATGTCATAATTCCTCTCTGATTACTCCGTATTCATTAATTCAGTCTGCTCAGTTACCTTGCATTATTACTAACTCTCTTTTCATTCCAGACCCTGCTACTCCCTCCTGTCCTCCAGTAACCCCTTACCTGCCAGTTATCCCACTTGACCTGCTCTAGCCACTCACTCAACTGCTTTCCAGTCCCCAGATTACCCTAGCAGTTTAAATACCTGCTCTTCGCCAGATAGTCTTTTCAGCATGATTACCTGTGAGTGATCTTGATTCCTGCCTACTCCCTGCTTGGTGACATTGCCTTTCTTTGTTATCCTCTCTGGTTTTTTGACCTCTGTCTGTTTTTTGGAATAAACCTTTGGATGCAGAGTTTTACCTGTTACTCTACCTGTTCTGTTTGCAGTGATCGTCAAAGATACCTTCTGCAAGCAGAAAATAAAGCAGAAAAAATGGCAAAAATACTGGAGAATTCAGCACGAAAGGAGCCACATATTCCCCTCAGGTGTTGGTGGAGACCAGAATAGCGTTAAAAAATAATAATATTTAACTTCATATATATTTCACACATCTTTGACATATGAACAAGACAACACATTTTCATCTTAACTCAGCACATACTGTAGTGACGCTCCCAACTTGGCATACTCTTTTAAGTCTGCCCAAGCTTGGTCAGACTGCTTGGCATCACTTTCATTACAAAGATCACTAACGTAACTTCAAATTAATTCAACAACACTTTGAGACATGAACACCGGTCTCCTGGTTGAAAAAAAAGTTCAGTGTTTAAATGAACCATCCACCTCCCCTCCCACTCGCATTGTTTCGTTTTTTTCAGTCGTTATACAACGTCATCACACTCCAAGAGCATTTTCTCTTTTCTCGTGTTTGAATTTCCCCAGCGTCATGAAATGTTCCCTTTTGAATGAACTATTCCTTTAATAAAATGTCTTAGGGGCATTTACAACTTTAGCAAATACTATCTTGTACATATTAATTTTATCAAGTTGTGTGAAAATAATCTCACATTGTGTCTGTGTTGCCCTTCTCTGTTTCCTCTTCTTTTTCTTGCCCTTCTGATGATCTTGGATCTTAGTTTTGCTCACAGTTATGTTCTTCCTGTCCTCTAGAAAGTGCGCCGCCTTGCCAACACATTCCCAACACACAGTCTCTCTGATGTCTCACACGCACACATCAATATGCCTCTATCTCCTCATTCTCTCTCTGTTGTCTCTCTCTTCCCCTCTCACCCAGCCACCCTTCTGGCGGCAGCTCGGTTTTTGTTTAGCGGTAGTGTGCTTCTGGCCTTTGTTGTGTCAAAGTGTTGCCAACTGTCTCCTCTCTCTCCAGGCCCCCTGGCTGTCTTTTTTCCCGTGTCCACCCCCAGTGTCCCGTCTTACTCTTGTTGTCTTTCTCTCTGTATTTTGATATTTTCTGTTTTCTTCGCTCTTCTCTTTTTTTCTGCTTTCTCTTCTTCTATCCACTCATGTCCTCCACCATTCATGGCTTTTTTCTGAAGCTATTCTGTAACTGGTAAATGGACTGTACTTGTATAGCGCTTTTCTAGTCTTCCGACCACTCAAAGCGCTTTTACATTACTAATCATTCACCCTTTCATACCCATTCATACACTGATGACAGGGGCTACCTGCCCATCAGGGTCTCTCTAATCATTCACACCCATTCATACACCGATGGCACAGCCTTCGGGAGCAACTCAGGGTTAAGTGTCTTGCCCAAGGACACATCGACATGGACTGCCGGAGCCAGGGATCGAATCGCCGATCCTCTGATTGGAGGACGACCCTGCTCTCCACTGAGCCACAGCCGCCCCCAAGGAAATTAAGTCCTTCATTAATTTCCTTTCATGTTTTCTTTTTACCTTCTGTATTGCTGATATGTCACAGTGACACTGACAAGCACTTTTTGCTCAAAAGAAAAGGACCATTACGTGAGACTGATAAAGGCGTTTTTTTCCACTTGATAAAATCTGAAGGCAACTGACGTCACTAATGCGTAATGTAACATTTTGTGTCAGCCTAGTAGCCACACATCAATCACTGTCTTCAAGATGGCAGCTTTTAAAAATTTGGATGTCAAGCTGTAAAGGTTGATTTGCCCGTGAGGAAAGGTCAACGTATGTGGCACAATTCAGAAACATAAGAAATAACACGCTTATCAATCCGGGGAACTGAAACCTGTCTTCCATGAAAATGATCATGGACCATAACCATGGAAACATATCAAATATAATTCGCACAGGTGGGCTTCTAGTTCTAGTCTACATGACCCCCCTAGTAAATCAGTTTGGTGGACACAAAAAATAATACACATATTTATTTCATTGATCACTGTGAAATGAATAGATCTAAAACTAGAATCAAAAAAAACTACTTTGAAAATTACTAAAAATTGAGAGTCAATTCAGCAGAAATCAACAATGTAGTGAGCTGACATGAACCTTATAGGAACAGTGTGTAACTTTTATTTTGCAAATATTGAATATAATATTCAGAACTATGTTTTTATCAGAGTATTATCACCCGAAACTAAGAATTGTTATGTTTTCCTTAGCTTAGAAAAAGCCATTTATATCTCCATAGGGAGCAGGTTGTCTTCCATTGAGTCAGGCATCTTGCGCTGCCATGTTTCTATAGTAGCCTAGAACAGACGCTCCTAGCAAGAGCCTTTCGCTTTTTACGTTATCTGAAGGAAGGGATGCGTTCCGAAACCAGGTATTAAATGGGTCCGGTGCTAAATAATTAAAGATCGTAGTATTGATAAGCCCCGAGTTACTGCTGTAAGCCGCCGAGGTGAAGTGAACCAGTTGAAGTGAAGGATACTCGACTTGATGGCAACTACGCTTGTTACTGTATGTGCAGATAATTATTTGCGAGTAATAAGCCAATACTTTTTCAATACATCTGTGAACATATAAAATGAAAGTGAAACCTAATTCAGTCGGCCACCGCCGCTATGTTTGCATAAGCACAGCAGGTACCATCGGCCTATTTTATTAAACTTCTCAGCTGACTGAGACAAAGCAGCCAGGAGGACAGAGGATAGGAGGAATGACTGATACTGATGGATGCCTGTGTTCATCATGCTTCATAATCTTCACTCAGAAATGTTTATTTTATTGACATTTTACATTTATTTCCAGTGAGATATTAATGACTTTATATAGTGACTTTGTGTTGTAACATAACATTTGCTGCTCTAGAAACAATATTTAGCTATATCTAAATTACAAATAACTTCTGATTCTGTTCTGAATTTATTTGTTTGTTTGTTTATTTGTAAATTGTATCTTATGTTTCTTTTAAAAACAATTATTTGTCATGTAGAAGAACCAAGTATTGAAAAGAGTAGCTCCTACTTAAATCCTAAAGATTCCTATCCCTACTTGTAGGTCATCCAAGTTCTCTGACACGCTTGGAAAGGGAGTGGCTGAGCTGAGGCGTATTATGGTGGTTGCAACCTGCCACAAACCAGTAGATGCCACTAAAAATTACACATGGACTGAATGTATTGCCTGCACTCTGCTTCACACCGCTGCACTGTCAAAGCTCCAATTTAGCTCTAGGGCCTACTGTACTTGAATTGGAACCCTTTGTCACTTAAGATAACACTTGTATTGATCCCTGAGGGAGGAAAGTCAAGTGTTACAACAATGCAGAGTCTTGTGTCAGTTCACGGTTAGTGTACAGACTCATACAGTTAAGTCTGGCTGGGGTCAATGTGGAACCACCTTGAAAATCGTGAACGACAGGATAAAGGTTTAGTAGGAATGTTGTTTATGTTGGTGTGAAAAGACTGAGCGGAGAATCACAGTATACCCACAATTATTGCCCTTATTGCAAAATCATAAGAAGACATTTCAGTCATTCCCGTCCATCCCTGTCCAGAACGGAGGGTGTCAGAGTTGTTTTTACTCGCGCTTCTATAGATGCCCTCATTTTTAATTTGTACAGCAGCTGTCTGCATGGCTCCATGTCAGCTGTGTCTCACGTAACTTCAACCTTAATTGTGCTTTAAATCTATTGTTTCGAATACGTGTGGTTGATGCCCAATAAAAAGCCACTGAATAATATATTTATTTTACATTTCTCAAGACCAGCTGCATTTACAGAAACATCATACTCTTTGGCCTCCCCGCTTCTCAAGTGAATTTGGTTTTCCCTGATCCAACTTTTCTGATGGCTGCAACAGAGTCTGCTGTTCCAAAAGCGATTGGGGGCAGTGCCCTGAGTTCAGACGCACTGCACTGGGATTTGCATTGGCTAATGGTCCTTTGACCCGAATAGTCTCCTGATAGGAGGGAGGACCAAACAAAAAAAGAGTTTGGATTTAATCCAATAAACAAAGAAAATGCACAATGAGCATGTAACCTCAACATGATGGACAAGCCCTCAGGCAAGCTCTTCTTTTTTATCCTCTTAAGGGCAGACTAGACACTACAGTGACTCACTATAGCCTCTCGAGGTACAAGTGGAACGGCTGGAGCCAGCTGTTTAGCATGTTCATCTCAGTAGATGTTTCTAGAACACAATACATAGACATCTTTGAAAACGTCACAACTGTAACCTCTTCATATTCTGTTGGTAATGCTACTTCATTTTTTAAAGGTTTTAAACTAAGATTTTGGCCAGAACTTACAAAATGGCCGTCATGCAACAACATTTTCTTCTCTTAACTTTCCTTTTCTCTTTTCGTGCAAGTGTACAACGTCAGATTCAGCTCCTAGCTTCAGATAACTGTGTCAATTACCAGCCTAAACATGATGAATGCCAACTGTGCACAAATGAGTGCCCTGTTAATTAGAATAGCAAATTAGCATTATTAACGCCCCAATTATACCATATAAGGTCAAGCGACCAGCCACATATATCCCGAAGTAATCATTCATGAAAATGGCACCAGAGAATAAACGGAAGAACTGAGATTTTTGACACGCTTTCTGTGATCCATAAAGGAACTCTTTACTCTTTAACATGATCAGCAGTGGAATTAAGGCACTTGATGAAGGCAAGGAATGGGACAAAATGAAGGGTGAAGTAAATGCTTGGTCACCTAGGTCTTACTGCTCAATATGAACAATGTCTCGCCACAGCATGTTGATCGATGATGGGAGAGAGTCCAAAGGAAATCTCCATCACAGGGATTTTTTACAATAGCATCAATAGCCAATGTGAGTCAAACAGGATAATGCCAACATTATTATGAAGTTTAATCTTTATTGGATTTTCTATTGCAAAATTGCTTCAAAGTAATGAAATATATGATCCATTAGGGAAAAAAAGGTTTGGATAACAGCAGTCTACTTGCACACAATGAGTCGATAGGACTGGACCACTTGTGAATTTCATTCATGACTGAGAGAAAATTCAAAATATAAGACAATTGGTGAAATTGCGAAGTACTTTTGTATCACTCGTACAAGCCTTGAATGTATCTGTTGGTACAAGTGGTTCTTGTATAAGGCCCAATGTTCGGCTAAAGTCCAGTGTTTAAATTAAATTATTTCATGTTTTTTTGATAAAATTCATCTAAACCTCCCCTATGAGCTTATGAAATTTCAAATACTTGCAATATTACATTCATCTCACATTTAAAGCCCACACTTGACAACATTTTAAAGTTCAGTGGAAGTTTATCTAAAATGTAATTAGCAATATACTCAGTTTCAGCAATTTATGCCAGAAGCTGAATTATTAAGGTCTCTCATCGCCTTTCCACTTCCTCTCCCCTGCATCTTGTTCTAGCCAACCATTATTCTCTGTTGAGCAACCTAACTAACAAACCACTGCAGCTTTCAAACTCATACTGGAAAAGTGGCACACACAAATTAAATGCTTGAATGAACCACACTGGGAAATATCTGCAAGGCACATTAGAAAAGAGCGAGGGAAAGGGAAAAATTGTGCATGGGGATCAAAAGCTGTGCATAAATGTGCATATAGTATGTGTGCATGTAGTTACTGTTTCTTTTTGGCATTGCCTTCTGTGATATGGCTCTTCACTTGGCATTAAAACAAACCATAAAAACAGCGTTTCCCGAACTACTGCCATTCTATCAAGGTGCTGGTTTTGACATCCGAGCATTAATATAGCAGCAAACAACAATTTTTGCAATTTAAAGATAAAGTAATGTCTACCTGAGCAGAGAATGACATTGCTCTCTGTATTTTGGTAACTTTCTGTGCTTTTTTGACATAGCCGGGCCGGCTGCACATGCTTTTTAGTGCATGTTGGTGCACGTGAGCTTGTCCCACTGGTTAGCATCGTGGCAGAAGCGTAGCGCCCACCGTTGGGTTCCACCCAGGTTATCACTGTTAGCATCGTTAGCTGCGAGCCGCCGCCTCAGCCTTCGCTATATCGAGAGTTGTTGAGAGGAACGAAATATACTCTTGATTCTGTAAAGAGAAGCTTTACAACATTCTTTTACAATTATTCTGGCCCTCATTGCAAACATATTTTATTATCAACTGACATCTTTATAAAAATAAGATAATCCGTGGATCAACAACAGTAACTGGGAAAAATTCCAGCGTTTAATCAAAACAGTTGTTTACTTTGTAAATGCGGGGTTTGACTCATTTTCTATCCTCTTTTCAACCCCATGCCTCTTTCTGAAGCAAACCCTCTCCTTTTTTGTCCTTCCTGCTCTGTCTTTTATGCCATTATCTCCCTCTTTCTCTCATCTCTTTGTTTATTCTCTTCATCCCGCCCCCCTTTTTCTCCTTTTTCTCTCTCATTATTGTCCACTCCTGTTTCCTCTCTCTCTTCGCCCCCTGGGGCTAAATCCAAGTGCCAGTATGCATTTGTATGGCCTAATTTGTGTGTGTATCTGTGTATTTGAGTGTGTACGTGTGTGGTTTGCATACTCAATTGTTGGGTTTGACCTTGTGCAACCAACCGTATCAGAGCTTCTCTTTATTTTCCCACAGGTGTATACTGTATGAGCATGTGTGTGGCGGTGTGTGTTTGTGTATATGTGTGTGTGTGTCTGTGTGTGTGTGTGTGTGTGTGTGTGCGTGTGTCTATGTGGGATGGGATACATGTGTGTCCTTTGTCCTTGTGCATTCACGCATATCAGCACTTGTCCTAATTTTTCACAGGTGTACGTGTGTGTATGTGTACGCATTTATGTCTCTGTGCATGTGCTTGTGTGCGTTTGTTTGTGTGTGTGCGAGTGTGTGTGTGCTCATGCCAACGGGGCACCTGCAGGTGCAGTCTATTCAATTTAGCAGGTTTATAAGAAGAGCAGGTCAGCAGTCAGACATTGTTTAGTAAAAACACACCACACTCATACAGATGCACATACACACTTCAGTGCAAACAGTTACTTGAGAACAATTCATCCCCCTCTATCAAAATAAAAGATAACAAGCTGCCATTTTATTCAACGACTATACTCTTCATGCTGGACGTTCTCCATGCATACACTGAGGGAGAGGCCAAGTGGCCCATTGCTTGGCCCAATAGACCTTTTTCACAGAGGACATCAAGAGAGGTCACAGTACGATAAGTACAGGTATAAATAATTCAGTTGAATTCGATTGAGCTGCTTTGATTGCAGGGTCCGAGTATTGGCTCTTGAATAGAATGGAGACATTGTCAATGTTATTAGTAACACCCATGCTTTTCCTAGCAGGACAAGTCAAATTGTCAGCTGTGAAAGTCTTCATCTGCCTTTCTTGTCTGGCTCCATCAAAACTCAACTTTTCTCTTTGGAATCAAAGTCAGTTTTCATGCTCACTATAGTTCACCAATCCGTCCACTGTGTGTCTTTGTCAGTTTCATTGAAAATCTTAACATTAGCGAGATAAGATAAGATAATCCTTTATTAGTCCCGCAGCGGGGAAATTTGCAGTGTTTGAGTGTTTGTTTGACGGGATTGTCAGGCTTTCACTCAGTCATGATGGTTGCACTTGTTCATCCTTCTTAAGAGCCCCTAGGATTTTATGGCTCCAGTAATGCAGGTTTGAAAATGTCAGATCAAAATCCATACATCCATGATTGGGACATTTGTCCTTATACACCTAACTTTGTCAATGTGTTGCGATTGTGTTACCAGAAACCATTGTTACATTGGTTATTTCCTTATATTAGAAAGGCTTGGTTTGGTGACTCACACAAGACAGATAAAAAAAAAGAAGATGCTGACATATCCAGACTTTTAATCTCTAGTAAGGTCAAGCTTTGGGTTCTTTTATCTAAAAATGCTTCTCGATAGAATCTTTCTTTCGACCACCTGCCTCATAAATGCTAACTTTTATCAAACCCCACATCCCAGAGGTTTTTTTCACTGGAAAAAAGGTCCTTCCTGATCCCTAGAAGACATTTTACAGCTGTTTCCAAAGGCTTAGAAGTAATCCTTGTGGTTAACTGGAATTCATGTGAAAACTCAATGGAGTTTTCCTTTACAGGAACCAGGACAAGACTTCGCTGATTGTTTAATAGAAGTGTCCTCACACCAAGTTTCAAATAGCCATGCTGCTGGAGTATCTATGAGCAAGACTCTGATTCCCTTCAAGTTGCAGTAGTTATGATACTGAATTATGTTCCCCCTTGTAAAGGTAAAATATCACATCAGCTGATGCTTGTGCTGTAGCTGTGGAGCTCAGTTTTGATGTGCTATTAAATTTGATGGGAAATAAATGTGAGGCTGTCTGCCAGAACATGATTGTGAAAAAGCATTTAAGTGACCTTTTTGGTCAAGGAACGCTAAAAGCTAAAGCTGAGCAAAATATGTGCGTGATTGAATAAGTGTTTTTGTGTGTGTGTGTGTGTGTGTGTGTGTGGGGGGGTTTGTGTTTAGGTGTGTGTGTGTGTGTCTGAGCGCGCGCTTTTAGTGTACCAGAAGCTGATGTAATCTGAGGAAGTTGTGGGTGTCGGCATCCAGTATTCCTGCAAAGCAACACAAAAAATGTGTTCACACTGTTTATGTTTGGAACAGTTTAGTCAATCTCTTGAGCATTTTCTTTTTTAGTTTGGTTCAAGCTATAGGAACATTGTACACCCACTGCAGAGGCCACATGAACATGTGAGTCTCAGATGATGGAGTGAACTCAGCTTGATTCATGGGGAGTCTCTAGGGCTCAACGGAGGGCTCCAATTTCAGTTTGTGTTTTTCTTTTTCTTGGTTTTAGGTGGTTAACATAAGAATAATACATGCTTTATATTTTAACTCGCAACCTGGAATCAACCTTTGTCTACCCCAGTGAAATAAAAAAAAAAATAATTATAAGAAATGCTGGTTTAAAGTGATTGTACCAGAAGTGACCAGCTGATGTCATGACATTAATTACAACTGTATGTTATACAGGTCAAACATGAATTATTGGTATTTGAAAGATATAATTTCAGTTATATTACCTTGTAAGGAGAAGCTCCACAAATCACAAAACAGTTCAACTCACTGTATTTTTTATGCATCCTATTTTCTGTCAAGTGTTCACATCCAGTGTTTTATTGCAGGGAAACACTGAGAGAGAGAGAGAGAGAGAGAGAGAGAGAGAGAGAGAGAGAGAGAAAGGGGGAGAGACGAAAAGCAATAACCAGAAACTGCTAGAAAGAGAGAGGAAAGAGAGAGAGGAAAAAGTCAAGTGTAGCTGCTCTCTTTCCCATGCTGCATGCTTCCCCCCAGAAAATCCTGAGAGAGGTTATACATCTTGCTTTTAGATTAATGAATCTGCAACCAAATCTCCCAGGGAGAGCTCTATAAAAAAACAATTCAACAATTATTTCTCTCCTCCCTTCCATCTTTTTTCAGAGAAGCACACACACACACACACACACACACACACACACACACACACACACACACACACACACACACACACACACACACACACACACACACACACACACACACACACACACACACACACACACACAGGCACATTATTGACCAGCTTCACCTTGTCTCTCTCTCCTGCTCTCTCTCCCACTCTTGCTTGCTCATGCAGAAAACCAGCAGAACCCAAGAGGTGCCGCCGAAAAGCCTCGCTGGAAGACACTTTTTTTAAAGATAGTGCTGTGCTGCTTCTGCCAGAGGAGGACATGTATCTTCCAAATGTATTTAGTCACAAACTTTCAGGTCAACCTCTTTAATTTATCACTATGTTTTGATGGCAGCTTAGGAAGAATAAGGTTAACACGGGACATCAGAGAATGTGTAGGATGCTCTGGAATAAGCTGGCTACTATACTGTAATACTTTGGAGACAGCAGAAGTCTCAGCAGCAGATCTATCATTGTTAACAATACTATGGGTGCGGGAAAATATCTGCTGTGCGATTGGATAAGCTGATGCTTTACGTTCATGTAAACAGGCTTTGTTTTTTCTCTTATTGTCTCTCTTGAGAAAAAAACCCCAGATCAATACAACGTGTCAATGCGGAACTAAGATGTAAACCTCTATATAAGACAAACTAGAGGATGAATTGATTCATGTGCTTCCATCTCATCCCCTCATTGTTTTTCTCCCTCACATAGACATAGTTTATGTCTTCCTCCAGCTCTTTGTTTGTAGTTTCTTTTTGCCACTCTGTTGTCTCAAAACTCAGACACTACCAGCTTAAAGGCCTTGGGGTGTGGAACACTAAAATTGTGACTGAGAAGTTGAAATAGACAATCAAAGAGAAAATGAAATGTATTTGGTTCTGTGAAGCTGCTGAGGGATGCCGTTCAATGAATACTGATATTTAGTTGCTTTGGCACAATCTGTCAGTCGCCTTAAACATTAAACATTTCCCTTTATTTTGATTGATAAACATGAAACCATAAAGGGTAATAGCGCCAACCTTGATTATTCTCATCAATGTACCATAAAAACACAAGTGGCCCAGCATTTGCAGTATTTGGATATGCAATTTACCGTGTGTGCCTTTGTTATTATAACTGACTGAGTGTGTCATTGTTTGCAGATCATATCGACCATATGGTGGAATGTTTCGTGACATCTGGTCGTCATCTCACTGCTGCTCCAGATCCAGTTGTCGTAGCTTTTATGTTTCATTAATATTTCTCAGTCAGTTATTGGTCTTCTCATTGTTACCTACAGTACAGTCTGTTCTCTGTGTCAGTCAGTCTGAGTAGCACCAGCTAAAAGCCTCTAGAATCAATCTGGGGCTGTTTGTTCTGGTACATGTTCTCAGACTAAACTGCCAATTACTTTTCTGTCTTTACTTTTTCATCCTTGTTTCTTCACTGAAAGTAAATTAAGAAGTCAGAGTTGTGTCTTCAAGACTGACATTACATTACAATTACTTTTCTGTCTTTACTTTTCATCCTTGTTTCTTCACTGAAAGTAAATTGAGAAGTCAGAGTTGTATCTTCAAGACTGACATTACATTACATTACATTCATTTTATCCAAAGCGACTTACAATCAGTAGTATATTACATATCATTCACCCATTCACACACTGATGACAGGCTACCATGCAAGGTGCCACCATCAGACTCTAACTAACATTCATGCAACATCCAGTCCACACCGATGGCAAGCCTTCGGGAGCAACTTGGGGTTAAGTGTCTTGCCCAAGGACACATCGACTGCCGAAGCCGGGTATCGAACCACCGACCCTCTGATTGGAGAACTACCTTGCTCTCCACTACGCCACAGCTGCCCCTGACCTGTTACTTGGAAACAAAACCTCCTTTTTCTCCCTGGTGTTCCTGGCTCTCCGTTGTTGAGAAATCCATTAAAAACTTCAGTCGGCTTCAGTTATTTTTGATGCAATCATTTGTATTGTTTCTTTTAAATCGATGAAGGTCTTACATCACATTGACATGAGTATTTTTGCAAACGTGTCATGTTTGAATCATATTCTATTGCTATAAAAAAAGAACACATTCAGTCAAGAAATGAACTACCTGTACAGTATTATTGTTGTATTAAGTATATTTATAAATTAGAGTGTTCTGTTTTATTTTGAGAGTATTTGTGAATCCCTATTTTCTGAGTACTTGAGTCATAAATCATTTCAGTTTCTTGACTAACCTTGAGTTATAGCTCACTGTCCTGCAGAACAAAAAGGTTTTCTTTCCTCTTTCCTTGAAAGCATTAACATGGGATAGGAAAATAATATATTGGTATATTAGGTAGTACCAACTTTACAGCCTACTTACAAACCCTCTGATCTCATTACATCCGTTGTTTGATGGAACCCCTGCAGAGTCCTTAAACATGAGGATAATGCATTCAGCGTAGGTATTTTACTTTAATGTTGTAATGTTCTTTGATATTTTCATGCCATTGTCTTCAACGCTCTAGGTGAGTGTTATTAAACCACTTGGGTTGAATATGTGCTGTCTTTTGAGTTGATTCAGATCAGCCTATGCATTTCAGTCATCCAGATGTAGATGTTTGGAAATGGAAATTGATTGCAATATATGTTGAAATTTATTTTAGGGAATGTTACCCATGCAGTAAGTCGCAGCTGTCAACTGTCTCAGGTAATGGGATAGTCCAAGGAGAAAAAATTGTATGGGACATAATTGGCTAAAAGGAAAAACATCATGAAAAAATAAAGCTAGACATGATTTCTGAAAGCATTCCCAAGGAAACCTGAAATTACATACATTTTTCATAAACAATAAGTTCAACTCCATATAATTCAATAAAACCACAAACTACAACGTTCACAATGACCATCATTTTAGTCAACACCTCTCCGTTTCAACTGGAACATTATAATCTTTAAAATTGCCAGGTTGCTGCACAGACTGTATAACTGTAGGTTCAGCTAGGTGTACCTGATAAACTGACACTTGAGTGTATAAAGGTATATGTTTTTAGCAAATTAAAATGAGGAGAACCTTAGATGTAAAAGAAAAGGAGTCAAAACATCAACAACTTTGGACTGAGCAGAGAAAGCCCATATGCCAGTGGATACATTTGTAATTACTTATTGAAAGGACAGCGCTAGAGCGAGCATCACGGATCATTAAGAGATCATACTGGTCTCATTTTGAGAAAATGAACACAAATAAATTAGTTACAGTAGCATACTCAGGGATTTAAGTCTGGCACTCTCATTGGCATTACAGATTCTGGCAATTTTATAACTCCACACTGGTTAGATCCCTGAAGAGTTCAGCTGGGCTAACCAATCAGTGGCATCACTCTATTTTATGCATGTGTGATGCAATTTAGATAGCAGCTAAAGCAAACAGAGAAATCTGCACAGCTTAGTGCACCAGTATCCAAAACAGACAAACATACCCTGCAACATTACTGTTGTTGGGATTAAATCAATAAACTATGCCCACCTTTGTGCAGCAGCCAGCTTCCTGTTATTCGTTTAAATGAGGAAGACATGCTCATCCCAATAGTAACATCAAGTAGTGCTCAAAGCTGCGTTTTGTTGTATACATCAAACTGTAACTACAGGGCTGTGTGAATATTTGCATACATGGCAAAAAACCAGCACAGAAGTCAGTCCAATGCTTAGCTTACTGAAACATATTCTAGCAAACATCACACACATTGACTCAAAGCCAGGTTACTGATTAAAGAATACGATTCCTTGGATGCGTCAACACGGCCGCTGAGCTATTGAGTTATGTCCTGATGCTATCTTACTGCGGGTGTCAAGTTAATTAACACATTATTGAATTTACACATTCTGTCACAGCATCCTCTACACATATGTGTGTGTGTGTGTGTATGCACATTTACTATGATGAAATTATTATTCTATGCATCTCCAGTCCAAACTGCTGATGAAGCGGTATGTGTTTTTGTACTTGTGTTACAGCTCAACAAGCTCATGACGATCTCATCCAAACACAGTGCAACAATATTACGGGCCTAATGGACCCCTTGGGGCTCACACACAACATGCACCAATGCAGGGTGTGATTACTCTTCATGATACCTCTAATGAAGCTCCTCTGCTGATTCGCAGATTTCAGGGTCAGGGTGATGTGTGTGTGTGTGTGTTTTGGCTGTGCGTCTGTGAATCCTTGGATACTTAAAAGAGTGCCATGATCTGGACAGCCAATTAAAACAATCTGTAGCACAAACCCCATAGAATATGTTTACTGTATGCATTATAGAGAAAATACATGAGTTTTCTTATTCTTATTTAGTATTCTTATTTTAACAAAAGAATTCCACTGAGGCTGGAGTCTCTTTTGTGAGGCAGCCTTGTGTGAGAATAAATGAATAAAAAGTAGTCACAACAAGGATACAAATATATAACAGAGATATTATAATAATGTTCTCAGTGGAAGACCACTATATTATACAATTCAGACACCTGTGCTATTCCCAATATTACAAGTCAAAATGCCAAAGGCCTATTTACTTCTCTACTTTTACTTCATATACAAGTTTACACAGTATTTACAATATATATTTACAGTGATTTTGCATCCTTTAAACAGTTGATTTAGATGAATGATGTGATATGATTTAATGATATGATTTAACCGAAGATTGCTTCTCTCACGCACAATGGATTACTGTTTATAAAGAGCAACATATTACACTGCTTTAGGCAGTAGGTAACTGGAATTTTCCCGGTATTATCCGGACAAATAGACAGTAGAAAGATTGCTATTATAGTCCCCATACCTGCCCAGAGCAAGTGTTCTGACTGAGTGATTTAGTCATCAAACATCTTTTTCTAAAAAGACATTTTCAATAGACCATGCCTCTTTTTCCACTGTTGTCTGATTACCTCTATCTTTATTACTTTTTCCTCTCTCGCTGTCTTTATAATGTATCTCTCTCTCTCTCTCTCTCACTGATGACCTAGATTTTTCAGCCACCATGTTCTGCTGCAGTCCCTCTCTCCTGAAACACACATTTATACACAGGGACACACATCCCAACAGTAACTATATGTTTTATTAATCGTTTGGCTGAGTTAAGGTTGATGCAAACCCACAAAGGTGACACACAAGTTTATTGCACTGACACAAAAACATAAACTTGGACACAGTTCAATCATTTTAGAATATACTGCAGTACATTAATATACTCAATGTGCATGCACCTGAATACCAGCAATCATTGCTGCAGTTTTGGTCAATTTATATCCAATGAGATAGTGGGGATAAAGTGCTGCAGGAATGAGTCCCAGAACCTGGAAATTAACTTGCACTTCCACTTTCCCTGTCTCAAAGTCAATGTGTTTTGAATGAGTTTTTGGTTAGATGGCTGAGATAAGTTAGAGATCTTAACGTTTTGTTCTACAATCTAAAATGCTTCAGTAAGTACCCTTCCTGTGAATTTTTAAGCTTAAAAAATGTTCTTGCTAACAAAGGTTGGTAACTGGGACTACAAAACGTCATCACTAGAACACTAGTCCGCCTTTAGCTTTGTGATGGTGATAGGAAGTTGTGCGACTGTGCAGGTGTATTTAGTTTATAGCATGAATTTAGTTGTTTTTTACTTCTGCCGATTGCATAGACATTTCATAAATCATAACAGTGGTGTTCATTTGTGAAGATGATCTCGCTGAACAAAACATGTAAATATCATAAACTTGTGTTTGCCACAGAACTTTTTTTCTGCAATACTGTTAAAGTAAATGGAATAATCCCATAGGCGTTTCGTTGAGGGAACTTGCAGCTCTCTATTTGTTTTTGTTACGGAATATTTGAGAAAGAATACTTATTCACAGATTCATTCTGATACATCAGTGTTAAATATTCGATGTTTCTCCAGAGATTTTCAGAGAGTGCCATTATCAAATTATAATTATTACTGAATATGGATTCTGGGTCTTTTTAGGAAAGAAAACTTATTTTTTACACTTCATGACAAAGCTGCAGTTACTAATACCTTCAAATTGAGGCTTGTCAGGACTATCCAACATATTTAAAAAACATTTAACAACTTCTTATTTTGTTGTTGCTGCCAAGTCCTCATTGAGTTTTTTTTTCTAATTTCTGAAACAGCGCCCCGCGGTCGCTGTGGTCAAATATGGTATTGCACCCTGTCGTCCAGTGAATCCCTGCGGAGAGGTGCGCAGGTGAAGTTGACGTCTGATGAAGTGTCAAACAATCGTTGCACGCAGTCACCGTCACGCTACTGCGGCAGGAAGGGTTAACAGAAAGAAGAGACTCTGAAGTAAATTGTGAAGTCAGTCAAGGTGTGAACTAACAATAAACAATTTATATCTAACAACTGCTGTTGTTTAAAAATAAAACAACGATCCTACAAACAAACACCGACACAGTAACACGTGCAGTGGGATATTATGGATGTGGGCGACTTCATCTCCACGTGAGACAGGAGCAGGGACTTCCACTTCAGATAAGGTAGGCCTGTTAAATGTGGATCCGAACTCCCTGTCTTTGTACCTTTGCTGATTTCTTTCTTGATGGTTTCTTGATGTCCCTCTGTGGCTTCTGCAGGATGCTCACTGACTTTATGAATGTTATATTATGTTGCTGTTGTTTGTCTGGATTGTCAAACCGTTGCGTTCTGTTTACATCCACGCAGTGCAGGGAAAAAAAAAAAAAGCCCTGCAGAGTTTTGATTTTGATAATGTGACGTTGAGTGACTGGTTTGTTCAGTCATCGGTTGATGCTGTGGGATTTATTAATGTTGCAGGTCTGTGTCCTCAAAAAAAAGTTTTGTGCTGTTGTTTGTCTGGATTGTCAAACTGCTGTGTTATGCCTTTAATGCACTCAGTGGCAGGAACAAGGGTCTGCAGGATTGTGAATATTGGTGACGTATTATTTGTAGTTCAGTCACCTGTTGATGGTATTTATGTGATTTGTGTGAATCGGCCTGTGCAGGAGGTCTGAGAATTGGTTGGGAGCATTTTTTTTTTAAAGCCCTGTTACATAATAAGCCATTATCTTTAATAACTAACTCGAACTGCAGAGTGTGACTTTAATTGAAAACATATTGATATGCATTTGTAAGTCATATATTTGATACATGCATTCATACCCTTTGATGTGAACATAGATTTTTAGATCAGTGCATGTTACTGTTAAATCAGAGAATACACCTTGTTGTATTTTTGTATAAATGTCACCCTAAAGTTTAATTTAACAGAGCATGTGTTTTTTTTGTACTACACCACAATGTGCTTGTGTTCAAGTCAGAATGTCTTAACTTTTTGGTAAAATGAGAAATTGTCCTATGGTGTACAATACTTTATTTTGTTAGACGGTTTGACTTTTTGAATTATTCCGGTGCTGAAATGAGCTCTTAGTAAATGCAGGTTATTAATCTTTTTTTTGTGTGTGTGTGCATATTTGCACTCTACTGTGTGGGTTCATGCAGGTTTATCAGTCCAATTGTGTCGGTGTGTACACTCCATACCACTGGTTAATTCCATTGTGCAGATGGTATTATATATATTTAATCTTGTTATTCTGTTGCTTCAGGTTATGCTTTGTTTGTGTGTGTGTGTGTGTGTGTGTGTGTGTGTGTGTGTGTGTGTGTGTGTGTGCTTATTAATGTCCGTATTTTGTACATTCAGCTGTGTATGCATCTATGTATTATGTGAATGTGTGGAACCTGGACAGATCAGCCAGGTTTTGTAGAAATAATTTGTGAACCTTACAACCTATAGTAGATTATAAACTAGGCATACACAGTACACAGATGTACATTATTACGTTGTAAACTGTGTTTGTGAGCATTTTAATCTACATTTTTGGCTTCAGTGAATAGTTTTGGAATTATTTGCATCAAAGTAAACATGTACAGTCTGGTCTTTTAAATAGGGGCACACAGTGGAGTCAAAGATAATAGGAAAAAATGTCTTAGGGGATAAATAACAACATTTTATTTAAGAAGACAACCATTTTGTTGGACTATATAGGATAATTGTATCTCTTTTTATAGCTCTTTTTAATTGGTCCAACAGTAAACTGTTTTGCTCTGTACGTCCAGTGGAGGGCCTTAGTTCACAACCATCAGTGTAAACCCTTAAATGATATCTGCAGAGCTCTCATCTGCAGCTCTTTCTTTGAATCCTGTCCTGCCCCATTAGGCATTACAAGCAGGATATTATGTTAAAAAGGTCAGGTATCAGAACTGCTTTTGATCATTTTACCCATTCTGCATGAAAGGTTATGAAATCCTTTCAACATCATTGGGCTGTCAGTGACCATAATGGCTCTGGAGTATCGTTAGGACATGACACCTTATGACAGCGTCTTCAAGTTTAGTCAAGAGATACCCATACAAAATGCAATTTTTCCTTATTTTTTCAATTTTCTGCACTAAATAAACTAGTCCAGCCTGTAAATCTTTCTAATCCATTGGAAAACTTCTAACAGAAATGAAAAAAAAAAAGCTATAGTTATAAAAAGCAGGAACTCATTCATTATGTAAGAAGAACTCCAACTCCCGTCTATACAGTATGTATCTATTTCGGAACACTGTGTCGCACCGGCAAACTGGTACTTCCTCAGGCGCACTGAGGTCCTCAGCTGTGCCAGTTTGGTTTCTTGGTGGCTTGCTGTGCGTCTCAGTGGGAGGCCAGGCTTAGCAGGGGGTGCAGTGATACTCATCCGGAGGCGTACTGTGTACGGCAGCCCTTGAGCATAGGGGCTGAGCAAAACTTGTGGGAGCAGCTTGTCACTGAAATGAGAATAGCTGGTCAACCACTTAGGTATGCCTTAAAGGCCTGGCGGGGAGTCAACTTGGGCCGCTGGTCTTGCAAATACACCGAAGGAAACCCTGCGTTTTGCACGGCCCGCATCCTGCCACAGCTCTGCACAGTCGTATTCCACATCTACATAAACCTTTCTAAAATAACACAAATCCCTTTTTTTTAATTTTATTTTATCTGTTCCATTTGCAGTGTCCAGCTAATTGGAGTAAAGATGCCCACTGGCAAGCCACACATACGGCAGATCTGTTGGCTACATTTTTTGCAACCAGCACCAGACTATTGCAAAATAAGCAAAGAAACCTCCTTGCTTATATGCACATGGCACTTGTTGTTTTGATCAATTATTCTACAGTTTCTACTGTAAATCAGCAAGTGTGTTTGAGATGGATGCATTAAAAACAGTTCAAAACACATTCAAAACAGCAGAAGATTAAAGCGGAAGCTATTTTACTCACAGATTCAGGTCATATCCTACTGAATTAAACTTTCAAAAAGTAGAGAAATACAACATGAAAAAACAAGACAGATTTTTAATCCTCCTTTCATTTTATCTATGGCCCCTTCGGTGGTATTTAGCTCAGCTGCTGCATTCATATTTAAAATTCTGCACGTCCCAGACAAAAATAGAATCTCCTTTGAGGAAAACTTTCCCCAGGATTCCCAAACTGTCCTGAAGGGTGTGCTCTTTGTTTCAAGGGGATGAAAATTATAAATGTGATTGGCCACGATTGTCACAAGCTCTACGTGCAAACAAAAATATTCTTTCAGGTCCCACCTTGTACCAAAGTGTGCTATAAGTGGGCCAGATGAGAACAGAGAAAATACTAAAAGTGTGTTTGGTACGCCCCTGCTGCACTGGGAAGGGCACACTTAACTGCGATCTGCGCTGTGCCACAGGGTTCTTAAATTAAGCCCTATGTGTGTCTGGCATATATTAGACATTAGGCTGTACCAGCTGAAGTAGGACTATTTTTAGTTCGACTTCCAAATTTGCAAGACTCTCATATGCAAAGTAGTTTAATGGCGGTAATCTTCCTAATTAATCTTTCTGATATAACTTGTGAATTGTTTGAAACGCACTGCGTTTCACTTTGGGGGATTGCTGCTTTCTACATTAATTTACACATAAGGGATTTTCAAACACAGTAATGCTAGATACCTTGTGCAGCATTTCGGTGATGCACAGATAATCAGCAGCACTATATTATATGTGTTCTTTAAATATAAAGGGAATCAAAGGAATCATTTTACAGTGTGTTAACAGGGAAAATAACAACTTCTAACTATCAGCAATACATTTTGTTACTATTTTTTCCTTATTGTTGTTAAACTGAACTGAACTGAACTGTGGTTTCAATCAAACTGAACTGGAAATAATATTATTTTGTTTACTGATTGAGTGGAGAGGTAAATACAGACCGGGTATTTTTTTGGGGGAAAGTTCACTATGTGTACAGTTTTTGCCTGCACGTAAATTGCTATTACATTTGCATTAACATTGAGAGATACCTGTTGTGCGGTTGACTAACTTAAATGTATTGACTCACAAACCTGACAAAAATATTGCACGCCGCTGACCTAACTGGCATCCAAAGCAACCAGTCTTACCGTTACAACGTGGCGCTTATGTGGAACTTTTACACTTCCAGGACCCCCTTGTAAATGAGAATCACAATGTCAGTGGGTTCATCCCGGCTAAATAAACATTAAGGAAGATCAAGCTTAGCTTACACCCCCATATTACCACCCTCTAAACATATTAATATTTGTTTTTCAATAGTCAGGAACTCAAATATTTACTCTTGTGTGATTCCATATAGCTTTACAGTCTGAGACTGTTGCCTCAGGAATCAATTATATTACTTTTCAAACCTGATACTTTTATCTCTCACTACCTGATGGAATAGGTCTGTGTCCGAATTACATGATCACTAGTTTACGATGAGCCATCCTACAAATCTTAAAGCTCTCTAAGGGTACTCTTTATCCAGCCCCAATCTGCAGATATATAAAACACTTTTTTATTGGACACAGAAAGTGATCGAGTCAGTAGACGTTGAGCAGCGCTGGCTGAAATATCTTTCACCCATGGGTGATAAAAACCCTTTTCCTTACAGCGGATCTTTTTCTTTGAAATATTGGGTTCAGTGTGTTTTTGAGCCGACATTTCTCTTGGGTCTTGGTTTGAAATAAGTAAGTGATGTGTGTGATAAGTATTTTTTTTTGAGCGTCTGTTATACTCTTTGAACTTTTAAAAAGCTCTGCAGTAAAAAGCAACAAGAAACAGAAGGCAAGTTGTGTAAAGAGATCTCTTTGGTGGACGCTACGGCCGTGGTGCCCTGTGAGCCCTTTCACATCTAGGGTGCATCTGTAAAACACTGTGACATCTCTATAGTGCCAAAATGGATGCTGAGATAAAATATCTACCAGAAATCAAAGCACAGAGACTGTCAGCTCTGCTGTCTTTAAGGTCACATCACACATCAGTACATCAGTACACATTAGATACATGATAGAGGCAGGGCGGGGCTGTGGGACAAAGATGGTGGAAAGTGAGTTATTGTGAAATAAAAGAGAGAGCTAAGGGTTACAAAGGAGATGGACTGAGATAAGGGGAAGAAGGGACAAGAGAACAAGGTGTCTGAGAGAGAAGAGATTTTTTATGCTGGAGGCATAAAACAGGACAGAAAGAAGTGACAGAACCACTACATTTCATGATCTGAAGGAGTTGTCAGAGAATCCCTTCTGTCTTCAGGCCCAGAGCCTGGCTTTTGACCAAAGTCATTTCTGCTAACAAACAAAGAAAGAAACAGGAAAACAAACTGGGCCACAAACACACTCCTCCTGGATGAACTATGTTAAATGCTTCATGAAACATACACAAAGGTACTTTATTTCAGTGCACAACAGTGCTGTAGTCACATTTCTGTCAACCTGCTTTACAATCACATAATCTGTAACACATCAAGTAATATCTCTTACAAGTATGGAAGACGTATTTTAAAACTCACAGATGGTAGTGTATACCCAAAAAATGGACTAGACCACAGGCTGTAAGAAAGCCTCACCAAGCAGACACATCAGCACTGCATACAATCGCTGCTTGTGAGCTCCAACACACTCAAATCCAAATGCCAGGTCAGGCTGACATTGGCCTGTAATTTCCCCAGCCAACTGAGCTGATCTTTCAGTTTCTTATCATTTAAGCTTCTTATCATTTAAGCTTGCATTATAACAGCATGTGTAATGGATTACTGGTTTATCGTGGTGAAAATGCAATACTACTAATAAACGCAAAGGAAAACACCTCGAAGTGTGTGCACTCAATATGTTGTGTGCAAGACGAGAAGTGCCTCCTAATCGGTCTGAATGATCAGGGACTGGATAATGACAAGACACAAGGTAGAGTATGTTGAAGTGGTCGACACTGAGGGTGCTACGATCGGCTGTTTTTCGTTCTAAATAGTTTGATCTGTGGTCTTTATAAAGGCCGATCAGAAGAGCCAATCATATGACTCATCAATTCTGAATTGAAACGTGTTTAATACCTATTTGCCTGCTCTGTAATACAGACACACACACACACACACACACACACACACACACACACACACACACACACACACACACACACACACACACACACACACACACACATACTCACTCAGATACAAAAGATTGGGAATTATGACCTTTTTAACTTCCTAACACATCTCTCTAACTAGCTAATAATACATAATTAAAACTTCTAATGCCAATATTTGTTTTTGTATCAATACAAATTCAATCCTATTTCTTAATCATTTGAATTGTGTGTGTTTATGCAAATTGTGTGCAGATGACAATGAAAAATTAAAGGATAACATTTGGAATTTTTGACAGTTTACACTGACTTTGGGAAGGTTGGAATAGTTTTTGAGGACGGTGGTGAAACAATTTATTCTAGAGCCCTTGCTTTCAATAATAGTTATTTGAAGAAAAAATTGGAATTGTCAAAAATCGTTGATTGGCAGGTAAGACTTTTCAAAAAACGACCAAGAAAATTGCAATCTGTGCACAGCTGTGATTGGACCCAAATATCCTGATAGTAGCACCCTTAGTGGGTCAACAGCACAAGGGTGATTTTTTTTCCTCAAAATGTTTTGAAAAAGCTTCAAAAGTGAAGATAGAAGGGATCTGAGAGAACGAGATTTCAGAGTGATGTCTTTCGATGCAAACCGATCTAGTTGTAACTAGATGGTATTTAATGGGACCATTAATCTTCATCAAAGGAGTTGCGCCTGCCTCAGTATTAAAAGCTAGTGGCTTAAAAGCCGGATTATTTGTCATTATTGTCATTGACTCAAAGTATATGATACTTTGGTTACTTTTCTATCATTATCTACATCAGGGGAAAAAATCACTTTACAAAATCATTTCACATCTGGACTTCAAGAAGGGAGAAGACAGAGGGGGGTTAGGTCAAAAGGCAATGCACGGAGCGGAGAAGAAGCTTAATTAATTCAGCTCATAGCTGAGGATGAAAAAAAAAAGAGAAGTTGTAAAACTTCAGACACTCTCGTACCAATGAGACAGTCACTTCTGATCTGTATGGCAGTCTTCGGGGCTTTCGTTTGCTCTGACTGTAATTGGCCAGTCTGGTTGTAAATTCAAAGAATAATGGATTCCTTTCACTGCTATTTTTAAGTCCACAATAAGATTTATCAAAGCAAAGAAAAAAAACATGAAAGACACGACAGGTTGACGAAGAGTGTAAGGAAAGATTTTTAAAAAAGTGTTGTTGATACCGAGAAGATTTTCGCTGTAGGTCCTAAGCTGTCATATTCACAATTTGTAACATGCCTTGTTAACCCAGAACTTTTCTGGGACACAACTTAGTCTGCGGAGCATTAATCTTAAAAAAAAGTTTCAAAACGTGTCACTCATTTTTTTATATATTACACTTTTGTGTAGAAAAGCTCCCTCAAGATGCTTTATGCTTGTCTCTTATGATCATTAAAGAGATGTCATGTAGGCTTTCATAAATGAAACTCTTGATGAACCTTGTGACAAATTCACTTTGGGTAAAACGCCTATAGGCAAATCTTATATTCCCGTCTCTTTGCAACGTGAAATTAATAAAAAAAAGTAATTGGGAACAGTTAAGGAGAGATGGGGAAAAAAGTGTTTTCACGTAGACTTGACCGCTTGTGTCATGGTCTTGTTTTGAGGTGTGCTACTGCTGTAGTGTTAGATGGAAGTAGGTTGTTCTGAAAAGGCTTCTTGCTATATTTGATCAGAGGCTGGACTCACACTGGAATAAAAACCTTCAACTTTAAAAGTCGTTTATACTCTCTACATGTCATGATAAAGTAGCTACAGAGTGATCAGTTCTGGGTCACATAGGATTAACTATCAAATACCTCTGTTTCTATGTCACAGTAGAGTGATGATTTTAGAGCTACTATACTGCCGAAGACGTTCTTCCTCTATGGACCAAGAAGAAGACAGAGGCAAAAAAAGCAACATGAAAAAAGTTAAAGCAGAATTCCTGCCTTGAGGCGAGAGCAGCAGAGGAACCTTGCGGCTAAAAGGGAAGTGTCTAATCAAATAAACCGCTAGTTTGAGACTTAACTGACTTAACTGGTTTGCTGGCTACTTCAAAGTCCAGCTCCATGGGTCTGTCATGAAGGCTGCTGGTACAATGTGGATGTGTCTAAGGGGAGCTGCAAGCTTCTAGCTAAAAGTCTGTGAGCTGGAGATTTGCCTTTTTTTAACCCCTTTAACTGTGTGAGCGGACACAGGTGGTGCTGCAGGCATGAGATGCATGGCAACATGATTCTTAAAAGCCATGCTGGAAGCTATTGTGAGGCTTGAGCCCAACAGTGCTTTGAACTACTTATGCTTGCAATGACGATGCTGACATGCTGTTGTTTTTCTGTTTTAATATCCACCATGTTAAGTATCTTTAATTAACCTGTTTGCATGCTGCTGTTTGCTATTTAGCACTAAACACAAAGTACAGTTGACGTTAAGGGGAATTTCATATTGAAGGTATCTTGTCATAAACCAACATATTGGAAAATGTAAAATTTTGACCTGATGATGAAATTTCAGGAAATGTTAAGCTATCACCACAGACGTAACAAATCACCATGGTGGTGGTTTAACCACATTTTATTACAATCCATCCAATGTTTGTTGAGATATTTCACTTCAAAACCACACATGTACCTCATGGTGATGCTTGAGAAAATGTAATGGGTTCATCAAGATATAGTATATTGTCGGAAGGGATGCACTATATGGAGTTTTTTTCAGCTGATAAGATAACCTATAAATACCTGCTTCTCACAGCGGATATGATAAAAGATTATACAAAATGTTTGTATTTTAAAAAGGACTTACTAACTGGTAGTTAAACAACCAAATCTAAGTGAACAAAGAACAGTTCTGTCTCTTCAAGATATATTTTATCCAGTAAACTACACCAAAATAATCATATTTTATCAATACTATTTTGGCTTTCATAGAGCATTAAAATGAAATGCTTTGACCTAATCTATCAAATCGTACATGTAGTTATAGAACCTGAAGTCTTAGTCTGCTTGGAATGCAGATATAACACAATGACAAAATGCATATAGTAGACTGCTGGGCTTAATTAGGAAATGGAAAAGGGTTTTGGGACAGCTATGCTACTAAGCATGATGGCAAGGTAGATATACTTTGGCTGGGTGTTATACTTTGGAAATCAACACATTTCTGTAATAACATGCAGTTAGTGTAAAATATTCACCACCTATTTATTTCATTATTGTCTTCTATTTGTCTCTTGCCTGTGAGTCGATAATTAGTAGATCATAAGTAAGCATCCAAATCCCTGGAATCACTCAATTTCAGTCAGTTATTGCAAACAAGCAACTTGTTCTGTGATCATCCCCATCACTCTGCTTCCACAGCTATCAAACACACTCTGTTTCAATTGTGACTTTTGGGAAACCCATCAGGAGAAGTAGACAATATGTGCAGCTGATGCAGCCCCAGGCCAGATATGTTTGTGAGCTTTGGTTGCAAGATCTACTGCTTGTTGCATAAGATTTCATCAAGATAAAAGACAAGAACAAAAAACAAATGATGAAAACTGAGCAGTGTTTTTTAAGCTTTTGTTTTTGATCAGGAGGTCATATGTGAGCTGTCTTAACATAGAATATAAGTCACAGTGCCTGTAATACAGGCATCCTTTGTACAGTATTTGAAATATTCTGTATGGATATCCAATACAAACACTTCAAATATAAAAATAACAAATGGCAAAAAACATTATGTTTAATCTGTCCTCACCTATACTGTATACCGTTGGGTATAATGAACATTGCAACCTGTAGCGGATGCCAGCTAGTCTTGATTTTTAATGTTTAGGTTATTTTTCCGACAGCTAAGACTAAGCCATCGCCTAACACATTTCATGAAAGGAACCCACATGTATCTACACTGAATTTACCAAAACTGTAAATTAGTCTAAAACTCAAATTATAATTGCTTCAAATGTCATTTAGTTTAAGGTCAGCATTAGCCTGTTTCCAGCTCACATCCATTTTTGCTGTTGTTCCTTTTCTGCAGCTGCCACTATGTGTCACAGAGTGACTCGGTGTGTTGCCTCATTACTGTGAGCTGCAGGAAGCCCCCGACTCCCGAAAGCTTTAGTTGTCTGTGTTTGGTAAAACTGGTTCGCTGGAACATGCAGTCAGTGAAAGTAAAAGGAGCTAATAAGCCAGTCAGAGATAAGCAAGGAAATGGTTTGGTATCAGGGGGTCTGTAGTTGCATGTCTTTCTTGGTAATGCTTGCTCTGTTAAGCTAAGTGACATTATACTGTAAGAACTTATTATATGCCAAATGGAAGAAAAACATTCACTTTCTTTAGAGATTTTACCAGTGATTTATGAATACAGTTCCCTGATTTAGTTTCTATTGATGAGTATATTCTGTATTCCTACCTGGACAACAATTCATTAGACAAGATAAGTTTATTGATGAAACCGGGAATAAGTCCCAGAGGACCCATACACGTTAAGACCCATACTTTTAAACAATAAGTGAAAACGAAAACAACCCCCCCCCCCAAGAGTGACGAGCTTAAAACATCGTCTCATAAAATGAACACAAACTCCGATGATTAGACAATATGGCATCAATTTATATTTGGTTCCTGTCATTGTTTTAAGGACATGTACATATTGGACAACAACTAACAGTGCTATCAGATTCAAGTAAGGATAAAGAGACTCACAATCGGTAAGTTACATTAGATAAACCAATGGATGGAAGTCCAGCGGACATAGCCAGATTTGGATTTAGATCTACTGTACTTTTAACAGGCTTACAGACTTTGATGAAGAATCCCTAAATATACCAATCTTGCAATAGACACACAATTTATTAAATAAATACATTCTTTATGTTCCTTTGAGTTATGTACCACTATGCTTTACATTTGAGGATTTTTTTCATAAATCACAAATGATAATGAAATAATCACTAAGTGACAAAATCTAATTATTTACACTATTCATATTAATTGTTTTAAAAAGGTTACCAAACATAAATACTCTACATAAAATACAGCACATATCTTATTTAAGTAAGTAACTTCAATCCCCATGTCCGAGCCTAAGTCCAACCATTGCAACATTTTGAAAAATGCAAAAAAGTGGGCAAGGGGCTGAGAGATGAAACCAAGCTCACTTCCGTTTGAAAAAATCCTTGGTGCAGCTAGCTAACTAGCCAACCACTAAATTAGTAAAATTAAACAACTTGATGCTTCAATCCAAACACTCTTGTCACAGCGTAGAAAAGGCACATTGCTATTGCCAGATAATCGGTCATTAAAAATGACTCCTCAGATGTTGTAATGTGCTAATAGCTTCATTTCCAGTACACAGAAAGAAGAGCACAGGGTTGAGCTGTGCTGTCATTGCAATGTTAGACAGTGGTTATGGTAAAAGTAAGAAAGATAACCACTATGGGAGAGGCGAGGAGGGGGGTCGGATTAGAGGGCGTTAACATTCAACAACAGACGCCATTTTGAGGCATGACATATATTTTTTTAATATAAATCTCGTAAGAAATGTCAATATTAACACAGGCATTGCTGTTTCAACATAGTACAGTGATATCATTTCGTTTAAAGCTTAAAAAAATGAATTTAAGTGTGCAGTCTTTTAATGCGATCAGTGAATCTAGACTGCCATAGGAAGGTGCCATTTGTGCCTATTGTTGTTTTATGAGTGGAGCTGATTTATGAGCTGATTTTACTCAATGGATTCAATGGCTTCATATGTGTCAGACAGATGTGAAGCTATGAATACTTTTTTACTAGAACCCATAAATGTCAACACGCTTCTCCATAATCAGGTCATTAATCAGCGATTTCTTTGTTTGAGAGTGTTCTATCGATCAGTCCTGTACGCTGTTTGCTCCCAGATTTACCGGTAGTATTTATAGCTGTATGGGAAGGTATAATTGCAATCAAGTTCCTATAATTAGTCAGCGAGACAAGCATATGCTGTTATTTGCCAGGGAGCGCAGTGAAGCAGACACACTTTTGCAATGATGACCTTCTCGCTGTACATTATCCAGCTTATTACATGGCTACTTCTTACAAAATCAATAATTTGACACATTATATTGATTTGAAAATGATTTTATTTTCACAAAAAAAATTGTATAGAAAAAAACCCAGTACCTAGATCAGGATTGTGTCCATAGCAGAAGCCTGTTATTCATAGCAGCGGTCTGCTACGTAGGAATAAGTGACCATAGAATGAAGTATTCAACAAAGCTGTGTAATAATATTTCAAGTGAGATAATCACAGTTTCTATCTGATGTTACCTACAGATGATTCATTTGTATGCAGGCTTTGTATAAGAATAACAGTCTGATTAACAGTACCTGAGACATCATGCTGGGCTTAAACATACTATGTCTACATGTTAGAAAAAGAATTGTGTCTGATCCTATAGAGAAACCAGGGTATTATGAAAATGTAAAGTAGATTTTCTTTGCAATACTTTTTTATCTATTGAGTCATACTAACCTGCTTCAAACATTGTCACCCCTCTTGGTTAAGATTCCTGTCTCACTGTTTGAAAGGAAAGTGACCTTGTGGCTTAGAGAGAGGAAGCTGCTTCTCTGCAGCACAATAATGGTGTTCTTGTAGTGGAGGTATTTACCACTAGAGTGAGCAGAAGAGATCAGAAGTCAATGTGGATAGAAAAAAAAGTACATGTCCATAAAAGCTTCAGTCTGGCCACTTTGATTCTGTAATGCCATGAGCATGTCAGGCACAATTGGTTTTACTCTCTTTAGGTGCTTGGATAGTATGCATGATTAGAGTGAAACCACACTGACCTCAAATGTTCTACTTCTTAACAACCAAGTGTTGTAACAGTATAGGGTTTCTCTTACCAAGAATCGCAGAAGAAAATATTTAATTCATGGGTTGACTTAACCACTGTAGAGAAATGTCACTAAGCTGCACAACTTTAACGGTCTACCAGCTTCTGATGTATCTGATGCTTGTTTGATTTCTACCTAACGGCCATGTGAGCCGGCGCACAGTGATTCGTTTTTTCTCTTGGAGCTCTGCAAATCTGGAAAAAAATATATTCACAAACAATAATGAATATAAGGATTGTTTATTTTACAGTAGGATAATAAAAGTAAAGGCCATCATAGACAATCATGATACGCAGCTATATAATTACCAGTTGGCTGACGCATTTGACACACAGGGAGTAATGCAGAGCTCACACTATAATATATTTTTAGTCGTGTCTAGATGGTGCCCCAGATTTTGAGAAATTCTCGCGAGCTGGTTATGGCCAGACAATGACCTTGAATGGTTAAGGTTAGGATAGGATGCGGGCACCAACTCTCACAAGATTTTTTGCTATTTTTTTCAATGTGTGGGTCACCCTCTAAGCCAGCTGTAGTGTCATAGATTCCTACCCAGACTTGACACGGCAGACCATAATTTTCATGACAGATTTCGGTCTCTGTGATTGGTACAGTGCCAGGGAAGGACTTTACTGGACAGCACCAACATTGAACGTTTACGTGTGTGATCATGGTATAAATGAATGAAGCTGAACCTCAAAGTTTGTCTTACTCGGTGAAGGTGAGTTTGGCCTTTTTGCCTTTCCCAGTGTGCAGAGGGTGAAGTTGCACCCACAGGTGTGATTAAACTGATACACATGTGGTAACACCTTGTGCATACCTTCATTTGCAGTGTGGGTGGGTGAGTGCGTTCAGGAGGATAGAAAGCAGACTCGGTTCCTGCTGTGCCAGCTGGTACACCTGTTTCAGGTCATGTTAATTGGCTCAGGACACACACACACACACACACACAGAGGGAGGGAGGATTAATAAGTGACACCGCCACCCTCTGTCGTTGTCCAGTCCACATGTTAATGAACAACAGGCATGTGCTCTGTTAGACTGTCCCACTGTTTTTTTTTTGTTGTGTTTTTTTTAAATCAGCAAGTCAGCAGGGTCAGTGTCGAGCCTTGGTGCTCCCCATGCTGTCACAGGGTTGGCGCTCACGTTTAAATGCATCCTGTGCTCATGACCACGTCTGGGACGTCCAGATTGTTAGCAAGCTGTTTTGATATTTTTGTCAGAGGCTTTGCAATGCGCGTTGTCAAACGAGCCAATCTGTCACTCAACGAAGAGGAATATCCTAACATCATATTCTCTCCTCTTTTTTTTTTTTTTTTTTTTTTTTTTTTACCAGCTCTCTATGTTCTGACAGGAAACAATTTAATGAATGTGTGTTTTTTAATATTATAATCATCGTTTCATAATAATTATTCTCTGGAGGACAGTAACACTGCAGCTGTAACTGACTCACTAATTTGCTCATTAGACTGCTCATCCATAATTCAATTCAGAATAGTATATACAATGTTTTGTAAAATACATGTAGATCTTTTGATGTGCACGAAATAAGAGTTCAAAACATATTTTGTTTTCATGCTTTTTGCACAGAAAATGAGCATCCCAGACAAGTCGCATTTGGGGATAATTTGCTATTCCTTCAACAAACTGAAGCAATGTATTTAGTCCTATTTCAAACATACAGTACCAGCCAGTTATGGATTAGAATTTGTGTAACGGAAATCAGACCTAAGAGAGTCACATTTGACTACCTGGACTATTTGAGTTGTCCAGCATGATAAGTCAGCACCTTTTTTTGTAATTTTCATAATGCACTCCACCTCTTTTACTGATCTGTCAGTCTGTCTTTTTTCTGATTGTTTTCCCTACTATTTAATGGTTAATAATTGGTTAATGAGGGTTAGCTTTCGAGCAGAAAACAAAATTCTAAATTAGCATCCCTACATATTCCGAATTCAAAGCTTGTCAAAGCACAAAAAATCGTTTAGTTCTGTCAGCTTACTGGAGTCTTTTCTGTCTTTTGGTTCGTCCATGTGTTTGTTTACTGTTCTGTCTAAGCCATCTGTCCCTTTCCCTATTTAATCTGCCTTTCTCTCTGTCAGTCTGACAGTTTCCCACCTGAATGAATAAATCATCAGATTCCAGATGAGAAAGATCAGAGGTCTCAGGGTTAAGTGTGGTAATAATATTACCTCATAGCTGATTCACTTCACACTTCCAGAAGTCAAGAGTCCATCAATATATAATATAATATTAAAGATGGACAGTGTGCCATGCACTGTGCACCACCTTTTTAATTTACAACCATGTTTCTGTGCTTCCATTGTCTGCAGCTACAGCAAAAATATATATATGTTTAAAAATACTAAAGCCATGATAGTGAAACTGAAATCACTTTTATTCGACTTTCCTCTCATTTGCTGCTTTCTTTTCTCTGTACTGTAGATTGTGTTCTCAAAGTAGCTTTTCTAATTTTAAATGTTGACACACACCTATACATACTATGATGTATGCACAGCAGGGAAGGGGAAACTATTTCCAGCCAAATTTGTTAACAGTCTAGCTTTCTATCTGATTTGATAATCTATGGCTGCAGAGAGCATTCGATTTGTGTCCAGTATGTATTACTTGTTTTAATCTTTTTAACAATTTTAAACATTTCATAGAACAACATGAAAAGCTGTGGTCTGCTTTAAGATGCCTAGGATTTTTGTGACATTGAGTCTGATGTATTGATATTCCTGCCAAATACACAGACGGTTATGGTACGGGATCAAAAGTACTTGGGTAAGGTTAGGGAGGTCATAGTTTAACAATAAGCCAATATCATGTTTTATTGTGAATCGTGGTCTCACTTATTCACCACCCTATACATTTACTTTTTGCCCAATAAGGGAACACTACAGTACTTCATGCACTGACACTAACCAAGGGCTTTGGACTTGACTTAAATAATGTGCTGTAGAATCACCCAGTACAAAGCTAATTCCAGGGCAGACCGGGTTTAGTTAGGTTTCTCGCTTTGATATGAGAACTGAGATGAAGAAAGTATGCCACAACAGGGTTGCATAATAAATATATGCAGCGTTACTGGCACTTTAAATTGCCATTTCCACATTTTTCACCCATTTTTTTGACACTTCCCCCCCCTTTCCTCACACATTAACCACCATCCCACTGAACAACCCATCTCAATATACTCCTTACAGTCTTATATTTGGTGACTTACGTGTTTCTTTTGTGTGCTGAGATGACTGCCCTACATTTGAAAATGCCACATCAACTCTATTGTTGTTTGTCAAATCAATTTTGAAATTCAGCAGAAGCCAGCCCCCCCGCTGACTGCTCCTGCCTCTTTGAGCTCAGAGCGACGTCAGTGTGAGCGTTTAAGAATTGTGTGTTTCAGATTTTCTGTCTAGTTCAGTTCACTTATAGTGAACTCGGCTGACAGCTTGGATGCTGTTACACTCTGTACGCCTCAGTTTAACCCGGCTGCAGCCCGCCGCTACACACTCTGTGTTTAACTGTTCTCTGACAGAAAAAGAAGCCTTTGTGCACACCATGTTCTCCTCTAAATACATATTCAAAGACTTGGTGCACAAAGGGAAACACTTGGGTTCCAAATTTAAACTGGTTCCAAAGGAATCATTTAGATTCTTTAAATATAATTTTTTGCCCAAGCTGTAAGGGCTAATTTCTTTCTGACTGATAGCCGACTCACTCTAACCAATCATTACAGTCCCCGGAAGATAGAGCATTTTTAGCTCCTGTACTGAGTGTTTCCCAGAGAAACTGAATATTTGAACTGTGTACAGTTACAAGAGGGATTTCAATGAAATCATTTGCATTTGATTGGGCCACTAAAAATTGGAAGGTCTTAAAATGCAACGCGATATGAAGCTACAGAGGACTGTGGCTCCACACACACCTCCTTGTGGCTAAAAGTTGCAGATTGTTCGATGGATGGATGAACAAACCATTTGGCACATGTGAGGAAAAAACAAAAATATGAGACTGATCGCCAGTCATGGCCGATCACCTAAAAGCTGTCCTGTTTTGATCCGCTGCCAATCGATTGTTGTATCTGTATCAAAATCGAAATGATTCCCAACCCTAGACTGACACAGGCACAAAAAGATGCCACTAACATGTGCCAGCTCGAAACATGGTCTTATAAATTTCACTCAGACTTTTATTGTGTGTAAGCATGCAGACAGGAATGTATAGACAAAGTATGGTAATTTCCAAAAGGAACTGTCTTTTCATGAATTACAGTAATGTAGTTAGAACAGATACTAATTCATTCATTCATTTTATCAAGAGTTCGATGTGAAGATTGATCCCTAATGTCTGCACTTTAAATATGAAGCTAGAGAAAGCGGTTGGTAAGCTTAGATCAACACTAATTGGAAACAATTATTTTACTTTTTGAAAGTAACAAAAAATACCAGCACCTCTAATGAAATGTATTGCCAAAAGCGTTATTTAGCCCCCATCCCGACAAGCTAGCATGACATAGTTGGTACCAATTGATTCCTAGGTTTACTCCCCTTCTAACCTTCACTCTAAAAATGAGCCCTCTGCCTTTTGAAAGACAGCATGTCGCCTGAGCCCACAGCAGGCATTCAGATTGCTAACTGGTTAAGTATTAAGTCATGAGTAAGATGTATAATGTGGTGTATTATTTAAGTCTACAGTAGACACACACACACACACACACCAAAGCTTTCCTTACTATCTGCTTGCATGCACACGTTCTTAGTAGCCCCTAAGTGCTAATGTTAAAACGGCTTTTCAAACCCCATTACACCCCTCTCCAAATTCTCTTTATCTCTTCCTCCCGCTCTTCTTCTCTCCACTTTCATTCTCAAGCCACGCTCTCTCTCTCTCTCTCGCTCCTTTCCCTTGCCCTTCCTTCTTTCACTCTTTCCTGCTCTCTCTCGCTCTCTTTTCACGAGCTGCCTTTCACTCTCACTTAAATACACAATCACACAGAGTGACATTTGGATTTCCAGCTTTATTCAAATACTGAATTATTAAGAAAGCCAATTTTAAGGAGGTCTGCTTTGCATTGCAGCCAAAACACAATCTCCATTTCAACTGCGAGGAGTGTGAGAAGAGACGCGCGCGAGTGAGCCAGAAAAGGAAAGAGGAGGGAAGAGAAATTAGGGCAGTGATTTGAAATTCCATTTATGAATAAAAAGGAAGTTTAGAAAGTTGTTCACAGGCATTAAACAGTCTAAGTGTGTGGGTTTTTGGCTGTGTTGCGTCACTGAGTGAGTATAACAGCAAGTTTGCGTGTGTGCATTTTTGTGTGTTTGTTTGCCTGCCTGTAGTGTACAATAGGTGTCACTGTACACCACAGGTATCTACTCCAGTCCCTGACCTCAGCTGTTTCACAGCATTTTATTGACCTACTCTACTTTTTGTCTGCAGGCCAACATTTTCAACTTTATTTATTTAATTTTGTGTGACTTCAAATGGATTTTGTCTTTTTTTTTTTTTTTTTTTTTTTTTTTTTCAGTCTTAATGGTGCCAGCATTGGCCTGCTATGCTAGGAGGGTGCTGCAGGGGACAGTTGCCAGCACCCACTTCAAAGTACGCCAGATTTATTTTGCATATGGAGACATTTCTCCACTGCTTTTGACACCTGGACCCATTTTTGTCCGTTCTCTATATAGTGCAGTTGCAATGCAATCTTATCACTATTTTTTTCTATATAAAACTGTGTACTCTTCATAACTGCTTGATGAAAGAGACATTTGAATCAGCCTCTGAGGGCAGATGAAGTTAATTTAGCTTGCAAACACATTTGTATCTTTTTATTCATTTTATTGCATCTTTACAATAATTTATTTGTCAGAAAATGTGTACTGCACTACGTGATTACGTAAATTGCTTCTTTAGTGCACAACCCAATAACACAATGCACATTATTTATTCAGCTATATGTGTTCCTGCTGTATTTTTCTGGATTGTTTGTCTTTTCTTTCTCTCTATCCTGTTACTTCTGCTGCCTGACCCACTTTCCTCACAAATCAAGCTTGCGTTAGTTATGGCAGGCATTTAAGTTATGTGCACCACATGAGCTGACCGTGAGCTGAGCCAACCAATCTGTAATCTAGTTTGACACCTCAACGTGATGTTCTGTTGTAAACTGACAATATTACATTCTCACGAGTACTGCTCCGCGCTGTTGTGCTGCTTTCTCCCTGCACCTTAATCATCTCCTCTTGTTCCAGTATACAGTATGTTGTATGTTGATATTGACGGTTATTGCCTTTGCATTGCAGTATGTGCAAGCTGCTTTGATACATACAGAGAGCTCAGAATTTCTATTGCTACAAAGCTGAACAAAACTATTATGAAGTTGAGTGTTTATCACAGAAGGATCATTAGTTTTTTTTTTTTTTTTTTTTTTTTCATCTTTTCTGATAGAAATGTATTCTCATTCTAGGAACCCAACTCACAAACCATAACATTTGGTACAGTGTCTTAAACCAAAGGCACTCTATGATTAAAACGTGTCTTGTTTTTGACCTACAGCCTCAGTGAGTCTTCTGTTTTAGTCTCATAACTCCATCTGGTACAATAATCCGAAAGTGGACAGACACGTGGCAAAGAAACTTGAAAGGCACACACACACACACACACACACACACACACGCACACACGACGGAAACTGAATATGTGAATTATGGGTTAAGATAAAAAGAGAGCTTAAAATGGTTATCACACAGAACAGACATGTCTATCCCATTATATTATCCCTTACAGCTCACCCTTAACCCGGTTAACTGCCTCCTCAAAAACCTTTTTAGAAATGCGAAGATGCTTAGAAACGGCAACGTTGCCGGTAGGATGGCTTTCATGTCGGGATGTTGGTGGTTTAAGACACTGTGATCACGTCGATCGCCTAAGAAACAAACAAGCTATTAGGTCATATTTTTGGAACCTACAAGGAGCACTATAAATGACTTGGAAGCTGTGTTACATAATAAATATGATAGATACAGCCAGTTACCCTGAGACAAAATGTATAAATACATATATAACATGTTTACTAGAGGTTGATCAATTTATCTGTTATTCCTAACAAATAAGTTTAAACTAGCTCCACGTCAAGCATATTAACAATCTAGTAAAATAATATATATAATGATATATCATTTTTATGGTAAAAGTACTTTTACCTTTTTGAAGGAAAACTCTTTCACAAAGAGGGTGAGTAAGATTCCCTTCAAAACTGAAGCTCAGGATGGATTTTTACTGGCTTTCTGTAACACATGTTAAAACTTAGAATCTGTAAGTTTTGCCATTTCTATGTTGTTCTAATTGCTGTTGATAAAGCAGACGGTTTGCCTGTTAAAGTTAGCATGGTTCACTACTAATGCGGCTAGCTTCGATTGTAGGTCTACAGGCTGGATAAATGTTGTGGTATGTAATACAGAGAGAAGCTGTGTGAAAGTTGAGCCTCATTTAAAGCCAGTTAAATAACAATGGTAGTAGGTTAGATATGGGCTGTTTTCATGTTGCCTTTTGTGAAACTTTGTTTGACAATGCAGCTCAGCTGACTTTGTTTACATGAAGGCCCGTCTGCTGCTAAGGTCACCATCTCAATGAGTAGAATAAATGATCTGGTGGTATTAGATACGTAAAACATGTTCATTCACAAAGGCTTTATTTAATTGCAGTGTTTAACAGCTGATTTGAGAAACATAATTAATTTCATCATGCAAGAAGGGTAAAAGATCCGGTCCATTTAACATCCAGACTATAAAAATGTAATCTTCACAGATAGTAAATATTGAGTGTAAATTAGTACTGTTTCACAATCAAACTTCACAGATGACAATATGAATTATACAATATTTTTCTTCAGGGTTTTGAAAGTGTTTCAAAAAGATTATATGTTGCTTTGACATAAATGTCTGACAAGTAAAAACTTTTCAAGTGAAAAGATGAAAGATACTTTTTGAAACAAGACAGTCAATGCTGGTACTGTAGTTACTGAGCTGTTTTTATATAAAATAAGTAATTCCACCTTCAGTTATGTTGACATGGTCTATTCCAGCTTGTTGCTGCCTACAGTATACGTTTACCTGGTCTGACATAATGTTATCATGATAACATGGGGATAGCTACATTAATCAATGTACCTTGATTACTATTTTACGTTTATCGGGTGTCTTTTACCAGAAATAATAACTTGACTACCGTTTGCACATGCGAAGACTTTACAATACCTCTGTATCCCTTCACAACAAAGCTTTCTTCTTCACAATGTCCCTGAGAAGAGAGAATATGTTTACGGTTCACAGAGTTCATGAATACATACTAAGCTAACATGAGAAAGATTTAAATTACATTATTCACCAGAGCAAAACCTTCAGGGAAACCTGGTGTATCAATTTCTCCCCGATTTAGGATCAGAATCCTGCTGGAACGTGTTCTGTGTGAAGTTCTTGGTTTAGAAGTTTAACTTTGGTTATTATTCACGCTAGAACTGCTGCTCACTCTGTGTAGTAGTAGGGAGGGTGAATACAGGCATATTCAGAATAAGGAATATAAAGGGTTACTGATCATAACAGCATGTAAACATGTTCTAGTAGAAACCCAAAATACAAGTATGAACCTGAATGGGGCCATTATATGTGACCTTTAAGTAAAAGGTCTAAGTACATCCTCCATCACTGGAAATGTGTTTCATATGACCACCCGATTCACTGACATTTCAGGCATTTCCTTTTTTTTTTTTTTTTTTTTTTGCTCGGTCTTCTTGTCAGCCCAAAGGGAAAGGAAAGATTTCCAAGTAGAAAAATAAGACTTCAACTGTAAAAATGAGGACTGATTTAAAATGCTGACTGATGATGTCTCATGAGAAACTGTTTACTGCCTCAGTGATGTAGACTTACCCTACCAAACTTTACTTTTTCATAAACGTCACACACTCTTCCTGTCATTTCAGTATCTACATCTGGGGTGTATGAGTGTATTTTTGCACGAGTTGTTATTACTGCATAATATACTGGTTTGCTCCTATCTGAGTTACCTCAAATTATGTTTCTGTTGGTCCTGATTAGACAATTTTCTCAGTAGGATTGGTCATTCAGGATGAAATGTGAAAAGTGCTAGCATCCCTAAAATATACAGTACAGAATTTTACTTAACTCACAATAAACTGAGGGACAAATTCATCCATGGACACACTTATACACACTTTTTCAACAAAGTGTCTGAATTCAATCATGTCCATACCTGCAGCAGACACGGATGCATTCACACAAATGCGAATGCAATCGCTCATACACACAGACTTGTACATCCGGTCCCCTCCCTTTTGGCCCATAAACATTTCATCAATGTGTCGAGAGAGAAAATCAGGCTCATCAAACATTCATTCTCGCATGGCAGGTAAGCCACTCTGTTCTTGCCTTACTCACGCAACAACACACCCGTTTCCTCACATTCACGAAATGAAATAAGAAGTATTGCCTCTGTGCAGTGGGAAAACGGGTAGCAAAATTGGATAAGGCTCTGATTCCTACTTATGTGGGATGTACAGAGTGACAGTGTAAGACAACATAAATATTTAAAGGAGAAATCAGTAACTCCCTTACATACACACCACATATTCAGTGAATGTAATTGTTGTGGCTGTGTCTGAATCGGACCGCCTCGAGGGAACATCTACATGCCCTGCTGCAGTCACATGCACAGACAGAACTGTACACGCAGTAGTAGCGAGATGCATTGATGCATTTCATGTGTAGGAGTTTTATTTACCTCCACATCTGCTCCTCCGCCCTCTCAACAATTGTGTGTGTTCTTTGCATTGTTGGAGCATGGTTATGTAACGTATGGCAACTACAGTTCATACATCTTTTCAGTATTTCACATATTTTTGCAGTTTGGATATCCTACTTAGAATATTGCGGAAGAGGGGGAGATGAAAGGAAAGGGGAAGCGTAGAAGAGAGAGGAAGGGGATAAGAGAGGAATAAAAAATAGTGATGATGAAGAAGAAGAAGAAGAAGAAGAAGAAGAAGGCGGCGGCGGCAGGGTAGGTTAGGAGAGGACGGGCAGAAGAGGAAGACAGGAGAGGAAATAGGATGGGGAAGAAGAATTAGGAGAGACAGGTTGAGAGGCGAAAAGGAAGGGGAGTAAAGGGAATAACGAGTGTAAATGTTTGCTTTATATCAACAGCAGCTCTTATCTAACAGGCCTGAATACACAAACAAATACTCACATTTTTCTGTCTTTAGTGTTAGATAATACAGCAGAATAATCAGCAGGTATCTGCCTCCTCTCACTGGCCTCTGGATGAGAATAAAACAATGCATGACATACTGTTCCTCCTCCATCCTTCCCACTGTTGTCCCCCCCCCTCCCTCTTCCTTTTTCTCTCTATACTCCCACCATCCTTCCATCATTCCTCCGTCTCTCCCTCCATCTAACCCCGTGTCCCACCCTCCCTCCTTCCTGACTCCCACCTCTCTTCCATCATCCCTCCATCACTCACCCTGACCTCCCGCTACAGTACACTCCGTCCCTCACCTCCGCCAGCGTCTCCTTCCTTTTTACTCCTCTCTTCATATCTTTTTCTTTTTTTTAACCGTCCGACAAAGCTTATGTATCTTCATATTTCATTTTCCATCACTGAGCCGTTTACACACATACACACACACACACACACACACACACACACACACACACACACACACACACACACACACACACACACACACACACACACACACACACACACACACACTCACACTCACACTCACAGTGCTACACAGCAGAAGAGAAAACAAAACATCTTCCCACAGATGATTCTAGGTTATATAAATGTTTTGCCGGATTCCTTGACATTTGCTGTTTATTTTCATTGTGGTTTCACACTGATTCTATGATACACAAAGACCAGGAGGTGGATGTGAACCGAAGCATCCCATTATTTTTAACTGGGCGACTGAATCAGCTTTTCTTATCAAGAAAATCTGTCTTGAGAAAAATGAGAACGATACTGGCTGATGTTCAAATTGATATTTCTGCACTTTTCACATTATAAAAATGCTTTGATATTGATTTCATGGAGATTAGGGTAATGGCATATATTCAGTTTGTTATAAAGACCATGGCAATTCAAATAATGAACTTACTGTTCAGTTTGACCCAACAGTAGAAATGTGACAAGTTTTTTGTCAATTAAACATTAGAATCTAAGGTGTAACAGAAATGTGCTTTTTTTTTTGCCTGAACTCGAGGATTTTTAAACATATGCACGGATGCATGGACACACACACACTCACTCACTCACACACATATTATTGTATTCTCATGCTCTGAATATGCATTGATGCATATACATGATGTCATGGGGATTTGAGGCTTCATGTTTTGTTTTTATTTGCCTTTTTTTAAAAGATGACTAAGAATACACTCTTAGTGTACAGCAACCCTCCCGGGGAGTTGTTGTAGCAGAATAGGTTGCATACATCATACTCACACATTCACAGTTGTTTGAATTCATATTTTTATAGAGGGGATTAAAACCCAGTGTGTTGCCCTTCACATTGCTTTTCACAGCATGATCTTGTGTGTGTGTGCATAAAGACAGGGGTCTGAATGCTGGTCCATCAAAATTATTGAGCAGACATGCCACTTATTTTTGGCCCCCCAACAAATTATACTATTGTTTAGCAGGGCCTTCTGCATTCAGAAAACTCACAATTTATTTTTTGCAGTAATTTAAATCTTCCATGGAGTCACAGATCTTCAAACTAATCCAACACCAAAAATGATCAATTGTTCACTTTTTCCCCAGGGCCCAGACAAAATCCTTTGAATACTGTGTGGGCTGATGTAACTAAATTTACCAGTCAACGCTGTTGCAGTTACTTTTCCTACGAAAGCCAGCAACACATGTCTATTTCTGCTCGTTACATACAGTCTTTTCAAAATAAAGTTCTATCTTCCCAGGAAACTCAGGTTTAGGCAACAAAACTACTTAGGTTTAGGAATTAATCGTGAAATACTTTTGTTGTTGGACGCATCCACAGCCCCTTCTGCCCGCCCTACGTGGGATTTAGCCCTATGTATACCTTTGTGTTCACATTGAGCCCAACAACATAAAAGTGGCCCAGTAGGCTCAAGAGGGAAAAAATAACATTCACAAGGAGAAAAAAATATATATTGTTTGACTTTGTTTGGTACTCCTGACTGAACGTCAACAGGACAGAGCGCTCTGTGCTGCTGAGAGTGCAAGGTGATGCTGCTTCTGTTTCTCTTATTGACTGACAGACACAGAGGTGACTGGGGCTTGTAAAGAGAAGGAGTTGTCCTTTGACACCCTTTCTCCCTCTCTCTTTTTTTTCTTGTGTGTGTGTATGTATGTGTGCATATGTGTGAGAGAGAGTTGGCCTACAGTGAGCCGGCCTGTACTTTTTGCTGATGCAATTTGCAACCCCCAACCGCACTAATACAATGCACCCCCAACCAGAGTTAGTTTGAACCCAACCAAAAAGGTTGAATGTGAAAGGACCCAAAAATGATAAGAACCTCCTAATCTTTACTTCACAGACCTCTCATCGCCAAAGGTTGAGAAGGTCCATGAGAGTGCTTAGTTCTTGACTAATTCATATCATACAATGATCAGTAACACCCCGAACCCAACACCAAAAAGAAATGCTGAGCTTTAACTATCTTTCTGTATATTCCCAGCTGCAGCACTTTCTACAAATGGAAGTTAGAGCAGAGAGTTTGGCCTGAGTCAGTGATACATACAGTCTTGTAAGTAAGAAGACTTGGTAACACAGAGGAATCTGTTCAGGTTGCCTTAGGAAAGAAACTGTTCATTTAAGGAGATAGTCCTCGGTTAACAGAAAAAGACTCTGCGCTACTTTTTTAACCTGATAATCAAACTCAAAGAATAATGTAAAGTAGCTGCTGGCTGCAGTCTGGGTTTGGCTCATGGAGTCGCTTATTTAAAGTATATCCATTTAATGGAACTGGTTGTCCAAAAAAAAGATTGTTGTAGTTTCTTGTTAAGGTTGCTGATACATTTAACACACAATATTTTAAAGTTGCAACGATTAGTCTATTGATCAGGATATCTACAGAATAAATAATTAATCGTTCTCTTGTTTCAGCTTCTAAGATTTGTTTGCTAAATTACGTAAATATTATTACTTTTTTGTTACATTTTTCTTTACATTTTTCACATTTTGTGGCATTTTATAGACCAAGTGAATATTTGATCCATCAAGTAAATAATTGGTACTTTACTCAATAATTTAAAATTGTAAGTTTCAGCCCCACAATATCTCGAAAGAGGTTCTGGGAGCAGTTACACAGTTAATTCAGGTAGATACTACTCTGTGATGTCAAACTAGAAAAGTGGTTAAAGCATAGAGCCTGCGCTGCCACCAGCTCATGATCCAGCTGAGCCTACAGTGTCTTAGCTGAGAGGTTTACAGTTGAGGCACTGCCTTAGCCCCTTTATCCTCTGTCCTGCTTACACTCTATTGACTGGGTCGCTAGATACCCAAGCGCACCCCATTCATCATCAGTTGTATCCTTGTCAGGGCACTCAGCTTCTAGCAGCCCTGGCAGATTACTTCCTGTGGCTGATTGTGGTTTTTGTTTTTATAGCTATCTTACCACCACAAGTGCTTGTGTGTTTCACTACCAACAGATCATGGATAAAGTGTGTTTAATATACATTTCTTTCCTGATGCTAGAGGAGATCACATGTGCTAATTACTCACCGGTTGCATTACATTGCTTAACACCACAGTGCAAATGGAGCCACTATGGTTGATGATACCATGCTGTGTAATAACTGCACATGTATCTCTTTGTTGTGACGTTAACTTCATGCTTGCTCAGGCCTACATGCTCAAAATGATGAGACTGCACTTCAGCATAGTAGTAATGCTCATTTACTATCTGCTACACATCTCACTAACTGCCACATCATTAAAGCAGGCTCCCAGTAATCTATGGCCCTGTATCCTCCATGTTCCAGTGCTCTTCACTCATTGTTGTCATTTCAGCCACAAGCACTGCAGCTGAAAAACAGGGACTTGGCAGTTACAGTGTACAGATGGATTTAATTGCAGTAGTCAAACAGGCCTGTTCATTTTATATTTTTAAATGAATGTTGAAACTGCAAATGATCTGCCCAATGGCCTCCTACTGTGTAGTGTGTCTGCTGTTTTCCCTTGAGACTCTTAAGCCTTTGTATTCAGATGAACAAAGACAGGGCTGCTGTTTACATATGCTGCGATGATGACTCCTTACAGCAATGCTGCAGCACCTGTTGAAATAACTGCTGATAAACTCCCTCAGAGTGAATTAAATTAAATTGTAAAAGGATCTGTACGGCTCAGTGTCTGCTGAAAAGCCTTCCCTGAATTAATTTAATATTAAATGTCTGTTTGCCCTTGGATGGAAATCCTTTTCTGTTCCATAGGCGGCTGCATACAGAGACACACAAACAATCTGTGAGCATTTAATTACAAATGTTTGTGTTTATCCTTGCTCATTTCAATCTTCTGTCTAACAACTGTTTACATCCTGCCTTACCACTCACTTAAAACACAACTAAGAAAGAAGCACCCGGTGTTGCGGTGCGCGGGGTCTCTGTCACTCCGTCCGCGGGGGCTCCCCCTCGGGAAAACTGCAGGAAGTCTTAATATTGACACAAAATAGGGACTAAAGTATTTAAAGGAAAACTATGTGTATCTAAAGGGATTATTGAATGTGAATTTGAAACAAGTACTGAATGTTTTTATCAATTCTGAATCTTTTCAGATCTCTTATTGAATCCTTTTAGGTTGTATGTTTGGTTTACAATGCCGAAAATGGGAACGGCTATCGTAACCCATCCCTATTCTTGACCTCATGTTGGTGACCAGACAATTTCAGGGGCTGTTGAGGTTGCAAATACAAGAGCTTGGCACACAATGCTGTAATAAGGGTGTTGGCTTGATTACAAAATATCTTTAATTACTAGCCACTTGACCACAACCATGCTCTTCATCAGTGAGCAGTTTAAAATGGGATGGCAAGTGTGTCAGAGGATATAATGACATAATGGATGTCAACAAGACACTGAAACTGAATTACCGATCATATAATGTCCCTATCAAACACACACATTGCCTTTTCATGTAATTTGTACATGAATACAACAGTTGGAACACTTCTACATGTGTTTCATGCACAATTATGATAAATGTATGTCATGTTATTTTGATTATATGCCACTATCCAATTTACATTTTCTCTGATAATTACAGATTTCTAAAAAACAGAATCATGATTAATCTTGTCAATATTCAGGATTACTCATTGATGGTCAAAACATCACGCTTTCAGAAAGAAAATTTATACATTTTAATACATTTAAATTTAATAAATGCATCAATCTGGTGGACTTTGAGATCAAATCAGACCCCCTAACGCTAATTGCACAGTCGTAGTTTTTAGTTATTCATATCGTACAACATGTTTGGATATTCCCCCAACAAAACCCTAAAGAGGTTGAGGTTCAGAGCTGTCTCCCTCTCTCATTCCATTTGCAGGGATAATTAATAGATATCAACAGATGAAAGGTAAATGTTACGTACATGTAGAGGCCTGTGTATTCACCAATGCCAGGTAAACCTAGCACCTATACAGGTTACACCTGCAATGCCAGCATGTTTTGCTCCGATGGTGCTTTCAAGTTGGCATGTTCATGACTTGTATTGCCGTCCCCTCTAGTGGACTCCACCCATTTTTTTGTGTAATTGATGTCAAGGCAAGCCATGAACTTGCGCTACTGGTTCAGGTGGAAGTTAAAATCACTATTTCCCAATGAAGCTGCCACCTTGGTTGGGAACAGTCACTCTGCTTGATCCGTGCTGATCTTTACCAAGGAACCTCTCCCTGAACAAGACTGCCGTTCAGCTCCAGCACTGTGGGGAGGAGCAGCCACAGTCTGGCAGAGCTGATATATTCAGAGCTACATCCTCTCTTGTCTGCCACAGCACACATAGGGTGGCCTCGCTAATGGCAATCTCCCATCAAATTGTCAGCCAACAATTAGTTATTATCTTGTTTAGGAAGCAGTGCAAGACATGCCATGCTCAGTTTTGTGATTCTTACTGGGAATGTTCAGCATGTGGGAGAGAGTGCCAGATATGCATATGATAAATGTCTGTGATTTTACTATAAAAAGGCAAACACAGCACTCTCAATTAGTTTATGTTAGTTGTAGAAGAAGGCAGTTGTGATACAGCAAAACACAAACCCAGTACAAAACACATGCTGCTGGCTAAGTGAGGGAGAGGCTATTCTGCAAATGAAAGGAGATAGTTGCTCCTTTGTTCTGCTATGTCCTCTGTCTGACTTCGTGCAGTGAATTAAAGTCGTCAGCGTCTGGCTAATCAACCGAATCAGCTGATCAGCTTCTCTCCGCTTCACTCCCTCCAATCACTGGATTTAGGTCGCAATTACACTCTAGTCTTGATTCTAATTCTTGCTTGCTGAGTGTGTGTATGTTTAGGTACCTTGCATATGAATGTGTGTGATAGGGAGACGTGTTGACTGTATCTCTGTGTGTGTGTGTGTGTGTGTGTGTGTGTGTGTGTGTGTGTGTGTGTGTGTGTGTGTGTGTGTGTGTGTGTGTGTGTGTGTGTGTGTGTGTGTGTGTGTGTGTGTGTGTGTGTGTGTGTGTGTGTGTGTGCGCATGCTTGACAGAGGTTTAGTCCTGTTTTTTACAAGGTAGCGGATAAAGGAAAGTCATTTATTTGTAGCTAAAGCCAAACTTTTCCTGATATCAGCCTCAGCGGCCACAGTTGAGGGATAATTACGGGATAATAAAGGTGCTGCAATGTAGTGAATAATAGCGCATAAAAAAGGGTAAAAAAGACAGCACTCAGACGATACAAATGCTGGACAATCATGAATATTGGGGCTCGATTCATGATTGTAATTTTTTTTTTTCTCTCTTTTTTTTTTTTTTTTTTTACAAAAAAATTACCAGACCAAGTGAAGGTAAAGCAGCAGAACCCTTGAGTGAATTAAATTAGTTTGATTTATTACTCATGAATTCAACAAATTAATTTACAATAGGAAGATTAGCACTCTAGCAGGAAGCAACACAAAAACTTATTTCCTCATCTTTTACTTATTTTTGAAGAGCACTCTACCAAGACAAGAAAAAAACACTGCAAGAAACATAAGTTTAAAATTTGAGGAATAAAAAAAACCATGAATATTTAAAAATCACATTTTTATTATAATATGTTTTAGTGTTACTATGACTGGATTATTAAATGTATAGGCAAAATATATATCGTTGGTCCATTGATCCCAATTCAGACTTTATAAATCCTTGGATGATATTGCTTGCATTTACATTCTGAATGGCTTACACAACACTTGTCTGTCCATATGGCTGCCGAAGTTGTTCATTACATTACATTACATTACATTACATTACAGTCATTTAGCAGACGCTTTTATCCAAAGCGACTTACAGGAAGTGTATTCAACATAGGTATTCAAGAGAACTACTAGTCACCAGAAGTCATAAGTGCATCTCCTTTCTTAAACAAGCATCTTAAAGCATAAACCAGAGCAAAAGTATAGTGCAGAGGCAGATTACTACGAAAACAATAATTGCAAAAGACTAATACGAATATAATAAGTGCTACAAACTACTACGAATAGGATAAGTGCAGTAAACAAATACGAATTCAATAAGTGCAGCGAACTGATACGAATACAGTAAGGGCAACAACTAATACGAATGCAATAAGTGCTACGAGGAAGGCTCAGGGTAGTACTTCTTGAAGAGGTGAGTTTTCAGCCTGCGCCTAAAGATGGGCAGCGACTCTGCTGTCCTGACGTCGGTGGGGAGTTCATTCCACCACTGAGGGGCCAGGACAGAAAAAAGCTGTGACCGGGTGGATCGGCAGAGGGACCATCTAACTGCATTTTTGGATGCATCCTCCAATTCTTGGATGTATCTCAGAGCGTTCATCTAACTGCATTTTTTGGATGCATCTCTCCAATTCTTGGATGTATCTCAGAGTATTTGCACAACACCTGCAGTGCCTATAGTGTTTAAGGGCGTGAACTATGCTAATTATAACAGTGGGGCCCAATCCTCCAATTTATGATCAACTAGGATTCATCACACAGCACACCTGGGTTAGAGCATATTTGGATGGTTAAGAATGTTTGATGCATTTAGAAATGGACTTCTCTATTTTGACTTATTCTTGATTTAAATTTAGTTGGAACTTACTTCCGTTTTCCAGTACAAAATAAAATGTAATTAAGCTAAATGAACGCTCCTCTACATCCTGCACTCAAAACCATGCAATGAGTTGAAGACATCGGAAACCGCGGTATTAATGAAGGTTACAATGAATTTATCTTTCAGCAGTGATCCCACCTGCACGCACCCAAACAACAATAAACTCTGGTACCACAACAAAAAATACTCAATAATGCAACATAATTGTTCGGATACATGAAAAGGTAAGTAATGGCTGCAAGGAAGAAAATATCAGTTTGAACTTTTGATCATCGGACACTCCTGTAGTAGGGATGGGAACCGTTCACATTTGAACAGATAGCATTACCCAGCAGTACCTATTTTCGGTACTTGACTCTGTATTTAAAAACAATGAATTATCACACTTGGCTGGATCCTTGAATGCTGGTTGACAGCGCTACTCAACCAGGTGACTCTTTTTCTGTGTGCCGATCTGGCGAAGCAGAGACACTGGTGGAAGTGAAGTAGGTGGAGTGTGCTTACGATGAATAATTCATTAAACTTGACAGAAGAAACAGAACTCCACTTTTAGCTACTGAAATAGTCAGTGAAGTTTTGCTGCCATTCCTTGAGTGTCTCTTAGCAGCAGCAGCAGCTTTGCAGCTCTGCTCTGCTTTCTGTTATGATCACATTTAACATACTGTACTGTAATTAATGATTTCCTCCTTCATGATGTATTATTTCATTCACCCGCAACTCGTCTGTTAATAATCAGAATGTTAAAATTAATGACCCAACCCGCCCGATCCGTGGATTAACCGCAGTGCCTGCGGCTATAACTGCAATCAGCGCTTCTCCAATTCAAAAGTTGATGGAGCTGACGAGATTGCATTTCCACTGGAGTTGTACCTCATACCATTTTAATGTGACGAAGAAACTGATTGATTGATAACATAAAGTTTGCATGCAGCTTGGACTCTGCTATAGCTGCTAGGAATATGAAATTGCCTGCGATCGGTCTGCTGAGAACAGCCTAATGGAAGTTATGTTTGACAATTTTAATTGTATAAGCAAACTGAATTCATTAAAGCAAGTCAATTTCTGTTTTCAAAGTAATTCTATTAAGATGAAACAGATGATATATTCTGTTCAGAGGCTGCTTGTGCGTGCCGGCTAAGCCTAGTCATACTCTAACGTCAAACTTTTCTTCTGCTTTGTACACCACTGAGCAACCTGCCACTTCCAAGGCTTAACCCAGTTCTCTTTATACATCCATGGTGGCAACCTGCATTCCAGCTGCACCGCTTTCTTACTTTGACAGGCCCACCACAGCTGATAACCGCCACTCGTAAAGTATTAACATATTCCTCTAGAGATACTATATTTTGTTTGTCACAGCCCTTTTGGCTTTATCTCCAGAGCGTAACTACTATTACTATCTTACTTTGGAAAGGGGAAATAGTTTGGATGTGTAATCTTGGAGTCCCTTTTCCAGGGATTAAACCCTTGTATCGACAGAGGGTGTTATCGCAGAATAATGTAGCACCCACCCTCTGTTTCACTCACAGGTAAACACTGTTATATCTCACCCAGATGAGCTGTCAGGTACTTATATTTGGCACCGATTTCATTCAATTAGAATCTGTATGCTGTAGTACCAAGGTAATTCACGGGACGTAATTGCTTTGTCGAGTAAAGTAAATATTTAACTGCTCTTGATGTGTCAGTCAGATTAGAGACTTTATTTAACCAGTGTAGTTTTGCTGTGCATGGATGCTATTTCTCAACCTGAAGTACCCTGCTCTACACTTGCACAGTTATAATTTCACACATGGAAGACACCGAGTACAACCAGAGGCTGATTTGTTACCCACTGAGCAGTCCCCACTGGAGCAACTATGGGTTAAGTGTCTTTTTCAAGGGCACCTTAGCTAGTAGCATCTTTTTTTCACTTCCCCCTCTCAGATTTACCAGCAACCGTCCAGTCGCATGACGCATTAGAGAAGCTAAAGAAGTGCCATAAAAGTGGGTTAGCGAAATCAAGAAGCGCAGACGAGATTTGTTGGACCATCATCGGCCAACGCTTGTGTATTTAAAATATAAGCTGGTACATCTCAGGCAGCAATTATGTTCTTAAATGAATATACACCATTTTGAATTGAAAGTGTCAAGTTCAACCAATGTTTAAAGGCAAAGTGTACTGACGGTTACACAGTCATGAATGTCTTTAGTGGATTCTGTGATTTTTAAGTTCCCAGCAGTTTTGCCAGAGATAGTTTTTTTACTGCTGACTGATTGAAAAAGCAGCCAGGTGGAGTTGAAAGATGCGGCCCTAGCTCGACCCTCCATATCAAGGCCTCGGGGGAGCTTCAGAGACTGGCGTGACTTCACTAATGATGGGTGAAATGTTTAATCTCCTCATCACATCCCACCCAGCCAAACTCTGTCTGTCTATCACTCAGTTTCGTGTTGTCTCCCTTCCACTGTGTCACTCCCCTGTACTCTCATCATCTCTATCACTCTGTCAGTCAATCCACTTTCCCTCTGTCCTTTATCTAATTTAATCTCTACTTATGTCTCACCTTGTCTTCCATGCTGTCTTTATTTCAATCTGTGTCTTCAAAATTTAATAGCTCTGGTCTTTCTTCTCTGTTATCTTCTAAACTGCCAGGGAGGAGTGTAACTTATGTGTGTATGCTCTGCGTTTAGAGAGAATATTTGTGTAGGGGGACATAGAGCTGGTTGATCTACTATCTGTCACACGTTGAAAAGGGAGTGAGGGTGTGTTAGGCTGAGTGATTTTGTATATGTTTGTGTGTGTGTGTAGACAGATAGTGCTGGAAGGGATACTGCTGGATATGTTGAAAAAAGCACATTGTCAAACATGCGCATCTGTAAATGTTTTCCCAAGTGCTTCGCCTTCCACCTGACAGACCTTGAGTCATGAGCCACCGGTTAGCATGCCGGCCCATAATTGAGTGATGAATAGGCCTGCTCGTCAGTGTTCTGCAGTGTGGTAGGGTGATTTTATACCAGCTGGTCTACAGTTGTAGATTGATCCACAATATGCAGATTCAGTCTGGCTCATTTGTTGGTGTGTGTGTGTTGACGTAGTTACTTGCCTAACCGTGTAAATACAAGTGCAAAAAGCACACACTGATTTTTTTTAAACTGTAATTTTTAGACTAACAATTGAGTTACTGTATGGCTAGAAAACAGGATTCTTAGTAAGGGGTAATGCTCAACTAGGTGTCCATTATCAGGAATTATTGGAATTAATTTACCATCCTTTTAAAAATGGACTCCTCTAAGGGCGTTATTTCGGTTATAACATGTTCACTTGCCGAAGACAGAAGCAGAGTCACTTAGTGAGAGCTTGTGTTACAGTTTCTCTAAGTACTGTCGTTTAGAATCTCTCACTGCCTTGTTAATCCTGTGTTTTGACTATTTAAACATGTCCTTGTCTCCACTCCTAACTGCTTGCTCCTCTTGAGACGTTAACTGTCGGAGTTTAGCTGTGAACCAGGTTGTTGTTGTCATAACTCACCGGGGTGCATGATGGTACACAGCTGTCTTCCCAGAAGCTGAGGTATGATGTCACAGCCTCTGTGTACTAATGCTGACTGTTGGTAGCAGTCCTGAAAACATCCCAGTCTGTACAGTCCAAGCACTACCAAAGAGCCTCCATAGCTTTAGTGGTCCATTGCTTTGATTCCCTCACAACTACAGAACTTGGTCAGAGTGTCCCGGTGCAGGGTAAGGGACGGCGTGATAGGCCCCACTTATTGTGCTGTAACAGTGATCTAAAGTGTTCTCCTCTCTGGTTGAGCATTTGATAAACGGTCTGTATTTGCAGAGTCCATGGCTGAGGTTACCTTTGTTAAAGTCGCCAATAACTAATGAGTACGGGTTGGTCCGCTCCACACATAGTATCTGGTCGGCGAGTGTGCGCTGTGCCTCCTGCACGTTGGCCTTCGGTGGAATATAAAAAACGACCAGTATGAATGAAAGAACATTGCTGTAGAATCACTGTCATGTCGTTACACCAGCCACTGTTGGTATACAAACAGATTCCTCCAGCTTTCGGTTTGCCGGAGAGCTCCGTGTCAGGATCTGCTCTGAACAGCTGGGAGCCTGCCAGCTGTAGTTCGGTATCATTCCACAGAGCAAAGTCTCTGTGAGGCACAAAACGGTGGATGAAGAAAAGATTTGCGAACGGGATGTGAGAATATTGCTTATTTAATGAAAAGCATCAGTAAGGAACTATTTTCTTTCAACCATAGTTCCTAAATGAAACTACTCACAGGGTCATGATTTCTATAAAGCAACATTGCTGTTTTGTTTGTAGAATTTATTACTTTTGGGCACTTTGAGCACCACGAGCCTAGTGCCATATTGTACCATTATATTCGAGAGAAGACGGACATCTCTAAGACAAATATCTCCCAAACTAGGCAACTCAAACCAAAAACATCTAGAATGAGAAAAGCGGAAAAATATGTATTTTTGGTTTGGGTTAATAATTACCCTTAAATAATTAACCATTTACAGACAACAAGATTGTTGACAGATTAATGATCAGTTAAACACTTATTATAAAATAATAAAAAGAGCTGAGCAAAACTCTGAGGAGCGGTCTGTGACTTAAAGGAGGATAGCCGGTCCACCTTAAAGGTCATACCAGCTTAAGTGAGCCTGAGCCAGAGTTGCTGTTAACCTCAAGGTTAACCCCCCTTTTACTTTAATCAGCAGGTGGCAACCAAGACACACTATCTTGGCTTAGATCTTGAGGAGTGTAGCATTTATTGGCAGAGAGAAAAACTGTACACACACTGCGCTGCTACTTTCCCAGCTATAACGTTGCTGCTGATTTCATACTCATCGTCGCACACATTTGTCATATCTGCTTGGTCATATCTTTGCATTAACGGTATCTCCTTTTGTGCTTTTACATAATCATTTTCAGATTATCTAGCTGTTCCCAAAGTAATGTAACATCCTAGTCTGCAGTTAATAGTGTTGCCAGAACCATGCAGTGTTAGCATCATTACTCATCATCTCTTTAACACTATTCCATGCATTATTAAATACTCACTGGTGGTCTTTTCCTTGTGCACTATCTGGTGCTGACCTAAGGGAGTGTAGCAACTCAACCACTGATACCTACACTGTAAATACAGTAATTAGTTATGCTATGTGGTGGGAATTTTTAAACTCTCCCAGCCCAATGAAGTAAAAATGAATCATTTTAACCCAGGCAAATGATACATTTACCTTAATTAATACATAAGAGTGCTTTAAATACCCAAAGCCCCAATATCAAAGTCATATTATACTTTAAATATAAAATATTCTATGAAAGCTGGAATTCACAATCTATCTCTGTTTTTAAATCTGTAAAATATGAGGGGAGGGTTAAGAGCAGCAGGCTCATTGACTACATTTACATGCACATAAGCAGCTAGGGTAGCAGGTGAGATCAAGTTCAGACAGGAAACTGGACGTGATGCTTACATGACCTGCAGTAACCTTTTGAACTCTACAACCTGCTGATATTATACCTGGTATTGTCTTCCATACTTCTGACTGTACCATGTTTGAATGAAAGACTGGCATGCTTTAGGAGTAAAGTGACTGAAAGTATTTTTGATTATTTCAGGTTCAGTTCTAGCCGACTTTAGATTGATCGGCTTTAAACTGTGACGCTCTACGTACTCCTCTAGCGTCACTTCTGCAAGTCTCAGTGCCGGTGTGTCAATATACTCTTGTAACATGCGTAGTGTGTTTCCAAAATGAACAACAGCAGCCAGATGAAAGTCCTGTGTTTGTTTTACCCACCTTCCCTCCTGCCCAGCCTGTGTGTACTATATCACTTGATTCCTCTTCAATTGCTCTACCCATAATGCCACGTGTGGGATTTGCTACACGCACTAAATGAGCATCTGCGTCTGACTCTGAGGAGGACTGACCATGCTGTGTTATTTGACGCAATCAAAACTTTAGTATCCTGTTAAGTGTAGCCTATAAATGGCAAATAAAACACATTTATCCAAGTCTAGATCCCTTTTGATGATAAAATAAACCATATTATATCTTATTTACAACATAGCATCTGGAGTTTATGGACGGCTCAGGTCACACATACAGTGGGGCAAAAAAGTATTTAGTCAGCCACCAATTGTGCAAGTTCTCCCACTTAAAAAGATGAGAGACGCCTGTAATTTTCATCATAGGTACACTTCAACTATGAGAGACAGAATGGGGGGGAAGAATCCAGGAAATCACATTGTAGGATTTTTAATGAATTAATTGGTAATTTCCTCGGTAAAATAAGTATTTGGTCACCTACAAACAAGCAAGATTTCTGGCTCTCACAGACCTGTAACTTCTTCTTTAAGAGGCTCCTCTGTCCTCCACTCGTTACCTGTATTAATGGCACCTGTTTGAACTTGTTATCAGTATAAAAGACACCTGTCCACAACCTCAAACAGTCACACTCCAAACTCCACTATGGCCAAGACCAAAGAGCTGTCAAAGGACACCAGAAACAAAATTGTAGACCTGCACCAGGCTGGGAAGACTGAATCTGCAATAGGTAAGCAGCTTGGTGTGAAGAAATCAACTGTGGGAGCAATTATTAGAAAATGGAAGACATACAAGACCACTGATAATCTCCCTCGATCTGGGGCTCCACGCAAGATCTCACCCCGTGGGGCCAAAATGATCACAAGAACAGTGAACAAAAATCCCAGAACCACACGGGGGGACCTAGTGAATGACCTGCAGAGAGCTGGGACCAAAGTAACAAAGGCTACCATCAGTAACACACTACGCCGCCAGGGACTCAAATCCTGCAGTGCCAGACGTGTCCCCCTGCTTAAGCCAGTACATGTCCAGGCCCGTCTGAAGTTTGCTAGAGAGCATTTGGATGATCCAGAAGAGGATTGGGAGAATGTCATATGGTCAGATGAAACCAAAATAGAACTTTTTGGTAAAAACTCAACTCGTCGTGTTTGGAGGAGAAAGAATGCCGAGTTGCATCCAAAGAACACCATACCTACTGTGAAGCATGGGGGTGGAAACATCATGCTTTGGGGCTGTTTTTCTGCAAGGGGACCAGGACGACTGATCCGTGTAAAGGAAAGAATGAATGGGGCCATGTATCGTGAGATTTTGAGTGAAAACCTCCTTCCATCAGCAAGGGCATTGAAGATGAAACGTGGCTGGGTCTTTCAGCATGACAATGATCCCAAACACACCGCCCGGGCAACGAAGGAGTGGCTTCGTAAGAAGCATTTCAAGGTCCTGGAGTGGCCTAGCCAGTCTCCAGATCTCAACCCCATAGAAAATCTGTGGAGGGAGTTGAAAGTCCGTGTTGCCCAGCGACAGCCCCAAAACATCACTGCTCTAGAGGAGATCTGCATGGAGGAATGGGCCAAAATACCAGCAACAGTGTGTGAAAAGCTTGTGAAGACTTACAGAAAACGTTTGACCTCTGTCATTGCCAACAAAGGGTATATAACAAAGTATTGAGATGAACTTTTGTTATTGACCAAATACTTATTTTCCACCATAATTTGCAAATATATTCTTTAAAAATCAGACAATGTGATTTTCAGGAATTTTTTTTCTCATTTTGTCTCTCATAGTTTAGGTATACCTATGATGGAAATTAAAGTGGGAGAACTTGCACAATTGGTGGCTGACTAAATACTTTTTTGCCCCACTGTACATGCTTTTTTCTTGCTCCTTGACTTTGTCATATTAGTATGTACAGATAAGTCTACGGACAATTTTCTTATTCTTTAGCAGTATTAACAGCTTTGGACATTGACGTTGGTTGTCAAAACAAGAAAGAAGAAGAAAATGTCACCTGGAAAGCAGATGCTGGAGATATTTCTATCAAATCATCACTGGGTCTATGTTTGGGAAATAGAGACGGTGAAATGCTCCAAAGGCATTTGCAAGTGATTTACATTGGCTTGTTTTCCCCATTTCAAAGTGAACTACATTTTATCTAAGACTAGCCTCTCTCTGATTTGTTGTCTTGAGAGTACTCGGCATTACCGTACCGTGCATGGAATTTGTGAAAGTATGAATGCATTATGCACACTTTGTTACCCGACTGGAGGCTACAATATCGTTTTTAACGTGAAGGTAAGGTTGCAGGAACAACTGTAACGTTAAAATATGTTACATTTGTCGGTTGCTTTTGTAAACATACAGCATTCAAAGTTGGCTCAACGAGCCAGCGCGGGAGCGAGAGAGCAGAGATGGTCGAGCGAGCTACAGGGTGAATGAACAAAAGGACAGGCATTAGTGAGAACAAAGCAGTGAATCAGAAAAAGAAAAACATTATTTTCTGATTGTTTTACAGCAGCTACATTCCAAAGCACAATAAAGACACCCACATCTTCTCACAGCCCTGCTGGAGGGTGTTATGTTGCAGGATTTTGAATTCATACAGTCAAGCGGCACGCTTCATCCTGCCCTCTCTGCTGGTTTGTGCCCCGGTCAATAGACACACATCAGAGGAGAGAGCAGGGAGCTGTGTGCCATGCATCTGTTGCTCTCAACCGTTAAATACTGTGGCTTTGTACCTGACGGAGCTAAAGGGGAACATGTGTCTCAGTATCGGAATCAGAGGGGCGTGACAAAGCAGAGGTATCTGACGAACCGGCTGCACACCCTGCATGCTTTTATTAGCCGGGTGTTACACTCCCACTTGGGGCCCAAAAGTTCAAAAGGTGCAGAAACCAACACACACTTCCAGTGGGTCATAAGTGATGATTGAGAGGGTTTATTTTGGAATTAGTCCAAGCTTTGTTTTCTAGGAAATTCTTGCACATCATACCTTTAACAGATATATATTAGTTACACAACACGGACAAACGTGCCACAAGATATTTCTCAGTTGTTAGCATTAATGCTCGGAGCCATTTCACCTACGGGTTCCAGCCTGAACCTACTTTAAGCAGGCTCCCATCCCAAGGCCTCCTACCTGTGGTTCTTTTACACTAGGCAAGAATAGCAACATGCTTGCTTATTACATTTACCTAAAGCTTTTTGGATGAGAGCAAAAAAGGTTCACATGGGTCGTGGGTTGTAATGTTTTTAAGAACCTCTTAATTAGAGCCAACATGTTCCGAGAACATTTATCAAAAATATCACAACCTGACAACCCGTGAAAGAAACCTGGCAAACATCCACGGTGAAGCTTCAAGGATTAGACATTTTTTTGACGACTATTTTTCATTTTTCTGTTATTATGGGGATTTACACATACGTACATAGAGATTAATCAGACACAAATAATTTGGAACATTTCCAGTTTCAACATGTGCTTATCTCTGCACAGTGACATAGATAGGTATCCATAGCAGCAGGCTTTTTGCACCATGCAATTCACAACACTATTTCTAGATTTTGCAATAATTACAGTCATTTGCAAAGTCTTAAAAGGCTATATTTATAAGACTCATCAACAAGGACTTCTTTCATTTCAAGTGGTGGAGATTTTCCCATGAGGACCAACCGATCCACAATTATGTAAAAAGTCTATTTACCTGGCTCACAGCTTCAAGCATTTGGTAAGCAGTATTATGAGTGTATATCATTTCATGCAAGGAACACATTTTAATCTTATTTAATTTGAAGTATAAATCAGTCAGAATAGCTAATATTCTCGGTTATCTTGAGTGGGCTTCAAAGGTTGAACAGAGTACAATAATATGCTTACAAACTGTATGTGAAGTCGGTTTTAACACTGCTTTAGCTTTTAAATCTTCACTCTGTTTTGGGGAATACTGAATAACTAGTGATATGAAAACCTTGTCTCTGTCAAAACAAACTGTAGGTGTTTCTTGAGCCTGAGACTTCAAAAGATGACGCTGGCATGCGGTGGCAGATTCCGCATCTATTTATTGCAGATCACACAGATGATCCCTCTGGACGCTGCAAACCCTGAGGAGAAGGTCATTACATCAAGTCTATGCTGCTACACACAACATTTCTGGATTTCTTGCTGGTATCCCAGGTTATCGCTTATAGACGACCTGCATAAACAAACGGCTGCATTTTTTAAAGTACGTTAATTTGCCATTTAGATGTAAAGGAAGTGACTTAAATACATAAACAAGGGTATAAGCAAGTTTGTACTGTAACTGTAGGTGTGTGAAAGAAACGTCTGCGGTCTGACCCTGTGACTGATATCCTGTGATTTTTAGGTTTTTGAACAGTGAAATTGGGCAATCTGCTCCAGACAATATTTTACTGATTTGAAGTTGTAGGTTACATCAAAGCAGCTCTTCAGACTTTTTGTAGTTGAAAGAGCCTGGCTAGGTCCTGCATTGATTTCCCAAAAGCCAAATATTATTGTAACTGTTTTCTACATTGACCTGCAGGCCCTTCTTCAATCCAAAAGAAGTCTCTTCTCAACTCTTCCTGACCTACAGGCCTTTACACTACCAAGAGAACTGAAATATGAGCACATATCTTTTGGGGTCTTTCTCATTGGCCATCCTTCCTTTTTCCTTCTCTGACCTCGCCTTTCTTTTTTTCTCCTCCCTCGCCGCTTGTCATTGTTTTCTTTTGTTTTGTAAAGGAGGGAGTGTAAAAGCGCATCAACGTTTTAAGCACTCCTGTAGAACTTAAGTGTTGTACGAATCAACAAGAGCATGAGCACTATAAGATGCACTGCATTATTTATTCTGTGCCGTCATAGACTACACAAGTGGAGTCAGAGTGGTTTAAAAAGCTGGGTGGGGCTGTCAGGGAAATAATATCAAGCTGGTCCCCAAGGCCGATTGTATTATACAGGTTTAGCAGAGAGTTTTAGATGTCAACACTAAAATGCCCGATGTAACATTGTGCAGCCAGCACAAATATAAGCCATGCCAAGTCTAAGAATAAGACACTTATCTTCCACAAAATATACGTTGCTAGTTTGAGAACACATCTAGGGACCAAGAATATTTTAGTAGACAACACAGTAGACAGTATAAAAAATGGTTTTCCAAATGTCTTCAGTAAAGCATGTCTTATACTATGTGTTATACCATGCATTTAGGGTTGTTTTAATTTGTGTTTAAGTAAATTGTTTTGGCTGTTTTGCTGACTCAATATGTAAATATTAGTTTTTTTCCAATTTCAATTTTTTTTTCAAATTAGTTGACCTGCTGCACAATTTATCCAAGTACCCTCTGGCAGCCATACCCCTGGGGTTTGAATATCCTTGGTTGGGAATCACTGCTCAAAACTCTTAAAAGTGAATGTCGTGAACCTGCATGCATAAAACAGCAGAATATTCATGTATCACACAAAGACTGAATCAATTAAAGTTTGTAAAAAAGTTTGTAAAAGTATTTAAAAATAAACTGGAGGGCTTCGATTAAGCAAATTTTCCTGTTTCTCACCTTCTTCCACCTGGTCTTTATCTTCCCTAATACCCACCGCTGTCTGTCTTCACTCTTGTCTCATCTGTTATTTCCGACAACATCCTATCTCTCAGTCCAATGTACCCGCCATTGTCATTAGTCACTTTCTCACAACTCGTGAATCATTTCGATCATTCTGCCATCCTGTTTCTTCAGGCCCCAGTCTGATTGCATCTTGAGATTCGAGAAGTAGGATCCATCTATCCTTCAATTCCTGCCTCTTATTCCTCCTCCTTCCTCTCCAAATCCTCCACTGCTTTACTCTCTCCACGGGGAGTCTAGAAGTTTTCCATTCATTTCTTTACATCCCCTTTTGTCCAGCTGCTCTCTGCTATCACAAATGTGCACACACACATATGAATATACCCCGAGTTAAGTCTGTCTCTTATCCTCCTCCCATGGGTTTATTTTAGGAAGCAGCAGCAGTGGAACGAGTTGTATTTTGGTGAGCTCCACTGAGGATAGAAGTCACATCTCAATTACTCTATGAATAGCCTAAAGATGAACTACATCAAGACAAAAACAAGTACACCAGCGCTAAGAGAGAAATGGGAAAAAGCAGTTACTGAGAGGAATAGAGGAGAAGGGACAGATGGAGAGAAAGACAGGCGAGGAGTGGGGATTGGGGGGGGGGGGGGGGGGTTAAGGCGTTGTTATATTAAATAAATGCCAACTGGAAAACTGACATTACCATTTGAACCATCAGGGCAAGTCTGAGTTTGTTGGCCAAGTTTGAAGGCTTTGCAAGTGAAAGGCTTTGAGTCTGAAGACATTGGCCCTTCACTTTGAGTACAGTCAAAATCTATCCCAGACTTGAATGGTGGAAATCGGCCAGAAAAAAATAAAGTCTGATTTAGTTTTCGCTTAAGAGGTAGAAACATTTAGTCACATTAAACAACAAAAAGACAGGATGGGCCATTGCTTTTTTAAAGACTGCCTGAGTGGTTGTGTTTTCAGATAATGGATGGGAAAGAAACTGTAGCAGTGGAAGAATTTAATTCATTTTTTTATTGATAAAAAGCCTTAAATGATGAATTGTACGTAAATCATTTTTTTATGCATTATAATTTATAACCTTTGTAACATAAAAAGCAATAATCCACTCGAGGGTGTATAAAGTGATTTTAGCATAACTGAGAGGGTGTCTCACTGCAGAGTCTACCAACAGCTTTTGGCTGTTGTAAAATCACTGGAAAAATACCCTCTTGTGTATTATTGTGAAATACTTGCACTCTGAAATACAAACATTCCAATTTTGAGCCACTCTGATTTGGGGAATGCCAATTTGCAAATGCACGCGTGATGTGTGAAGAAGTATGCCTGTTGTCAAATTATCATACTCAGTGATTGAAGTAAATCTGTCCCTGCTCCATGCCTCCTCTCAGAGACAGCTGGTACAGGGACAAAAACCCAACGGTTCTTTTCTACTTATTTATTCAAAAAGTGGAAACTGAAACCCAGGGGAGGAAGTTTTGGCAGGGTTGGATCCTTGAGCGGCAGAGGTACTAATGTTGTTCCAGAGGCAGGGAGGGTCTGAACTCTGAGCCCAAATCGTTTTTTTCCAGGGACATTTTGTTACTACAATTTAGACAAGAACAGCAGAGGGAAACACAAGAGGAAGTTACTCCAGAACAGCGTTTGACTGACAGCACTTAAACAGTTTCTACCCTGAACGACTTACTAGCAGAGGAAAGAGGACGGAAACAGAAGCAACAAATCTCAGCAGATAAACACAAATGGAAAACGACAATAGAAAAAGCTCAATGCTGTTTTCACCCTCACATTTTCGCAAGTAATTGAGATCACTTTATTTTAAACACTTTTTTCAGGTATGTGACAGCTCTCCCTGCATCTAAATCAAAGCAGCATCACATCACTGTGTATTCTTAGCGATGCATAACAGCCTTTTTACAGTATTAAACTATTGTTATGCACTTAGATGTAGTGCAGTGAAATCTTGTTTTGATCCAGTAAAACAGCCGTACAAAATGAGAGGGTGAGGAAATATAATTGAAGCTGGTTTCCCAAAGTATTGTGTGTGTGTGTGTGTGTGTGTGTGTGTGTGTGTGTGTGTGTGTGTGTGTGTGTGTGTGTGTGTGTGTGTGTGTGTGTGTGTGTGTGTGTGTGTGTGTGTGTGTGTGTGTGTGTGTGTGTGTGTGTGTGTGTGTGTGTGTGTGTGTGTGGTTTCTTGGCAGAGTGAGACAGATTCCTCAACTCCTTTCAATTATCTGGAACTCAAACTGTTCTGATGCTGATAACAACAAACTCTGCATCCCACGCAACTGCACAAACTGTGCTTTCAACACACTTTTCTTGAGGTGTGTGTTTACGTTACACGTGTTCTGTGTGTTTTTGGCAAAAGCCTAGGTCTTTTATTTATGTGTGTGTATATTGAGACGTTGTGCGTACTAGAGGCTAAACATGTTTTTGTCACATTTGCATGTCATACAGATTTTTACGGTACTTTGAAGTGAAATCTAAACTTACTTGGTAGTGTATTGGGGGCTTTGGGCTGCTTGTTTTCAAGTATACAAGTACAGTATGTGATCTGCCCTGTGAAAGACGATTATAGAAATCCTTGACTTAAAATTGAGGAAAATATATATTTGGGGCATGAGCAAACAAGAAACGATACGTGCGACAACACAGTATACACCGTCACACATACCAATGCTTTACATATTTACATTCACAACTATAAAATCATCAAAGTGAAATCAAAATACACTTGGGGACATCATATATTTGCCAGATTTTCTTTTACAATGTGGGAAGTGAAAAAGTAAATTTGAAATATTGTGAAAATGCAAAATGCCCTATCTTACAATTGTATCCGGTAGCTGTGCTACATGATTTAAGGAACAAACAAACTTGTGTCCTGATGTGTGGGATCCATGCTCCTTGCTTCCTGTTTTTTCTTTTTTCTGTTTATATTAACAGGTATAAATGCAGTCCATGGATGGGATGTGTGTTGTTTCTGTGTGTAGCTGTGCTGGCTGGGGCAAGTCAGAGGCTCAGTGTACCATGTGAATCAACCCGGTGTGCAGCAACTACCTGCTCGCCTTTGCTGTTAAACGCATGGCTGCTCACACAGAGACAGAGGGAAGGAAATGAGGAGAGAGGTGACAGAGAGAGAGAAAGAAAAGAGATAAAGGGTAAAAATAAAGGAGCGGGGTTGATGGAAAGAAGTGAAGAGGAAGAGCCAAAGAGGAGGAAGAAAAGATCAGAGATGAGGACAGGTTTGTTGTCAGTCGCATGACTAGACACGGACACAAGACAGAGAGAGGATGATGGAGGTGAAAGAGAGGAAGAGCTCACCAAATGGAACATATACAGAGTGGGAAGAACGGAATGGAGGAAGCACTTTGGTTAACTTCATTACTACACATTGAAAAGAGAAGGACAAGATGGAAAAAATGAAGGATGGGGAAGAAAAATAGAGCAGACACAGGTGTGCTTCAGTCCCTCAACCCATTTTCACCAACTATGACTGGCAAAGATACAGTCATGCATGATTTAAGATGAAATGTTTTTAGAAAAAGGTTAGGTGTTTGAAAAGGACAGGACATTGGGCAGGGGCTGTAAATCATGCAATAATGCTCCTTGCACCTTATGAAATGGAAAGTACACATTAGTTGTGTTGAATGTAGTGAAAGGGTCAAGAAAAAGAGGTCAGGCAAATATTTAGAGCTGGAGACTAAAGATGACTGCCCAAGTGTATACTTCAGTATATGTCTACTTGTCAGAAAACAGCTGCCTTGATGACGGACTTCTGTCTTCTTCCTCTGATTTGACTTTCCACACCCAGAAGAGACCGGTGAATTGAAGTGAGCGTTAGAACAGGTTACAATCAGGCTTGGTAATAAATAACAAAATACTATTTGTAGTATTTAATACCAGTTGAGGCAGCGTTGTATTGTTTCCGACTTGTAGGCCAAACATTTCCAATAACTCGAGAGCGTCCTAAGCTCCAAAAGTCAACATTTATTGAAGAAAGATGGATGTAATAATTTCCAAAATTCACGAGATGATTTTTATCCAAGTCATGTTTTAGCTTCAATCCATATTTGTTGGTGTTTTACCTTTTTTAAAAACAACATTTTCACTGCAGTCAAAAAACAGATTGCTCTCCTGCTGGCTGCAAACATAGGGAGGCAGCACTGATACGTTTTATTCATTAAAGAAAGTTGTTTTAATAAAAACTCATTTGAAAAACACACTTAACCCAATGAATCATTGTTCAACTTTTAGACAGGAGATGTTGAATTTGACAAAAAGAGTATTGATAAGAATCGCAGACTTCACCTTTAATGTTGATGCATAATGGATAATGTTTGATCACTATTCCTTGTGTCATGGACTATTTGACTTTTGGAGTAACTCATAGGTACTATACAGCATAATGATTAGAAAAACAAAGCAAAAAGCTGCATTCAAATACTGATTTTGATGTTGATTACTATGGCAACGATCAAAGCTTTGGGTCCGCACACAGACATAGGTACACATGCACGCCTGTGTGTTAGGAGTCAAGTGTGCATGCACTTACATACACATATGTGGGACTTTAAGTAAATAATCATATGCGCGTAGATACGTCTTTTCCTCCGTGACCCTTTTTACCCTTCAAATGCACGCACACACATGCACACACGCTCACACAGATAAGTAGATTGATAACGTAGATAGTTAACATAGTATGAAGAGCGAAGGAGGGGTAAACAATCAGTCAGAGAGCTGATCAGTGCTTCACTAATGGAGTACTGCAGAGTCATAGCTTTTTTGGTCTTCTAATTGACTTCCTGTCATCTGCATATCATTTACATACTGTTACCCTGGGCGACGAGGTGCAGGATAGGCTGATGTGTCTGTGTGTGTGTGGTAGTCGAGAGTGTGTACGTTTGTGCTCCTATGTGTAGTTAAGTAGAGATGAGTGCAGTGTAAACGCTGTTAGATGGACCCATTAATCATGTGCTTAACCTCATCAGGAACTCCATACACAGACGCAAGCGGAATGAGACACACTGTGAGAAAAAGACAGAGAGATAGAGAGAGAAAGAGAGGGAAAAAGCCATTAGATAAGGAAAAAGAGGAAGAAGCATCAGTGACAGCTATCAGTGGTGGGGGAGTGTAGCTCAGGTGGTGGAGTAAGTAGACCAATTTAATTCCCAGCTCCTCCTGGCGTTATAGCAGAGTGTCCTTCAATTTAAGGTTCAGTGTCTTGCTCATCAGAAGGTTAGAATATAAGTTGCTTCAAAATAATCCTCCAAACCACTCATGGCAAATATCACAAATATCCAACATTAGCATCTTTTGCAGTTATGACAATTACTTAAGTTGCTGGCAGATGTCACTTTTCAAATGATGTCAGAAATATTAGTCTGGGTAAAATATGCTCAAAAAGTCAGTGTTTCACCAATCAAAGCCAATTTGAATGAGAGAGTTTAATGTAATATTTTAACGCGTAATACATATAAAACATTGAGCCTTCCAACTCATTGAATTAAGAGTTATCAAATGATACAGGATAATTTAGGTATTTACAATGTGCTTAGTAAAGTAAACATCACAAAACAAATGCTGTTCCAAAAATACTTAAAAAACAATAACAACTCTGTATTAAACTGATGAAAGGCCTTGCTATATTCCTACTGGCTCTAAGAGATAATGATTCAATAACTGGCACTGTGAAGCCTCAGAAACAGTGTTTTGGCTTTGTAACAATTCGATTTTGAAACTGATTTTATTGATTTGAAACTATTACGATTAACTTTTTTTTTTTATTTGGCAGAAGGCTCAAGTGGGATACTTCATGTTATCTCATGGCATGTTTTGTAGCCATAGTTACCCTCAAATGGTGAGAGTAATGAGATTACTATTTTTGTGAACAATGACGTATGCACATATGGTGTGTTTTTAAACTGAATTGACTAGATGCAGCATCAAGTTTACACAGTAGTGAATGAGTTCACTCTTTTCTTTTTCACTCACAAAACATTTGAATTCATATGAGACGGTAGTTGGACGAGGAGAGAGGGAAAGGGAGTAATGGGGGGACAACAAAGGAGAAGCGAGCGTGATGAATATTGAGGAAGATGGAAGGAGAGACAATGAGAAAGCAAGAGAGATACGCAGGGAGGTAGACGAGAGAGAGAAGTAGGGCAAAATTACAAATTGAGTAAGGAACCTGCTCTCACTATCCTAAAAAGGAAACCTAATCCAGCCTGATCCCATTCCTGTGTTAAGCTGCCAACAAAACCAAGATGATGGAGAGAATAATGAGATTAACAGAAAGAAAGTAGGCTGAGCAATGGGACACACACCTGGAAATACAGACATGGTAGACCCAATTTCTCAGCTGGAGGTCCAGAATAAATAACTTGGTATTGACACATCTGCAGTCAATAACTACTGGGCACATTACTCCATTCTGTGACTGTGGTCTCAAGTAAAAATGCAATTTAAAAAACAAACCATCCAACAGGAAAATGTTAATTACATGCTCGTAGGCATGTAATTGCATCCGTACTGTAGTCTTGCAGTAACTATACATGTCCCATATTTCAGACACCCTATTCCTCAGAGTATTTGTGCTGTCACTCATTGCTACACTCCACTGACACACAGTTGGAAGCACACGGACGGCGCGGTGACGAACGGTAGTGAGCTGGGAAACCGACCTTTTAGCTGCCAGCGCTGTGTTCAATCCTGTGTGACAGCAACCATCCATCCTGCTCAAGTGTCCTTCAGCAAAACACTGAATTCCTCCCAAGTCAGTTCTTTCATCATTTGGAAATATTACACAAACTACAAATACAAGAATGGGAACACAGCCTCAGTTCTGCGTGTGTTCCACTGTATTTAACCACCTTGTTGGTCCCAACACAGTCCTGATGATGTCTATCGACCACGTGTGTCAGTCAGTGTGTGTTATGCGCATGTGGCATGTTTCTTACGTGGATGTTGTTAATGAGAGTGCGCGCACAACATGGGGCGATGTGTTTTTTTTAAATCTCATCTGATAAAAGGTGTTTTAAGTGTGTAATGACAAGATTGCCGAGCAGGGGCTCAGCGGGAGGTTGAGAGGGAGAAAGAGGGAAGCTTAAGAGAGAGCGAGAGCAAATGTGCAGACCGATCTAGTGGGAGATGAGTGGGGAGGCTAAGAGACAGAGATGAAAGACAAAGTGCAGGAAAGCTGGAAGTGGTACCGGGAGATGTAGATAGAACAAGAGGTTTGGAGAGAGAGAGAGAGAGAGAGAGAGAGAGAGAGGAGGAGGAAGCAGAGACCGAGAGAGGGAGAGGCAGTCGTTTGCAAGGTCTAAACCTAAAGTGTTCTTATAAAAGGAACACTGATTGGGAGATAAATGGAGGAGTTCAGAGACAGAGAGAGGGGGCTAGAGGACAACCGATGTTGTTGCTTGATAGATCGGATTTTGTCAGGACTAGACTTGGCGAGGTGGCGTACACAAACACAGAAATGGTAACGGATAGAGGAAAGCACTGAGATTTTGGTACAACATTTTCAAAACAACCTTCTCTGCACAGGGCTCAAAGCTCACTTTTTACATTGGCTGCACTGGTGTGCCCAACTTTTTAATATAAGCGCACCACCACATTATTTAGGTGCACCCAACATTTTTCTTCGTGCCTTTCTGTGTCAGAACAATACATTCAAAGCATTGGCTAAAGAGGAAATGCCAAGGGCATTAAAGTCAGTAGGGATGCTCTTCTGGAAATGATTAATATATGTACAAACTTTCATGGCAATCCATCCAATAGTTGAAATATTTCAGTCTGACACTGCCATGGCTAAAGATAAAAATGAAAGGATTTATATTAAGCATAAAGAAAAAAAAAAATGAACACTGCATTTTTCTTGGACAAGCAAGATTGGAAAATGTGTTCATACTTCAATTAAAACGACAAAAAGAAAAGAGCACAAGGAAGAGGAAAACCTGTATATATATATATATATATACTGTATTATATGAGAAAAAAAAACATTTTTATTTCAATTTCATTTGTTTTTCAAAAGTCTTATTGGTCCATGTGTTAGGATTACCTGCTTTCTCACCATCCATCTGCATATCTGCCTCCATATCTGTCAGTCTGCCAGTTTGTCTGCCTGTCCCTCCCATAGAATGTGTATAAGAAGTGGATGTTGACAGCGTGACGTCCCTCATTGGTTTGTGAACAACTCTTTTGAAGGGGGTAAAGTGTCTTGCCCAAGGACACATTGGCATGGGCATCAAACAGCCGATCCTCTGATATGATGACAACATGCTCTACAACTGAGCCACAGTCACCCTTCTTGCCATACGGTCATGTTTAAAATGTTCAGATGTAGGGTCATTTTCTCATAGACTTCACAATCAGACTTCTTTTTGCAACCAGAAGAGCCTGATGGCCATTTGAAGGACTGCAAGTTTAAGCGAATTTAACATTGGCTTCACTTTTCGGAACTTGAGGTTGCAGCCTGTTCTCTGCTTATAGACTCGTCTGCCTATCTGTTAAGTACTGAAGTGTCTCTGCCAATCTCACTTTCTACATATGCTGCCATTTGTAGTTTATTTTCTCCCCCACTGTTGATTCAAATATGTTTATTTCCCACACCATATATACAGCACAAATTTAGCTTGATGTATTTGTGCATACAATTTTTTTTTCATGGAACGCATGCAAGCCTGTTATGATGTAAGGACACAAACCATGACAGTATGTAGTTCTACGAGTCAAGGTTGATTGAGTGGCTTCAAATTAACACAACACACACACACACACACACACACACACACACACACACACACACACACACACACACACACACACACACACACACACACACACACACACATCCCTACATAGGCAATTGCACATTGAGAGGGCAAGGCAGATTGGATTTCTTGGTGCTAAACACACTCATGCACGCACACACACAAACTCATACACAGAGTGAGTGAGGCTTATTAAATGCCTTCATATCAAAAGCACACAGCTCTCACACTTCAAAGAGGAGCAGAGACCTGAGGCACATAATGCAACACAAAACTCACTATCCAAGTTTACACACACACACACACACACACACACACACACACACACACACACACACACACACACACACACACACACACACACACACACACACACACACACACACACACGTTTGAGGACAAGCTCACTCCATACCCTAAACTTGACCCTCACAAGAAACGGCAAGCACACACAACAAAAAGAGAGATACATGTTCTAAGTAACATGCATAGATATACTTTCTTTGAACAAGCCTTATATAATACAGAAAGTATTTGCTCCTCAAACTATAGTAGGCCTGTACATTATATTTAACACAGTATTACACAAGCGTACAGAACTAAACAGCCCTCCTCTTTATAACTCTTGTGTAAGTTAACCGCTTCCGAGACGGAGAAGAAAGGAGGGCATTCACCTCCGTGATGCTCTCTAGCCGCTAAAGGAACATTGCACATTAGTGACAGGTCAAATCACACAGCACTTTTCTCATGAGAGAGCATGAGAGAGCAGAGAAGAGTGGCGCTCCACTGACCATATGGTGTGCTGTGGAGCTTTGATTTCACCACGGTGTATTGCGTCACCTCTGTGGGTTGTCATGTCAAGGTTATTACCATCACTTCAAAAAATACATGGAAAACTAGCCACAAAATTAATGGGGATAATTGCACTGACTGCACTCAAATCTGGTCTGAAACAAGAAGAGATTTGTAGATATGAATGTAGAATAAAATATCATATATAGTCAACTTGCTTTACTCATGTGGTTGTATTCAAGTAGGTATACTAGCTTTTAGTAAAAACTAGTTCATCACATCCAGTCATTCCTGCATCTTTCTATTACTTCTATTTTAGTCCATATTATTATACAAGAAACTGCTCATTCTTACCAATCCAGATCTTTTTGAGAAGGAGCAATAAGTAACAAATCTCTTATGTGAGATTGTTGCATTGCATGCCTCTTAATCTTCAAGGTTCTTTGCTTGTCCTGAGTCAGGGTTGATTCAGCAAGCTCTAATATTGTTCAGTGGCACTTTGCACTCTGGCTTGTTTGCTTTGGTATGCCTCTATTTAACTGTAGAAAATAGTTTGGTTGTTTATCAGTCATGTAACCATTAGCTGTGTGTGTGTGTGTGTGTGTGTGTGTGTGTGTGTGTGTGTGTGTGTGTGTGTGTGTGTGTGTGTGTGTGTGTGTGTGTGTGTGTGTGTGTGTGTGTGTGTGTGTGTGTGTGTGTGTGTGTGTGTGTGTGTGTGTGTGTGGTTGAGGACTTTTCATGAGGTTTCATACTAGGCCCCTGGTTCCTACCTTCTTTCATGCAGGAGACCAACAAGTAAGTTGCTAGCACTGAAAAAACGTCATGATCCCTCACTGGCTTCCCACATCATGTTTCATAGCTTCTCGTGAATTGATCCCTAGCAATGGCTAAAAGTAATTAAGGCTATCAAGATATCTGATTTTGGCCTTCTCCATTTGTTTTTTTTTTCATGGCTAAGACCACTCATTAACACACATTTGTTCACAGTGACTCACTTTAAGTTCCAACTGTTGTCATTTTCAAACAGCTATGTTTTTAATTTAAATATGACAAAAGAGTTGCGGACTGTTTATGCTTTTTTTTTTTAACCTGTACAACATAATTTAGAATCTAAAACATGTCCATCACTTTTCCTTCTATGTTGTTAGAAACGGACATGAATAGATTATACTCCAAGAGATAAAGAGGACAGTTGAACTGACAAAAAGCTGAACCAATCACCAACGTCCCTCTGGAGACCTGCTCCGTCTGTCTGTCAATGTGCCGATCCGACTGCTGCGCCAAACTGTCAATACAACATGCATCAATTAAAGGTGGTATAGGACCAGGGACAGCTGAAGGACTTGTAAACACACTCATCGACTTAGAGAGAGAGACTCACTCTCTCTCACACACACCTATACTGATTTGAGTAAATACACAGTCACACATACACACACATGCACACAGCAAGAGGTGGTAAACATGCTCTAATTGGAGCAGTAACAAGCTGCCTGTCAATCAAAACCCTCCTTAGTTCACTTAGGTATTCTGCTCATTCTGGTCCAACTCTGTAGCACTTTAATCAGCCACAACTGGGACTAGAATTTCCTTCTTGGACCCTCTTCGGTATGTTTATCTGAGTGCATATTTCACAGAGCAGAGTGACGGTAAATATGGGAGTGGAGAGTTTAGATTTGGTCACTTTATTTAGCAATATCATGGCATGTGTTCTACATCACCAAGACACAATAAGGACGCATTTTAGCAGCACTTAAGCGGTTGAGAAAGAATCAAACACTTCCTTAAATTATGACTTTTTGCTCAGAAGTGACCATTTGGACCAAATGGAGGTTGTATTAAATGCACAAGAGAAATAAATGCTGCAGGCCGGTGTCCTCGGGGTCTTTTGGCCTGATGAAGAGCATGATTAGTACGCTGATAACCAATTACAAATTACAAATTAGTCAATACTCTCCCAGGCAATGTTGTTGCTTCCTGTTTATTGTTGTTTTTTTACAGTCATTTTACAAATTTTGTGAAGCTCCCTTCCTGTTTCAGTTCCGATGAAAGGGTGACAGTTAGACATGTTAAATTAGGTAATATTTTTTTTACATGTCTTATTTGCCCAATGCAAAAAATGAAGTCCCTCAGGGAAAATAAATAAATATAGAAATTAAATACATCTTAATAGAATTTTAATTTAATTCATTTATATGATGTTTATCACTCATATATTGGGACTACTTGTATAATAACAGCAAGTTTTGATGTCCATTTCTTTTGTAGTTTTGTAAACCATGTTCTGTTGTCTGTCATGATATTAAATGTCTTGATAATTGTCTCCTGAATTATTTAATTTAAGCATTCATCCACGTTTCCTGGATGTTTTCTGGTTCGGCAAATACTGTATCTTCAGTTAATGGATTTCCTTTGTTTTGGAAACAGACTCTAGGCCAGGCTGCCAGATTGGTATTAAATAGGCTTTGCTGACACGTGCAATTCCAAGTAATAGAGCATGCCACCATGTATTAAATTGATAAATATAGTTTGTTGTGAAATGCTCATTTTAATCATATTGACTTTCGACACACATTTGTTACCTCATGAGATAAATGTTTTTGATTTAAGCTCTATTTTCCACAGCCAAAGTAATTACTCCTATATTCAAATTAATGCGTTAAGCAGGCAAAATAGAATAATAGAAACACAGTAATCCCCCCAAAACAATTTTTGGAAGAGGTATGAAAGAATAAAGATCCAACACAGGTTGGTAGTGTATTTTGAACAGTATGCACTGTTTGAACAGATGTGACAGAGTACATCAAACAAAATATGTTTATTATGATTCATGAGATGCTTTTATGTGATCCTTTACAGATTATGTTGTGTGCATTTTACCCTTCTTGCTATGCTACAGTAGTGATCTCTTCATACCTTTCTCTTGGCATTTAAAAAATCAGATTACGGTTGCTCTCTATCTAATAGCCACGAGTAGATCAAATAGGCCTATGTGGCCTAATTATGAAAGAAAGAAAGAAAGAAAGAAAGAAAGAAAGAAAGAAAGAAAGAAAGAAAGAAAGAAAGAAAAAAGACTAATGATGATTTAAGAGCCTTTTCAAAATGGCTGGCTGCCAGCAAACTATTAAACTGCATCTAAAATTAAGAGGCTTCACTAATGTTAGGCCTTTGTTATATTCTAAGTGAGTTCAACGATGTGCTGATAATGTGCAAAAGCTGAGTATTATTGAAGCGACAAACTGCCAGCTAACTGCCCAGCTGTATTAAGAAATTAAGGCTGGGCTAATCTGCATTTTTTTGTGATATTGCTCTCTCTAAATTCCTAATGAGTGCGATGATAGGATGATCCTATCTGTTTCACGAGCATCCAGTGGAGGCAGAATGCCAGTGAACTACTCAGCTGGAGAGCTGGAGAGACACAATGGCTGCTTCTCTTGCTCTTCATTTCCATTCAGCCTTGATCTCTCCCTGTACCTCTTTTACTGGTTCTCTCTGTCTCTAAAGTCCAGCTTTACGAAAGTCTTTGAAACAGTTTGACCTAAAACTAAATGGATGTTTTTGTTTAATTTGTTATTATTCATTTTGGCGTTTCTCGGTCTGCTTCAAATACACTTACAAACCAACAACAATGATAACAAACCTTTAGATTTTTCAACATATTAAAACATATTTTTTAAATACAACAACACAGTTTAACAACATAGCTTTTTAAAGATGTATAAAATCAACAAATTCCATAAATTCTCTATTTATTCTTTTCATGTAATCTGATATTATATGATTCATATGAGGAATCCGTGGAACATTTTGTTTGATTCATTTAATCTAATTTGTAACAGTAAATGTGTTTATTGCTACAGGCCTATTGCAATTATAAACAACAGTAGAGTGGCGCCTCCTCGTATGTGGCTTCCTATGCGTGAGTGCACGAGTGCGTGTGATTTGTCTCGCTTTAGTTGGCATCCGTCTTTCTGGCAGCTGAACTGCATCCCTGTTTGCCTGATTTGAGATCAGCTTACTGCCTAATCACTTGCTGGATCTCTCACCACATCACTTACTGAGTTCAAACGCATGTAGTTTCTCTGATACTTACACATATCCTATTTGGGATTCACTGTTAATATACACACTCATTTATTCCGTTAACATAGTATTAGTGTGCATTTATACACAATTTTATCTTCCTTATCTCTGCTCCCAATTTCAACACCATTACTGTTATTGTCTCTCTTTTCTTTTGTCTTGCTCTCTTTCTTCTCCGCAATCTGCAGGCGGTGGGAAAGAGGGAAAGAAGAAGAAATAAAACAACATGATGGATAAAGAGCCAGAGCAGAGGAAAAAAATGTTATTTTTTTTCTTAATGTCTGTGTGTTCAGCCATGTGAGGGAAGAACTGGGATGCAGGCCAGCCGAAAGACTATCAAAGAAAACACGCCGCACTGTGAAAGTTTAACACACTTTTACACACTCTCTTCCTCACACAAACCAACACACACGCACACACATATGCGACTGGCTTGTTGGTAAAAGGTAAAAAAAAAAGGAGGCAAGTGAGTAATGAGAGGGCAGAGGAGGAGAGGATGATGGAATTGGTGTTGATGCGGAGGAATTGAGGAAAGGAATGAAGGATAGAAGAGAAGCAGAAGAACAGAGAGCATATGGGAAGGAGAAGTGGAGGAGAGAGGGCGGGGAGTGTTGCTGATATGGAGGCCAAAAGAGGGAAGAAGGGAGGAGAAGAGATTCATTTCCTCCCACTCTAGCTTGTCCTTAACTTACAGTTAATAGGACACACCCTTTGGGACAGAGAGACAGACACAGTGATGAAGGGTAAAGGAGCGAGATACACAGAAATAGACAGATACTGATGACGCTTTAGAGACAAAGAGCATGGATTTATTTTTGGGGGGAGGATATGAGAATGAGGAAAGAAGAACAAAAGGGCACAGATCCTGAGCCATGTGCTCCATCACCACAACCCAGATGTATGTATGTATGTGTGTATGCACATGACTGTAAGGCAGCGTTGACATTTGATTACCCTCCTCTCCCACCTCCTTCCTAATTTCATTAGCTCTCACCCGCAATCTTCGGTACATTTCATCTGTTAGGTAGGTGTTGCTCTTTGAAACAACAGCAGCTACTTAATGAACTGACAGGTCAATATTTTCATCGCATGGATCGATCATAAACTTGCGGCCCAATCTGTCGTGTTTTGAAGTGTAGGCGGAAGAGCAAAGTGATCAGAGAGTTCATGTACGACAGCACTAGTCCTAAACCGGGTGCTTGGCTTTGGGTCCCACCTGTTGGAATAAAGGTGTACATTATCAATGTTGGCATCATTGTCATGATCCGTATCTTGATATTAGCATCACAGTTCCTCCCAGATGGTGTAACACGTTTAAAAGATGTTATTTCGTGGCTGCTGATCCATTTTGATTGTTAATACGGTCCGGTTAAAGTTAACACCCAACCTCCAACCAGACACCTGTCATATGTTATTTTAAATGAATACGATAGTGTTAAACAGTAAGTAAGGACAGCGACAGTGAAGCTTTGTTAAATATCTTGTAGCTAGTTTGTGTTAGCACCACCAACAGAAACGCTGTCTGCCTCTAGTTTGTGAGAGTTATCTCCACAAGACAGATGGTTACATTAAGAAGGGCTGCCCCTGAAGACTTTTTTTGTTGTTGATTCATTTCAAGGCTAAATTATCAATTATTCTAAAGATTATTTTTATGAATTTCCCAATTATTATAACAATTATAACAACATTTTATGTTTTTTATCTTAATATTTCATTATTTTATTCAATCATTTTCTCCTAAAATCAAGCATTGTAACAGGATAACATATTTGATGCCTCAAATTGTGAGTAAGTGAAATCCCCGTATGCATTGTAACAGGATAACAATTTGATGCATGCCAAATTGTGAGTACTGAGTAGGTTACCTACTTCATAGCAACCCTTTCCCTGAACTGTACAGTACTAAGGGGCTTAAAAATGAAAATGGTTATGACATTGGAGCAATATGTAGTTAAGATAATCACTGGCAAATATATTTTTACATCAGTGTGGGGCAAGTGAAATAATTGAATGAGACTGTATAACAACAATTCCCTTTTTTTTTTTTACTCATACATGGCTGTAAAAGTAAACAGACAATATAAAATGTCTGTGTAACAAAGTTAGATGATGCATGGTGTAAGTTTATGTTACCATTACAGCAGCCGTATGGATCCAGCACTATATTCTCTATTGAATGAGTTGAATCATCTAGGATCTCTGTCACATACTGTATCATGATTTACAGTCCATCCATTGAAATCGACTTGTCGTGAACCACGTATGTATTCCTTTGCCTTGCTTCCAGGACTTCCTCTTCCTTCTCTTCCTGAACTATGTATTGACACAAAGGGTGCGGGAGGTGCAAGTTTGCAGCATAGATGTGAAGATGTATAATTAATATAAATATATATTGGCATAAAATATGCCATTTTAATGAGAACACACTCAAAGATGTGTACAAGGGCAGAGGAATGTAAGTTTTCACACAGATGTGAATCTTCACTGGCATCAGAATTCGATCCCATTACGATTCACCTGTCAACGATTCAAATGCCCAACGATTCTCGATGCATCTCGTTGTATTGCATACTCAATTTTCTATACTACTGTACATGGTTACTTTTTCATTGATACATTCAAGCAGCTAGATGAATCTGACCTGCTTTTTTACCTAAAGTGCTTTCAAAAATTATAGTACAACAGTCTGTAATATAAAAAAATGCATCTTTTCAATACCAGTATCTGTGTATGCCACCTCAGTACATGATCATCTCAGAAACAAAACAATAATCTGTTTTCATTGCATTACAAGTGGGCTGTAATCTACAAAAAAAGGGTTTTCACAAAGCTCTTAGACTTCCTGAATGCCTATGGCATTTTACACTGGATAAATTAGCCTAGCCGGTAGCAAACTTAAGAAAGATATTTTGTTACTTTTCCTTACCTATAGCTCATCTGCTCTGACTTGGTTTAGGTCACTGTATCTCCAGGCAAAAAAACCAGCACGGTTGAATTTCAGCCTGCATGCACTTTTCTTTCAGCCCAACTTCATTGAATTAGGTCAGCGAATATTAGTTATGAGAGCAACAAGTTAATGTGAACTTCACTTTATTTAAAACAAAGTAAAAAGGCACATGTGCTATACAAGCAGGCTTTAAACACAGTTCTTTAGTATGTGTGGTTTAGTTAAGTCGGTTGATGGGAGTGATGCATTTCATTTTTTTCTCGTGTTGTTTTTGCAAAGCAAACCAGTAAAAGTGTTGCCATGCCAACCAGAAAGGATGATGGATAGGTGTATCTTGACCCAAAACACTGAGGTAGTCATGTGTTTTTTCCATTTATTTCTCCTTTTTTGTCTCTTTCCATTGCAAAGTGATGTGAAATATTATCTTTTAAACACACATTTTAAAAAGAACTTCTTGGCCGATTCCGTTTTTTTTAAAGTCTGACCTGCTGATTCGTATTCGTGCCAATTCAAATTTTCAACATGTTCCCCCACCTTCCAGTTCCCCCTCAGGTAAACACTGTAAGCTCTGTCAACAGGTTTGCTGTTGTTTGCACAATGTACATATATATTGGCATTCTGAGTTTTAATTATGTATTATAAGCTGCTTAGAGCAGGTGTAAGTTATGAGACACATGAAATCAGCATTGCCGGGCTGATCTGATGGCAGCTGAGCAATGCTAATATCTTATTATTCAGCACTCCTGCATAAATTCATAAATTCCAGACATTCTTTTATATTCAAGAGCATGGTAGCAGCTCCATGGATTGTACAGCAATGTATCATTCTTTTTTTAATTTAGTTTTTATGGCCCTTCCATTTCACATTTCAGTCCAAACAGCAGAATTGCCCCCTGGAACCTCAACACTTGAAGAGATACTCACCATTCATCCTTGAATCACAAATGTCTCCTGAATGCAAAATATTTCATATTATTCTAAATATTTTTTCCTTTACCTTCACATTTTTCGCAGGCCTCCATAATCGCAGGCATATTTTAATATGTTTGTTTTCAGAGCATAGTTTGCGGTGTTGGAAATTGAGTTATATTGTTCCATGTAACCTCAGTCAGTCAGTTAATTGCCTAAAATACTTTCACTTGTTTGTAAAGCCTTGGTCCTCTGAATGAGAAGAGTTATAATCACCAAGGCAACTTATTCTTTATCAGCGGGAACTTCTTGTGCTATTTTCTTCGGTTCAATCTGGGTAAGTATCCTTGAAGTCAAGTTGGACATCAATGACTTATGCTTAGGCTCTCTGTAATTTCCTGGACTCTATATTCTTTTCCTCTCTTGCTTCTTTTCCCAACTCCCCACTTGTATCTCTCTGATAACCACTTAACCCTCCAATTACCTTTTGTCCCAGCGAGTGTTAGAACGTGATTTAAAGACAAGGACATATTCTTCAAAACAATAAACATAACAGTATGTTGTTGTTTTTTTTGTCATCACAAAGCTCACAAAAAAGGGATATCCAAAATTAAAATACCTTTGGTTCAAAATTAGATAAATATGCAAATTAAGTGATATTCTTGTCCTTAAATCTTAATTTGGAAGAAATTTGGAAGCTGTTTAGGTCTAACAAGTTCTACTGTGCTCAATCTGAGCGATCTTTTTATAAATGTACTGTAGAAAGAGGTCAGTTTCACACAACACTATGCCGCTTTGTGACTGTTCCACTTAAAATAAACTTTAATGAAATGAAAAACAGATCGAAATGACATATAAAAATCACACAAGAAAAAAAAAAAGATTATTGCAGGTGCTCAGACTGGTGCAGGTGGAAAATGTCAGTGATGTCTCCATAGGATTCAAAGGTAACTGCAGCCAAAGTTCAGGGATAGATGATAAGTTTGCTAAAACAGATCTTGCCAGTGATAAATCACCTCTTTCAAAAAAAAAAGACTCAAATGTTTGTCACTAGTAGAAAAAGTGAAAATAACAAATAAACAATAACAGCAAGGCAGCATGAAAACAAAGATGAAAAGAAAGTGATCATCTGCAATCAAAACATAAATCGTGCTGTACTTAAAATGCATTGAATTGACTGGTGATTTGATCCGTTGTCAGCTGGCTTTGTTGAGTGAGTACAACTATCTCCTACCAAGTATTACTGGTTAAAGATAAGAATGACAGATTGTATTCCCAAATACATGAAAAGACGAGTTGATAAAAATGACGTGCAACAAGAGTAGAAAATAGTGCATTATATGCCCTCATTCTTGAGTGAGGGCAATAAAATTATTCAACAGATGTGTCAAAAAGATGTATGAAAGTCTGTTGTATTGGGATTTAATCTGAACTTTAGAGAAGTGATGGGTAGATGGATTTTTAAAAGGTCTCAGTAGTAAAGGTTTCTTTATTATCACAGGCAAAATGCTGTAATAGGCAAAGCAACGACACTACAAAAGGATCAAAAGACCCATTCACATCTCTGCTACGGCTCTGAATCCTTTAAGACGTGTTCTTTAAGTCTATATCATTTTATTCAGTTCTGTATGAGTGGGTGCTTCCACACAATGTTTATGTGAATACCGTACAGCAAAATCGTACACTAAAGATCAGCCTGCAGAGTAGGACTTGACTCGAGCAAAGAGCAACGGCCCAGAAAATCAAGGCCGAGACAAATGGGTGACAATCCACGATTGGTAAATGACATTGCTGATGAAAATAATGGGTGAAGGTGCTGCTTGTCAAAGGAATTATGCATGTGGCTCAGTAAACGCAGTTGTCCGTGACACACAGCACTTAAATTAAGTAGCTCGTATTACTGTACAGTGCACACACAAACGGAGGCCCTTGCAGTATGCAAATTTTCGACAGCTTTAAGCCAGTAAGTTTGGGACAGAAAGTGTGAAGTGTTCATTGGTGCAGGGAAAATACTCTTATTCTAGATGGGCTCTCCTGACCTTACTAAATTATCACTAAACTCTCCCTGCAATATCAGGCTTAAGGATTTAACCAGGCTTGTTCGGTTTAACGTAAAGGCAGCAGTTAATTAGGAAGGGCTGGCATTTGGCTTTGCATTTGCACAGTAAATATCACAGTAGTGTACTTACTGTAGTAAGATGCTACAATAAGATACAACAAATCATCTGGGAGAAGTCAACAAGTAAAACAAATAACTAAAATGGATCTTGTATAATTGGAGGCTTTCAAATCTGAATACTGTATTCATAAATACAATTTGAAGCTTTTTTTCAGTTAAATAGGCAGGATTTTTTTATGCTGTACCAATACACACAATGAACAACTTTAAGGATCTTTCAGTTTGCTTTGGGAATAGTAAGATTATTTTTGATTACTAATTTAGCTTGAGTAAAGACAGTTTTCTGTAAATCCGTTCCCAGTGAGGTCGACCCCTCTGCTCCACTGGCACAAAACGGCTCATTTAAGTAGGAGTGGAGAATAAACCCTGTCTACTCAGCGTCTGTTTACTACACACTACACAAAATGCAACTTTAAGAGATTATTAAAGCAAAATAAGCATCCACGCAGGGAAGCACATCCATTCTTAATTACAGTAGAAGTAGAACATTACATAGATAATGTTAAACATTTAAAAAAAAGAAACAAGCAATATTAACAAAACATTAAACCCACATACATTTTATTTAATTTAAAATGACTGGAGGGGTTTGTATGATGCTGGCAAAATATTTGTATTACTTTAACACTGGTGACAAAAGGAGGCCAAATGTTTTGTAACTGTGACAGACAAAATGGTAAATGAAAAGTTAAAGCATTTTAAAAGGAAAATAATTTTTATTTCGTTTATTTATTTTTTACCGAGCAACATCTTTGGGGGGTTCAAAATCAACACTTTCAGTTTATATTTTGTCTTTGAGATAAACAAAGCAATTTGCCTCTAATTTGTCTAATACAACTCGACTCACTAAAGAAACCTCTATGACACTGTGTCATCAAAACTGAACAGCTTAGCAAAATAATTTATTGGAAGTTTATTATGTTGAAATGTATTTGAAACTTCATGCTTTTATCAAGTTTGTAGATATAATTGGTTAAACAAATGCAGGAAGAAATAAAAAGAGCAGAATAACAGCATATCTCAAAAAAACAGAAGCCATTTTTTACAAAATCTACATTCAGGTTTTTCTCTTTTAAACTTTAACCGCCCCTACAGCGATATATCAGTAACTTCCTAATTGGAGTTGAAGCATATGCCTCTTGATAATAGGCGTGTGCTGAATGAAGATGTATCAGACCTTCAAAGGCAAAAAGTTCAGACACAACTTATTGAAACAAATAATTTTTAAATGAAATGTATGTTATTCCTAAAATGAAGAACTCCTCCTCAAAGATTGTAAGATTTTAACAGCCTCTTCATGGTCTGAGATATACAGATGGCAGGCTGCAGATATGGTCCTTTTTATTTAAACCTTAAAAGATCAGGGGGATTGGTGTTGGCAGATAAGAAATTATGGCCTGCATTGAAAGCACACCGGCCTGCCATGACTCTTGCATCTCAATCAAGTTGCTTTTTGATGGGATCATTTTGATGAAGCTGTCCTCTAACTACACCCTGATGACTCGTGAAACTTTCACTGTCTCTTCTTAATTTTCTAAAGATGTCTTTTTATACTTTCATGTCTTTCATAAAAGTATAATGTTAGCACTGCTCACAGCCAGGTTGAATCTATAGAACAATTCAATCTGAGAGAGAAATTAATGAATCAATTCAGCTTTCATCTTAATGCATATTTAATTACTATTAACTACTCTCACATTTAAAGTCCTCCACTTTAACATATGAATGAACTGTCATTTGTTATTCAATGCTGTGGCCTCTTTCAGCCCCTTTCATGCTACTGTCCATTAACAATAAGTGGAAGCAGGCCTCTTACTGTCAAAAGCCACAATGGCCAAAACCAAACATCAGCATCTTTTCATGACCAACTTCCTGTCAATCGCCTCTCCACATTAAGTAAAAAAAGATTTGGGTGACTCTTGACAGAAGTCAAAGAACAATTGTTCGGTCCATTAGAAACCGTTGAACAATAGCAACCTTTGAGTCATGACGTGTTTCTGTACTTTCTGCAAAATTGTATCCATTAACAGTTGGCAACACACCACTTCATGTCATTTCTTTTGGTCAGGAACAGCCTCACAATACGTAGAAACCTCACTCGGAGGAAAAGGAAAGACTTGAATGTGTTTAACTAAGTTTGGATTGTCATGTTTGCTACCATCTTGATTACAGTTCTGTGGTGAAGAGAAATCTGTTAAAATTCTGTAAATGCCTTATCTCCAGTATTGGATAAAGCTGGAAGATGCAACTTAAATATTGCATGCCTATATGCTGAAAATCTACATGTGTAAATAGATTCTACACAGTGGCTACTCCGACATTGGCCTTGCTGTGTCTGGCAGCTGCTGCAGTGCTCCACACTGCATGTTTTCAGGGAATCAGGAAATGTATTAAAACATGTGTTTCACAGGTAAAGTTAATATTACAAAGGGATAGTTTGGAGTTGGAAAGTGTCACCGTATCGGCGTGAAATATAGACTAGACTTTTGAGTTTTACAGGCCTAGTCCTGATTTACAAAAGTCACACAATAACACATACAAAGTAACCGATCAAGGCCGAGTTAGACAAGTGTTCTGCAAAATAGAATAACTGTTTTGTCAATGGAGTCTTGGCTTTGAAGAGAGCATAGATGATTAAAAACATATTCACTTCACCACCTTCATGACATCAAGTAAAGAGGCGAAAATATTCTGTCAAGTGTATGAAGTGAGATGACTAATATTAGTTTCTTCCTTGCCTAGCAATTAAGGAAAAAAGGTGGGGATTTCAAACCTATCCCATCATGCACTGGACAAAAAGGCAGGAAAAGAACCCAGGCTCGCTGTCATACTGTATAGACAGACTGATACATTTCCAGATATTCACATAATATTTGCAATTTGGATCCTTTTGGTTACTCAATCTGCTAGGGACAGTGAGGAGAAACTGCAGCACCCAGAGGAAACCTTCATTTTAACTCATAAACCGTATTAAAAAAAAAAATGCAGCAGAAGAAATTATATACAGCTGCTAAAGATGAATAAATCCCAAACTCTTCTTTCTCAAACATGATCCAGAGATAATGCACATTCCTGATGTTTTATGCCGTGTCCTGTTGTGCAGGTGTAATATCAGATGTAATATGTAATGTCCCAGCACAATTAGAGAGACTAACACAATGATGTGACACGAATCAGCATGTTATGCTGGTTGGACACGTTTCCATGCTGTTTCTTTAGATACTAATTCAGATCACTGCAGCCCCCTTGCTACCTCCTGCCAAATGTAGACAAACGCTACATGACTTTGACAAGATTTAGCCCCAATTAAGCAGTTCCGTGCATACACATTTCGAAAAAATATATTTTCTAAATCGTACCATCATGTATTTCCTTTGTGGCTTTCTCACAGCAGTTCCCTCATCTGGAAAAATTTGGGCTGGGAGAGGACGGTAACTTTGGGTTTAATTAGTTGAACCAAACTTGATGAGATCTTGTGGTGTGCATCCAACCTAAGATAAAACCAGGGGAGAGCAGCTTTTTCCAGTTATCTCTCACTGTGAGCTGTCCTCATTAAAACACATCTGACGGTTGTCTGCAGAAGATTAAACGGAAAACACCATGAGGTGCCGTTATTATAAATACTGAGCTCTGCTGATTACAAACAATTGCTTTCATCACCCCTGCTCCCTTTGCTTAGCAAGTAGGTTGTGTCTTAAAAGTCCATTCGGTTTCCTTGCTAAAGTGATGAGGGATATTATAAATATTGCCTGTTGTGGATGGGGAGTTAGAGGTGCAGCAAACATCTATACTATTTTAATACTTCAACTGCAGCTTTTGTTTAGCCAAGTTGTGAAAAAAGGCAGAAAACTAAGTGGCCATTTATTCATATGTAGGCTATATGTGTGATATATGATATGCATCATGTGGAGAGACACTGGCGTGGAAGGGCACAGGAGGAGTAATGTGGTATACGATGTTAACAGAACAATATCAGACCCTCAGCTTTGCATCTTCTGTTACTATGGAGACACTGCATATATACGTCATGGTCTGTTAAAAATACAATCCCACTTACCACTTGTTGCCATCTTCGATCATCTCAGTTGTTTGGAAAATTCAAATGTGGATAAAAAGGATGGATGCTTGATGGTGCTGAGGCATGACAGGCTCCTCCAAGCAAACATGCTGCCTAACATCGCCAACATCAAACACTTCGAGCCCTCTCTCAAAGGGAAAAAAGGAGAAACACCAGGCTGTTGTAGAGTTTATCTGAACCCTTATCAATTTGACCATTGAATGAATTGTGTGGCTGAAAAAGCAGGGCTAGGAAGAAGAGATGGAGAAAAGAAAAACTTTCACCCTTGCCCATACTCCATAAAGGCAAATCATCCATGAGTTTGTTTTAGTGTATGGACAGTTATTAGCAAGCTAGCCGTTGTTGTTAATGTTCATTTTTGCAACTAACTGCAGTTCAGGTGTGTTACCACTAGGGCTGAAATGATTCTTTAAGTCAATCATTAACGTTGCACTGATTGATTTTGCAAGTGCGACTAAAGGTGGACACTAGGGCTGTCACAGTCAATCCCAGAACAATTATAGACATCTGTTTGGATAGTAGTAATTGCTTGTTGCCTCTGGACAGTGCACATCCGGGCGAGAGAAAGACAGAGGCAGAGTGTGTCAGAGAGAGAGAGAGAGAGACGAAACAACGTCTTGATTGATAAGACGACAGACATATTTTTGTTCTTAATGGTGGATATAGCTCATAGGATTTTATCCTATCTTACCAGTCCGCAGTCAGAGTGCTAAGCACTAAGTCATGTAACACCGCAGAGAGGAGAGACAGACAGGCTGATACAGACATACAGCGAGAGCACGCAGGGAGCAAGATGCCTTAATATCAATTAAACAATATACATTTTGAATTTTAACATATCATCACACTTTGATCAGTTTAAATGATATCTTAATTTGAATAGCCTATAACATGTTTATGCCTTTTATTAAAGTAATTTGAAATTATACATTTGTATTTGTTTTAGTATTTCAGATTTTATTTATTTTTTAAACAGATAATGTGAAATTGCACTAAATGGGCGATCAATTGGTTGTTTATTTTAAGAGACCCCTCTTATTTTGTCCTTTGGTATATTTACTATTGCTCCTTTATAAGCAAAAGGATTTCTAATCAGATTACTCAATGACTAGATGGAATAATGAGCGGCCATAATTACCACCATCCGACTTATTGCTGTCAGATTTGTGATCTGGTCAACGGAGAAGTGTACATGTTGCTAAAAGTGTGTTAAATTATATGAAATATATAAATGGATTGAGCATTCAGCCGCGGTGGTTGCTATTCGCCTTGTGTATGTTGAAATCAGGCTAAAACAGCTCACATTTGTAGATAGTTTGACATTTTCCTTCCGTCAAAAATGCTTCACACCTTAACATTGCAAGGATTTGCAAGAAAATCATATCAAGTTGGCCAGTCTCCACCTGAGTAGACGGCAGTCCTTAAAGGCATAACACATCCGGGTGTAGCTGTGGACTCCCCCGAGTGTGTATGAGGAGGAAACGTTAAACACTTGCAAATGAGATTCAGCTACACATGCTGGCTTTAAACCTATCTCACGATGTTGGCTGTGTGTCTTCCAGCGTTCTCTTTTCCATTTTTATTTTTCCACTGAGACTCTACCAAGAAGGGAGTAACTTCACAATCTTCAAAAAGAAGCTGTAAACAATCAGTCAGTGTTTGTTGTATGGCACGGACAGGAAATAGAAGTCTAATTTAAAAATAAATCAGTCAGTCGCTCAAGAAGCAGTCAGACAAGTATATGGCACAAAGAGCACATTTTGAAGAAGTCACTCATGCATGGAGGAAGTCAGTTACTTCAGCTCAACCTTTTAAGGAGAAACTTGAGCAGTTTTAAAAACAGAATTTATTTCTTAAACCTTTGTGTTCACACTCTTTTCTCTGTGAATCTCTACATGCTTTACTGCATCTGACTCTATCAGGGAGGATATCTGTATGTGCGTGGGGTTTCAAGGCTTCTCACTCAAGGCTACACTTTTCTTTAAAAAGAAAAAAAAGAAAAAGTTGGCCTCTCTTATCCGTCCAATCAGGCGTGAGTTCTACGGCCTTGTGGTTAATTTTCTAACCAATTAAAATGAATAGGTTATTTTCTGCCTTTCAAGGCTTTGATTTATCAAGCAGCAGAACGAAATATCCATTCCATAATTCTAACTAAGGACAGCCAAGGACACTGACAAAAGTTCTTGCGCTCTTTGTGTTACTTTTAATACCGTCGTGCTGACATCTGTCTCTCTGTGTCTGTTCAGACTTTATTTATTTCATTTATTTTGTGAAAACACAAACTTGAGACCATCACATGACAATTATTCACTACGTACACAAATAGTCGTCCCTGTAGGGAAGATGTCGTGATTAAATATGAAGTTCCCTGCTGCATAGATTTACATTTCAATGAACACAAAATTATTTTCCTGAAACTACTATAACTTCTAAATGCTGCAAGTTCATATTGATACGATGCAGAGTATGTTGACATAAATATTTGGCCTAATTAATGAATTCAGTAGAATAACTGATTAATTTTAATAGTATCACAGTGATTATGTTTGGTGTTGTCAGCTTAAATGCCTCTTGTTTTATTCATACACTTGGAGGAAAACTTTTAAGCGAAGGTGACTGTTAAATAATTAATTCTTAATGATAATATTGACTCATCAGGATACATTTGACTTTGTTTTTTACTCTTCCGCGTTGATTTCCCACTTTAATAATATTCCCTGCATGGTATAGAGCTCAAAGAGTGAAATATGAATCAAATTGTAATATGAGGATCATTCTTATAATGAGACCCCAGGTGCCGCATTTTCTACGGCTGCTGATAGCTCATGGGATGACTGTCTTCATCCTTATTCCATTTGTCTGTTTTTGATGGTGCTATGGTAATGTTAGAGCAGCCATTCCCTTTTTATACTTCTGTTCAGAAAGATATATTCTAGCGTACTTCTCCTTCATTATACCCCATCCATCATTCTTTCCGCTTCATGTGTGTGTACAAAAGAAAAAAGAAAAAAATAGGAAGGGAGAGGAAATAGAGTTAACAGGTGGTGATGGGAGTAAAGGAGAAAGAGGAGACAGAGATGGTTGGGGAGCTGATCTGGTGCTGGCGGCCTGCCAAGGACTAAGAAGATGAGAACTGAGGAATGGAAGAGATCTGGGGAGCAGGGTGGAGTTGTGTAGAGCAGATTGGGTATTAAAGTTGAGAGAAAAAAAACAGTGCTAGAGAAATGAGGGGATTGGAGGTTAGCAGAAAAGAGCATGAGGGGAAAAGACGAGGGGAGGAGGGAAGTGATAGGTGGAGATAAAAGGAGAGGAAGGAGGTCAGGAAGCAGACATATTTAGGTTAAGTTCCCAGGAAGCATTAACAAATAGTAGGAGGAAACAAAACAACTTCCTTTAAAAGGAACTACTGCTCAACTTAAACTGCTTTACGTAAAGTTCATATCTGTAATGTTGTCAGCCAGTACAATATTAATGCATCCATGCACAGTATATGATGAAACCAATCTAAGTGAACAACCATGGGCAAATTTGACAGTATATTGTGACAGTATATACTTGGCAGCTGTATTTATTTTCCACTTGGAAAGTCCCAATCAAAGGCCTAGTGAGTGATGCATTGATCCAGTCATGTGCAGGAAGGCTTAATGTTGACGTCTCAGCAGAGGGAAGCAAAAGCATCTGTCATCAGTAGGGAACTGGTTAAAGACTGATCATTTGATACAAGTCATTTTGGTCTTTGATGACTGATGACACATGCACAGTGAGCCTTAACTAAGGATCTGTATTACAAGTTAGCTTTCTTTTTCTTTTGTTACAATGCTATTTTTTTTCTGTTTAAAACGAACATATATAGAGGAGAAATGTCTACCTGAGCATAGAATGAAGGGGCCCCTCTCTCTGTGTGTGTGTGTGTGTGTGTGTGTGTGTGTGTGTGTGTGTGTGTGTGTGTGTGTGTGTGTGTGTGTGTGTGTGTGTGTGTGTGTGTGTGTGTGTGTGTGTGTGTGTGTGTGTGTGTGTGTGTGTGTGTGTGTGTGTTGTAATCCGAGCTGCTCTGGGCTTTGTTGACTTAGCCGGGTGGGCCTTGTGTGCCTTTTAGTGCATGTGAGTGCATGTTAGTGCATGTGAGAGTGCTGTGAGTATCACGACTGCTGCTCTGATGCTGGTTACAGATGAAAATGCCATCTTTTGTAGCACCGAGCCTCCGGTTCCCCCTCAGGTAAAAACTGTTCCCGTTATTTGTTTGAGCTGTTAGCATCATTAGCTGCAAGCTGCTGCCTCAGCTCTCGCTATGTTCAGAGCCGTATGGAGGAACTAGATATGCTTTGCATATCAAATTTAGTACCTTTAAATCTTAATTTATCCATATGTTTACATATTTACATCCACCTACAGCATACACCTCGACAACAATAATTAACACATTTCAAAGATGAAATTGAGTTGCTTTCAATCGAGGTGGAAAACACAAATTACTGTGTTTTATGAAATTACTGTCAATGCTTACTTTCACCTGCATTGAAAATTGCCAACTTTGTTAAGATCTTGAAAATTGTACCTGGTGTTTGTTTAGACCCAAAGGTTGATTATATGTTTTATACAGAACAACTAAAGCTGGACATAGTTTTTCCGTAAAAAAAAAATAGAAGATAGAAACAATGCAGCCAGTCTGGAACGAAGTCATCCATTTTTGTTTTAGTTTATTAAAAAAAGTCCACACACCATAAAAATTACATGTACAAAACTATAAGATTTCAAATTGCTGTATGTACACATACAAAATATAAAGCCCAAAAAAAAGTGAAGGGAGCACAGAGGGAGGAGAGTGAAGACATAGCTTTTGAAGGCTTTTTTTAGTTTTTTTGGGAGGGGGTATTTCATTCTGACATGGTTCAAACGGTTTGAGGTTCTCTTGTCTATCTGCTTTTCTATCAACATACATCTCTGCAAGGAACTGTAACAATCATGATGATCATAATGACACTGGGGAACGGCGGCGAGCGCAATTACGTGCACACACAGACACACAAATGGAGAGCACATATCTAGGAGGACACCTTTGTACCACATATCCCATTTACAATAACCAGCTTGAAGTCAGAGTCAAAGCATGTAAATGATGAGAGAGATGCTAGTATAGAGCACCTGTGTCATTCTGATGATTAATACAAAGGGATATCTGAAATATAACTCTTTCGACCAAGAGCATGAAGTGAGATGTGTCCTGTTATCTCTCATGCTGTGTGCACGTAAACACACTCCACGGGGATAATGGGCATGTTGTTATGGAGATGTGCTGAGGGCCTCGATGACTACGACCATGATGTTAACAACGCAGGTGGTGCAGTCGTATACAGTCATACAGCATTTTTCTTCACAAAAAAGTAATTAGATTTCAAAGTAGAACTCTGGACCTGTAAACTTATTCAGTGATGACAGTGATGATGATTCTGATGAGGATGAAGGCTGATTGGCGTGATTTGGCTTACTGATACCCTGCTACTTTATTTTTTTTTATCTCTATCTGTTTCCTTCTTGATTTGAGACATGTGGCTTTCATCCGGATTTCTGCGTCTGAAAGAGAAATGAACAAAAAAGAGAGAATTAAATTAGCTTGCATTTTAATGTGGTTTACAGTCAGAAACATTTGAAATACTGTGTTTTGCAAGAAAAATATGCACCGTCCAAACTTGTCAAAGTCATAACTAATGCCTAAAGATGTTTGTGGTCCTGACCCACACTTGAGTTATATAATTCCAAACATGAAAAAAATGACCAATGATGTAATCTTTTCATGCAAAAATGTACATCTAAAGATTTTCAATCACAAAGCAGAGTTTTTCTACCCCTGTTTACAGCTGTTTCATGTTTTCAGCAAAAAATATGTGTTTAGCTAGATGTAATGTGCTGTTTGTCTGGATAACAGTTATGACAGTAATGTGCTTTGTGTGTCATGGGCCAAAAGGCTGCAGATGTGTTTTTTTCTCTCTGTATATGTGAGATTTTTTTCCTCAAATCATGGCCACACAGCTTTTTTTTTCTTCTGTCAGTTGCTTTTTGGATTAGACCAGGCTTAATCAGCAGCTGATTACAGTTCAAATTAAGAAGATCAATCTGCAAGTAAAGGTGGATGAAGTGCATCCACCTTTACTTGCAGATTGATGGCCATGAAAGGCAGATACTTTCAGAGCACTTCTGATGGGAGAACGTCTACAACCGACAATATTTGCACATTTATCTTGTTACCTATTTGAAAAAAAACTAACACAGTGATGGACAGTCAACCCAAAGGCAGACACATTTCCAGCTTTCTCATTCTCAGTGCTCTGCTTTAGATACTGGGACCAACTGGGTTTGAAATCATGTGTACTCAAGTGTTTGACAAAAGGAATCTCATTTTGTTTAAGATTATACTGATCCATATCATGCACAATTGTTCAAACTGTCAAATCCATGTCAGAAAAGCCCTGAATCCAGAAAAAAAATGTAAAGCTTCATGATGTTGGCTGTCCATTCCCCTGTTAGGATAATTCAATAATAACATTCTGCTAAGTGACCATAGATTTATGGGAAAACATGTGATGGAAAGCAATTGGCCGGCCCACCAACCTTCTTGTTAAACTTGAACAAATATCCCACTGCTGGCCTCATTAGTAGAGTAATGTGAGCATGCTAAAATGATTAGCTGTCACATCGTAAGTAGCCCTCTTGGGGGAAACCTGTTGCTATATTCACATTGTGCTCATCGGGTGGTTGACACAAAGAATATGGTTAAATGTTATTGGTAAATTAAATAATAACTGGACCGAACAAAGGCCTCCAGCAGGTCCCATTTAATAACTCATGACGGAACAATTGGACTGACTAACGCTGGCTGTTTTTTGTAGTATGCATGCTCACTAGAAGGCTACAAATTCCTCTAAATGTTTGTCCAATTGATTAAACCACTGCCCGCCCTTCTTCATACACTGCAACATGGGCATTAAATTGTACTGACTGAGTGACATGGAAGTACTCTCTTATTAATGTGAATCACAACTTCATGAAATTCTGCTCACGAAAATTTATAAAGATGTCTAAACCCATCTGGACAAGGATGAAATGTGACAACTGAGATTTCAAACCTAATGTCAGCTGTTATATGGCAAATATAAATCAATATTTAGCATCATATGGAGCTCTCTGCAGCATTCTTTTTTATTTTTTTTCATTTCAAGCAACTGATGCATTATTTAACATGTGAAGTAGTAATGCATTTAGTCTTTGGTCTGAGCTGCCCCATACATGGACAAAACAAATCCTGGGTTGTATAACAAATAAAGACTAATCCCCTAAAAGCCTGTTAAAAAAATATAAATCTAACATCTAACTCAAGATAGACATTTGCCATTTCTTCACAAAATTAAACTAGAAACAAACACTAAGCATTTAACAGGAACAAAAGACACACCAACCCCAGAGCTTTGTTCCCACTGGTATTTTCAAACAAAAGCTTGTCTCTCCATCTTTATTTTTCATGGCGTCCCCCCTGAGACCATTATTTGCGTAAAGCTTTGAATCCACCAATAAGCCAATCGACCACTACAAAGCACTTTATGTTTGCAACACATAAAAGACTCCAAATCTTCAAATTCAACACCCTCAAATCTCACCATCGTCTTTTTTTCTCCTCCCAATACAAATAAACTGCATCAGGATTTTTGTTGTAAATCTGCCGATATAATCGCCAAAGAGCTGGTCTGAGACTAAAACCTTAAACCTGGACAATATTTTAATCTAACATCCCATTCTCTCTCCTGCCTGCAGAAGGAAATGGTTTTCTGCCGAGAGAGATAAATGGAAAGGTGCTAACTCAAAGCCCCTGTAGTCAATAGATGTGTGAATACTTGCATTGCCATTGATTTAGTGGATATTTTATTAACACTGCATTATGTGTCACATGTGAGGCAGTATAATACATGGAAATCCATTACGACTAGGGTGTAAATATGAAAGTGGCAAACATACATTAACACACTGCATACATATACATTAACAATATTGATACTTTTGATGGGGTGTGAAGGTTAATGCTAAACTATGTTAATTCATATCATACTGCATCCAAATTAGTTTATTCTATTATTATTATTATTATTATTATTATTATTGCTTTACCCTATGCAGCCACAGCTACTATACTGACTCTCTTCTCATACTCATACTCACACACACAATCTATTGTAAAAAAAATAGTGTGAATGTACATAATGCACTGCAGTAATACTGGCTACTGTACTTAACTCTTCATTACTACGTCAGCCACACATATTTTGAAGCTTAAGCTGTAAAGTACACAGCGTAACGCAGTAACAACCTCGGCAATCTTCAACCCAAACTTGCTGAATAGTGCTTTCCCATTTGTATTTTCATTTTGTTTGCATCTGCATCCTGAAAGTGCACCATGCATCACACATTAACAGTCCTCTGATGTGGATGAGATGCAGGGGAGAGAGTGTGAGGGTTATATATATATATATATATATATATATATATATATATATATATATAAACACACACAGCCATCAGTAGCGTCCAATTATAGCTTTACTTTATGCAGCCACAGCTGCTATACTGATTCTCTTTCTCACACACACAAATACATAACATTGACTTCCATTCAGTACTTTTACAAATCAGAGTATCACTAAATGTCAACCAGTTTCAGTTGCTATTGTGTTTATTTTCTTTAATGGCTATACATATAATTAATTGGCATCACAGGCTCTCAGTGACAATTAATGATTATTCTGCTGTCTTGAGTCAGAACTTTAAATCATTTTTAGCGCTGGAGTATGCTGACTGATATGCTCTAAATGAGAGAGAAAAAAGACTGCAGCCAAAGATTCAGCACTGTGTCATCATTTGATTTACTGAGATCAGTGTAAAAGCATTGGTAAACTGAAGTTTCCAAAACCATTCCAAAGTGGGAGTTATGTGAAAATCATCACTTTTCATATTTTTTGCTTTAAAATTCATGTTCTGAAATCTCTTTGATGGGATAAAGGTGCTGGGCTGTAGACTTTCATTGAATACACAAATTGACAGCAGTGCTTTGAAACGGTTGAATATGCTGCATTGCTGACCTTCAAAAGCCGACGCTGGTACACTAAGAGCATGATCTTTTGCAGAACAAATCCCAGTGGTCCTCACATTTTCGTGCTGAACACCGCCCAGAAAGAATATTTTTTTTCGCTGCATCAGGGTAGTTTAGCATTCACAGCTCTACAGAGGCTTTTCCTGGATGGCCAACTGGCAGAAATGTCAACTTTTTAATGTGACTGACACATGAATCCGTTCACTGAATAATTCATTCACTCACTCATTCGTCCTGAAGTATCAACACTTTCTCAGTAAGTTCGTATTGTCCTCGCAAACAAACACGCATCATTGGAAGGGCACGGGATCTTTCCATGGACATTTCTTTCGACTCACTGAGTATGTGTCCGTGTGTTGACTTATATGTTCAGCTGAGGGCATCATCTGCCCCGCTAAGTAGATCTTTTTTTTCAACCATTTAAAAAGGGGATAAGGAGTCACACAATACACACTTACAAAAATAAACATGCATTGTTTGTATGTGTCATCTATTATTCATACTACCATGTTTTCTTTCTGAGGAACCATAAGACACCTCACTGCACAATACAGCTGGAGCTCAATACACACTGGAGTAATCCTCCGCACATCCCACTCGCTGTTTTCTCCCTCTTTTATCATCGCTGTTCTTTTTCTTCTACTTCTCCATCTTAACTCTTGTCCATTGCCTTCACATCTCATACCCACTACTTTAAAAAAAAACCATAATCTTGTCTTTTCTCCTTTACCACCTCCTATTCATAAAGCTCCTTATCTTGTGCAGCCTCTCTCCTTTGTTTTGCTCTTCACACTGACACTGCGATTCAAGAAGCCAACACTGGCATGATAAGGTTTCAGCTGGAGGGTCTCAACATACCAAAAGACCATGTTAAGCTACACTAAACACGCATGTGTATGCAAATTTGGAATTATCTCACAGAGCTCAGCTCCTCTTATGTTTCTCCCCCTTGTATAATCTTTTTTTTGTTTTTGTTTTTTCGACCCCATAGTCTCACTTTCTCCCTTTCCCTCGCCCCCAGTTCTTCAGGACCTGTCACTGTTCTAACCATAGAGTCTCTGTGACTTCACCCACATGTCCACAACCTCACTTATGCCCACAACTTTAAGCCTTTTTATAATTTAGCACCTTTGGCTGAGAGGGACAGGCTTAGTAGGGCTGGTCTGTCATCTTTTCGGCTAGAGAGGGTTCCACCATTGCCCTCCACATGCCAAATTGGTCAGGTCAAGAGCTGGTGCAAGGAAGGAGTCTTCCTCAATAGAGCATGATGTTCATTCATGTTCAAAATAATTATTATCCAGTTTTGAGTAAAATAGACCATAAAGGGACTATGCTTTAAGGTGGGCTAACTGTGATTTACACTTCGCTGTTGCTACCCGAGATATATACGGCATCTCTACGTCATGCCTCCTCATTCCAAATATGATAACTTCCATTCATTGGCTGCAAAAATCCAAGATGGCGACAGCGAAATCGCCCAACTCAAAGCATCAAAGCGGTCGTCCACAAACCAATGGGCGACATCACGATGACTATGTCCACTTTTGGTCTATGGTCTGCACGTGTGTCCTCCCCTTTACGATTTTTGTATTCTTCTCACTCACACAGCAGGAAAGTCATGTGTAATGAGTGTAGGATTTTTCGGAGAACCTTAGGGTCATTTTACGATGCGTGTTTGTGAGAGATGTCAGATAGTTCTACATTAATGCAGTTATGTATGCATTGCCACATCTAGCTACATCACCGCCACATCAGCTACCAGATGTGACATGCTGCTAAACTTGGAAGTCATAGAATAGCCCCAACAGCCCACATAAAGGTAGCACACAATGATTCTCTGCTACTTTAAATTTGTAATAACAACTACAATATGTCTGTCTCGCTGTGCCATTCAAGCCTCAAATGAAATCAACTGAATGGTTGCTGGGAGGGACTCATAAATGCTGCTGCGAAACGACTACAGATGCAAGCTGTCACATCAAGTGAAAAAAGCACCGTGTTGCCATTCAGGCAAAATAGTGTAACTGAAAAGACGTAGTGCAACATAAAACATGTCTGGTTACATTGCCAGTTAAGTGATTACCTGATCAATCGTTCCGAATTTTAGAGGTTGCAAGACCTCAAAATGTCACTTCTTTGGCATAAAGGAAAAAGAATAAAGGAAAAGTTTGACATTTTGTGAAGTATGCTTGTTCTCTCCCTCTCATTGGGTCTTTATACAACAAAGCATTAATAAAGCCTTATAAGACTATTTCCTATGTAAAGATATAGTGGAGTGATGAAGTCTCTCTCCCTCTGCATGTGTTGTAATAAAAGCTTCTCTGGGCATTTTTTTTCATAGCCAGGCTGGCCTTGAGTGTCTTTAAGTTAATTTTAGTGTGTGTGAGCTAATCAGCATGCCCCACTGGTTAGCTCAAGCCTTCTGTGCTGAATTCTGCTTATACAGCTGTAAAAGCTGATAACCAGGCAGCTACCTCATGTTCTAAAAAGTTAAGCCAATGTTGAAGCAACTTACATTTGCAATCTCTATAATAGCCATCAGGGAATGGCTCCTTTGTTTGCAAAAAGCAGTCCAATTGTATGGAACTCTATGAGAAAATGAACCTACCTCTCACTTGATTTATTACCTCAGTAAACATTGTGAACATGAGTTTATGGTCTCAATCGATAGTTTAAGTCTTTTTCAATATTGCACAATATCCATTTTGGAAAACCATGGTCACATTTAGAGGGAAATGGACGATAAAGCAGGATATGTTTCAGGGCTGTCTACCGCGTGATTGACAGGTCGCTACCAGAGCCATATAAGGCGTCTCAACCACGGCGTCACTACTCTGCAGACCAAATATGGTCACTTCTATTCAGTGGTTGCAAAAAAACAAGATTGCGATGGCCAAAATGCTGAACTCAAGGCTTCAAAACCGTAGTCCAGGCATGCCATGGTGACTATGTCCACTTCTTATATACAGTCTATGATGATAACACTGTCGCGACCGATGGCATAATCGGGGAAGGGAAGCGTCCGCCCTCCGGTTAACCCTCAGGTTAACACTGTAAGCTCTGTTGCTATTGTTTGCACTTGTTGTTAGCACCGTTAGCACCATTAGCTGCGAGCCACCGACTCAGTGGCCATGTTGATAGCCATGTGGAGACACTAGATATGTTCTAAACAATGCTGTATTGGAGGGACACACACTCTTGTAAGTAAACATCACAGAACTGCAGCATAGTTTTGACACACAGGACACAGAGATAAATGGATGCCAAGGAAAGGGTTTTACAGTCCCTCATTGGTTCAATATTTAAAACTTTATAAAAAAGTTGGAATGAAATATGGTTACACAACAACCATATTGATCACAAAAAAGGTGGATCACAAAAATCAAATGTCCTTGCAACTTGTTCTCCCATTGCCATCCTACCCCTTCGGTGTAACAATTCATCATTAGATACTGTCAATCGCTACAGGCTTAAATATATTAATTCAATCATACCTATCGAACAGCCAATAAGCTTTTCCCTTGGCGAAAAAAGCAAACAGAGACAAACTGTACAAAACAGATACACACTAGAGATAAAGATAGACAACAGACCGGTATTCTTCTTAACTTTGAAACCCAACTGAAGGTACTTTAGAACGTTCACTTTATAGAGTTATTTCTATTTTTTTACCATAATTGTAGCATGTGCATTTGTGCATTTGTTTTGTGTTATCTCTCTTTATTGTGCGAGTATGAAAGAAATGGGCAAGATGACTCAAATAATCACGAGCGACAAAGGAGAGAGGCATTGTTTAAGTGTAAACAGCTTCTGGTGTCTGACATTGTGTAATCATACTGTTCATGCTGTCTTGATAGGACACACAAACAAGTAGTTACACAGTCAAAGGTGTATAAAGAGATAACCCAAATAGAGGTACCCACTCTTACTTGTGTCTGTGTACCAGGACCACAAAGACCGATTGAGTGATTCATTGATATTGTCACTGAACAAACAACGAAAACAGTTTGTGTCACTTTGTTATATTTGTGAATTTAATCTTGAGATAGTTGTCATTACTGTTGGTCGCTGCAACATCTTGTACCCATAATTTACAGGAGAAATAAATGTCTTTGTATTGCTGCCTCCTCAAAACACAGAAATCCCTGTATTATCTCACTACTTTATCCTGTACTTTCAATGTTATATATTTTATATTCATGTAATGACAAAAAAACAAACTGCATCAGTCTAAAAACATCCTCTTACGGTTTGTTTATGTGTGTGTTCATGGGTGTCAGGCTAAATAAATTATCTTTGACCAGATTGTAATTAATTTGAAATTACCAAGTAAAGTAATAATGGGTATAGAAAATCCATAAAATGTTCTTAGTTATTTAGCACCACTGCACAAACAATGAATCAAATAAATTCAACAGCGGTTTAGAGTAAATTATTGTTTGACAATTAAGGGAAATATATCCGTGCATGACAAGCTTTATTACTGATACCAATATGCAATGTAAATTTTATATGCAGCTTTTGAAGAGCGTATTACATATTATTAGGTAATAACGTAGTTCCGTTACTTGAAATATTTTGAATGGATACATTTCAGTTTGTAGCATCATGAATCTTTGATAAGCAAATGGTTGGACGAATGTATCAGTTCAAGTCCAGTAGTGAACACTTTAAGCAGCAGTTGTGTGCCAGGACCATAACATAGCCAGGGATGATTCAAGAGTGTAAAGGGCACTATTCAACTACTGGTGCTGTTTTTGTTTACACCCACATTCAGTTATAATGGAATATATCATACTTTCTCTGGAGATTAAAGAGGTTTAAATAAGTTAAGAACCCCCGCTAGATGCATAAAAAAATTACTACAGATAATCCTATTGATTACCTATATTAAATGTCTAAATTCATTTTGACAGTGAAAATCTCTCTAGCCTGGAGACTGGATAAGTTCAATTATGCAGCATCAGACATCAGGCTCTGTCCGTGACTTTAAGAGATAATGCTGACCCTTCCCCACCCCCCTTTGTACAGGCAAAGTCCATCCCTGAGGCTGTGGTGTTAACTCATAACCATATCCTCCCAGCCAGCATAGTATATTCTCCAACAGTATTTGATCACTGCCTCAGGCAGGCAGGAGAAAAACAAGAGACATCTGATTGAGAGGGGAAGAGAGGAGCATGAGATAAGGAGTGACTCAAACACTAAAGGAGGGAGAAACAAAAAAGAGGGGGGTGCATTTCCTGTGTCTTGTTGTGATATTGTCAGTGGAGAGTGGTAACGAAGCCGATCGTCAGCCAGGGTGGCTCTCTAATTGTCTTGCTGACAGCAATTAGATGGCACTTGTTAAAGCATTGCCCTTATTAGGTTACTGAGCACTCACAGCAGGAGGAGACAGTACAAAGTGTAAATGTGTCTTCAACTGTGGGGCAGGACCCAAAATCGGTGGAGGGCCGAGGTGACTGCCGGTGGGTCACCATTTGTCACACTAATTAATGAGACCGGGTCTTTGGGTGAGAGAACTCCACATTTGGCTGCGTGTTTGGTGAGGTTAATGGGCTAATCAGCAGATTACTCACCTGTATAAATGGGCCTAACGAGATGTTAGAGAGGCTGGTAAAGGTCCACAAGGTCCTCACCAGTCCCATCCAGTGGAAAAACAGACAAGACCAATTGATAACAGGCCGTTCTAGTCCAGTCTAGTCCAGTTTATTCTGCATCGGATCACTGCACAGTCTGACTCCTTTACCAGTGTACAATTCCAGTTGAGGCTCCATGGCGTCCAAGTTTGGGTCCAGCTCAGTTCAGGTTTTTGTTTTATTCTGTATTTCCAGAAACAGACTTCTGATAAATAACAGGGTCCAGTCAAGGTTGAGATCCAGCTCCAGCTCCAGGAACAGCTCAGTTCAGTTTAGCAGAATTGGATCAGTCCACATAGATGAAAGGAGCGGTGCTACTTAGAGCCAGCCATGTTGAGAGTCCCTTATGTTCAGTTGCAGAAACAGTGAGCCATTATTATTCAAGTGCTTAACACATGTTCATATCCAAATCCAACAAAAAAAATCTGTGTAATATTATTCTCTTTCTGTTTGTGCAGTCTATCACATTGTATATCCGGGTCAAGGGTGATTATCTATTAATCCATCTTTTACTGTCTGTCTGATAATACCATCCACTCGGTATCAGCATTTTGATGTTGCTTCGGATGATAAGAAGTTCATTCTTATTTTCTGCCCATGTTTATGTTGTTACATGTCCACATATTTATGTATGCTTCCTACACCCATTGTATCCACTTCCACTGACACACATGTTTCAAAGTGGAAAATCCAGCAATCAGTGTGTGCCGTTCCATGAAAAAGATGATTTATGATGATTATACTGAAAGCTGGATCCTGCAGCAAGTGGCCAATCAACAGCCAAAGAGCCACCGGGCCTTGATGCATCCAATCCAGACATAACCAAGATTGGCAGTTAATAGTAAACCAGACAATATAGTTCTTTCACCCAATCATACTCATGGAAACAAAGTGATGGGTACGGTAAACAGGATATATAGGAAAAGGATCTTTAGGGCTTTTTTTTTCTTCAGTTTTCACCAGCTTCTCCCTGGTGGTTGAGGTTCTCCACATCTGCCACTCAGAACAACGTCAGGGTTCTAGAGAACAGAAGAGTAACAGAGAAAGTAGAACATTAAAATGACTGCATTAGGCTAGAAGGAGAAGGACATTAGTATAAGGACTGAGCAGTTCTGAAAGGGACTATTTAGGACAAGGGGGTTAAAGGGATCAATAAAACATCAGGGATGTAGAGTAGGACATCAGGTCTTTACAAAAGGATCGAAAACGAAGGTTCTTGTCACAAAATATTTAAAACAGCAGAAGTCTAGAAGACACAGCTTGGCACCTGCGAGATCTGGAATATGCCAGTTAGAGTTCAAGAATATAACTGCCTTCAACGTGTGTTAGTTAGTCACAATTTAACTTTAAATTGTTGTTCAGTCTCCCGAGTTGAACTACACTTGATCCTACCCACAAGCCTGATTTATAACATTGTCTGAGGGTGCTGTTTCATTTATTTTCATAACTTCTACAATGATTTAAAAGCCGAACAAAAGCTCATATTCACAAATGGAAAATTTGTGAATATGAGCTTCAGTCCCCAATGTTTTGGGACTACATTACCCCCCCGAGGGAAAACAGAAGAAAACGAAACAATATGAAATTATTAGTAAAGTAAAGGTTCAAATGTTTTGTTTTTTTTGTTTGTTTTTTAATCTAGACTTGCTGGTAACATTAGACTTGATTCCAACGAAAGGAAAAAAAAAACGGACTTGGCTAACAATTCAGGATCTATCAACTTGTTTAGTCAGCTTTTTGTTCGGATTAAATGTCATGTCTGACATAATAGCTATTGACTTCTTACCTAGAAAATGTTTTTTTATTTTGTCCCTTAGGAAATGCTATTTTAACAGCTTAGAATCTGTGTGTTTTCTTGTGTGAGAGTGTGACTGCTGTGTAAAAGAGAGATGCATCAAATGCCTGCATAAACAAGGTCTGCTGACAATGGGAAGCAAAGAAGTGATGAAGCTGTACTTGCTGGGGAAGAATATCGCCCCAGCTGCTATTTGTAATGTGTATGTTTGTCAGGAGATCATTTCTTAACCGTATTTGTCAGGTGGAATATCTGTTAACTGCACTTATGTACAGCCAGTGCTTATTGTGTCAGTTTAAGAATGAGGGAGAGTCTTCTTAATGCCACAGTCTGTATTCATCCATCACAACCACAGCACATCACCACTGTTTATCCTCCATCATCCTCCACTCCTCTCCCCTTTCTTCCTCCATCACCCTTTGCACCACGCAGATGGATGAAGGCGATGGGGTGATACAGAGAGTAGAGCAAAGGTGGCGCTATGTGGAGACGATAAAGCAGTGTGAGTGGTGAAGAGATGGATAGAAAGGATTTAAGTGATAAAAAAGTAGCTACACAGACAAAGGTGTTATAAATGGAAAACAGACCGGGGAAGGAGTGGTGATACGGGATTAAAAAGAAACAGTATGTGCAAACAGAGAATTATAGAAAAGGGAGGTTACAGCAGAAAGGAGGCAAAGGGAGGGATGACAGAATGAGTATTAGAAAAAATACAATTAAGAGAATCAGGGAAAAAAGAAAATAAACAGTTTTTGAGGTAAGATAATACAAAAAACTATAAAGGGAGATAATTCATTGAAAATACAAAATAAAAGGGAAGAATTGAACTACGACACATCAACGAAAGAATCAGGAATCCAGAGATTATCAATAGAGATATAAAGTTGATCACCAGGATAGAAAAAAAAAGAGAAAGTTTCAAGGACCCATGAAGAAAGAAGGAGGGATCAGTTCACCCACCTGACAAAAAAAGTAATTCCCTCTAGTCGTATCTAGCCATGCAGTTTTGTTATGCACATTTTGAGATGCTTGTCCTGGCGATACCTGCCTCGACCCCAATGAAATAATGGTCAATGGAAATGTTTGTGTTGCTCATAACCTGGAGGAATTTCATCAATGGGCGGGACATTGCTATATTTATATATGATGCTATTCCTCGCAGCCCGAAGTGACACATTTGTTGCTTGTTTTATTTGAACAGTCTAAAACCCCCAAATATTTAGTTGACTATCATATATGACAAAGAGGTTTTATCACATCACATTTGATAGTCTGGAATCAGTCAAAATATTTCATTTTCTCTAGAAAAATGACTGAAATTGAAACAAGATTATTAAAATATACTACTCGTTTATTCAACTAATTATTGCAGCCCAAGGACGAAGTGTTGCTGTTGAAATTGTTTTCCTAATGTCTCTATTCTGTGAGCACCACAGATTCAATGCTTCATTGTATTTTGATGGAGGCAGGAGTCGCAATGGCTTGGATATCTCAAAACATAAGCACACAAAATCACTAGAGGAAAGTTACAATATGTTTTATGTGTTAGTTTTGAGAATTGACCTGACAAGAAAAGAAGAATCCCCATTAGAAAGGGGCAGATAGTGGTAGTGACACAGAGTGAGGGAAAGGGAGAAAATGTAGGTAGACTTCAGGGGAAAAACAAATTCAGGGAGTGCTTAACGTTAAAATGCCAGTCATTACTCTTTGCTTGTAGTGTTGGCGTGCTCTCTTTGTGAGGCCAAAAGACCATCAGATCTTAAAGTCTCTCCATTCGACAATATGAGGCCGCCTGTCGTCTGCTGCTGGAGGCGTCAGAGAGAGAGAGAGAGAGAGAGCCAGAGCCAGTAAAGGCAAAAAAAAGAAGTGAGAGAGAGAGACATTAAGAACAACAGTGAGACTCAGAGATAAACAACGATACAGATGCAGCCAAACAGCACGGAAAAAAATTGGGCACAGAAAGGAAGCAAACATTTCTGGACAGTCACAAATCTGGGTTGAGAAGAAAGACCAGAGAAAGTGACAAGGAGAGCTTGAGAAACACTGTGAGGGAAAGAGAGAGAGAGAGAGGGATGAATTCAGAGAGACAGATGGTGGTGAAAAATGAGGCCTGGCATACCGGATGACACTGAAAGGAGTGATGATAGATTAAAATACATGGAGGACAGACAGGCTCCAGGGTCATGGACGGGCCATGGGGAGAACACATTCTTGCACTTCACACGGAGTCACACACATCCCTGTGTTGGCCTCGGCTATCTCTCTATCTGGTCTAACCTCGTGGGAACATTTGAACTTGCTCAAGGCGGTTACACCTCACATACACAACACACAAATGCACAGACAGACCGGCAGGGATTTGGTAGCCGAGCTTACACAGACCCACACATGCAATGAATATTGAATATTACCTGAAGGCTTGCCCTAACAAGTCTTAACGCCTTAAAATTAATGGTTTACCTTGAGGCAACATCCCCAAAATGTTGTTAATACATTACACACACACACACACACACACACACACACACACACACACACACACACACACACACACACACACACACACACACACACACACACACACACACACACACACACACACACTCATACACTCAGTGTTTGGTTGGTTTGGTTTTTAATCTAATAACACTTGAAATAATCATAAAATGTTTGTGTCAAGCATATAATTGCTGATCATCTTGATTGAAAATTGCCTACTTAGTATTCAGGTTAAAGAGATACTTCTGATGCTGACTCCACATGCAGCATCATGTCACAATCTAGTGCTAGAGCTCCAAGATGAAACTGTGATTTGTCAGAACGTTCCGTACTGTGTATTTGTTTATTGATTTATTTTTCTAACTAAGGGATAGGTTCATATTTTTCAAATCTATGTCAGTACAATACTCTCATAACCGTATGTACAAGATATCTGTTGCTGTAATTCATGCCGGATTCCCTCCAGATACAACTGGAAAAACCTCAGTCCTTTGGTGCAAAAAATACATTTAAAGGCTCTGCAGAAGTGATGAGGTGAGCCAGATAAAGTGAGTTTCTCCCAAAGTTATTGAATGTTAGGATGACTACGGTATTACCCCTGCCTCCTTTCTGAGCCATGGCAGGGGGTTACGGTGAAAAGTAAAAAAAAAAAAAAAAAAAAAGCAGAGTTAAACTTTAAAACTAATCTTTGCAAGGTGAAGAATGTCAACTCGGTCTTCCGTTTCTTACATTAGTTTAGTAACAAATAACTGGAACCAAAAAGTGAATGGCAAAAAACGCTTTCAAAACAAGTCTTGAATATTATTAGTGTAACCTTTTCTCTTTTCAAAGAAAAGAAAAAAAAATCCGATAAGCACAAAGATTTAACAAATTCAAAACCATGTATCAAGTTTACATATGACTGTGAGCGAAACAGTCTGTGAAAAGCAAACAAACACAAGGAGAACTATCACCCACAATGTGCCTATTTTTTCATGTCGGGTTACATATCTGACAACCGTGGGCCTTTAATGGGGCCTCTCTGTGTATCTGTCAGCTGCTCTGTTCCTCAGGCGCTCTGACTCACTGCGGTTCTCTCTCTGATCAGATCAATGTTGCCTTTCTCTGCAATGCAGCAACCAGTGAAACACATCAGACACAACTACACCCTGAGAAACCCCAACAGCCTCCAAGCATACACATGAGTATTAACCCTCGTTGTCAGTTGCCCTCAAAGTGCCAGCAATCCCCGGAATCAAAGAGAGGAAACAAAGAACACAAAAAGGCCAGCGGTAACTTTCCCTCCTGGGTGAAGTGTCGGAATGAAAAACTTTAATAATTGCTTTGTTTGTCTGTGTCGTTGTAGTTTGGGATTCTCTTTTGGAAGCTCCTTTGAGTGACGCACTTCAATCAGTGAAAGGTTGTGATGAGGTTAAAGCAGTTAATTAGGCCTGTTAGACATGTTTGAGTTCATATGGTGGCACCTTATTGCGACAACAAAGTCAAATCTACGCTAACTCCTTGATCCCAGTTTGCAAAATTCTATCCTGTACCAGCCCAAATTAGCCCTCCTCGACTTCTCTGCTTCGTGACTCCTATTTGGCCTTCAACCTCTTGAACAACAAACTTCACCTCACATAGCTTTTGATATGAGAAAAAAACACCTAGAAAACAACTTGTTTGACTATGATGTTTTAATGCAGTAGCCTATTAATGAGAACGGCTCTTAATACCATCAAAAATCTCTACAACTCTTCTTTCATAATCACATTAAAGACTGTGATGTGTGCTCATTTCATTTGCTAAGGATGTCCAACCAACTAAGATCAATCAGAGTTCACAAAGGTGAAAACTTTCCCTGAACTTTCCCGGCTAAGCCGCTGCACGCTGCACAGATCTCTCGTCTCTGCCCCGCTATCAACGTGAGGCTCAATGACACCTCATTTCAACCCATACAGAGAGGCCAATTGAATTGACATATCAGCCGCTGATAAAGAATTTCAACTCAGCTGTTTAAGCCACTCATGTGAAATGGTGTCTCCATTTATTCGTTCTAATGAAAGCCCCATTTCCTGAGTGGATTAGTGTTAAAGGGGAAGAGCACGGCAGTGGGTTTAGCACATGAAAAATCTACCCAAAAATATATTCTCGTGCTCTTTTGGTTTATTATTATAAACACTATTATTATCATTATTATTAATATAACTCTATTGAGCATTTCAAGGGATCTTTGTGCTCACATGCAAGTCACTCCAAAAGTTTGAATCAAGAGATATGGGGCCTGATTACATAATAAGACAGTTTTATCTAATAGGCTTTGCTGGCAATGACACAAAAGTTACATAAAAAAATGATCTTCCATCAGTATCTCATGTTAATGAAAGAGTATACCGTCCTATCATACCTTTAGAGTTTTGCACTTCTTAGATTATACTGCGAATAAACAACAACAAACCTTAATGAATTATCATAATTTAAGTGTAGAAAATCTGTCTGTGTACCTCTCTCTGTTAACCAGCTAACAGCTATTTCCTGTCAGTAAGCCAGTAGCAACTACTGTAGAAGCTAAAAATACTTAATTCAAGCTGGCACAAGAGGTCAATCCACTGCCAGACGAGAGGCGAGACATCTTGATAAAGTGAATGGTAGCCTGAAGCTCAACTAGTACTAATAGTTCTGAAGCTGGAAAATAAAAAAATAAAAAAGCAAATTAGGTTGCGAATGCGTTGAACTTTAGTCATTTACACTAACTGGAACATCTTCAGAAAGTAGTTCTTGGTTCCATGTCTAGGTGTCAGAGAGGTTTCATCACAAATCGTGGCTGGGCTGCCCAAGTTCTTCTGTTTTTTCTACTTTATAGCAAATCTTTTCTTTTCTGATGTTTTCTTAATTTATATTTTGGCATCCCTTATCATTGCGAAAAGAAGAAAACACACTAGTGGGCAAAATCTGAACTGTAAATGTATGCAGCTGTTTAAACATACATATGCTGTAGTAAAGGTTTAACTTTATGCAGAGAGTGGCAGACAAGCTTACAGTGGTGAACTTTAGTCAACTTCTTTTTTCTTTTAGTTATGCATTTATTTTATCGGGTAAAGAATAATTTAAAATATAATATTCACAGCATGGACACTCACTCACTAAGGATGAGCATATAGGCCCCTCCGAAGACTTAGTAGCCTCTTTAACCCAATGTAACAATATATATATATATATTTTTTATACCAAGGAAGGCACACAGATGTGATAAATAAAAAGACAAATCAAGTTTTAACTTCCCCATGATAGCATTTTTTATAAAGGAGATATTAAGGTCTGGTCTTTTTTTGTACTGAAGTAACATTCTTCTTTCACTCTTAAGAGCTCTGGTCATGTCAAGTTCAATGCCAACAAGCCTTCTCGGGGTGCTTAGTCTAACAGTTTGTAGCACCCTAACAGAAGACAGGCAAGAAACTCTAACCTTAAAAATCTAAACTGGGCTGCGACGGGCAATCCCACTTGCATTACCAAATCCCTATCTCGTCTGATTTTAAACCACAAAGATTTCTCAAGAATTATGCATGAGAAAAGGCCCAAGAAGTCCAGTTTCTTGGGCAGAGGTCACAGCATCAGGTACATACAGTATATCACTTTGGCAAACAAAATAAACTCAGTAGTTTCTTAAACTCCTTAACAGCTTTCAGGCTTTTCGAGTTAATTTCCTATCCACCTTGTAAAGTATCTTCCATCGTTAAGAAAATGATCTTGGTAATTGGCAAGAGCAGGATACAAAAATCAATGATCTTGGAGGAAGTGAGGATTTAGGTTAATTCCGACTACGCTGTGCGGAGGTTGATTTTTTGTTTTTGTTTCATGTGATAAAAAAAGAATGCACGTTTTCTCATGCTGAGCGAGAGACCAGCGATCTGATGTATCAACAACCGTAGATAGTTTACTATGACTTCAGATGTTACTTTGGCTCCACATAGAGAACACGTGTTCCCCCCTCTGTCTCTCTTTACTAGCTTCCCAGTGTGCACGATGGCATCCCTCTACATTCTCTCCTTCACACTCACTCAGTTTCTTACTGTTCCACACTCTGTTATCATCTTGCTCAATTTCACACCCCCAATTACATGTCGTCTATTTCTCATCTGTAGAACTGTATTTTTGGGCTCTCCCTCTCTTTTCTGTCTTTATCAACTTCTTTTTGTCTTTCTTTCCACCTCTCTGAAATCCCTTTTTGCTCTACTGCTTGCATCCTCTATGTAAATCTCTCTGTAAGTCTGTCTCTCTACTACCTGCCAGTTCCTTGGGGGAGGTGGGCTCTTTGGCGACAGATGGCGGTCTGCTTTTCATCTCAATGGCGACCCTGGAGGAGAAGCGGGCCTTGGTGGGCGAGAGCAACTCCTCATTGGCCAATGAGTCAGTCCTTGTCATTGTGCTCCGTCCACTGCTCGACTCCTCCACCAATGCCACAGTGTCTCTCAGAGTGTTGCTAGGCGACATAGCCCTGGACGGGGCTATCCCTTGGTCCTCCTGACTGTCAGGCATTTTTGAGGCAGAGTGAGGGAGGACTTGGACCTGTCCGCCTCCTCCTTGCCCGTTGCTCTGCGGTCTTGGCGGCGTCCCTGCGATGGCTGCTTTCCCGGGGCCTGCCCCTTGGTGGCTGTAAACCTTGTATCGTATCATCAAGATGATAATGAAAACCAACACAGAGGCAACAATAATCCCTCCAATGATGATGATCATAGTGCCACCCAGGAAGTGGCTGTGCAATGCCTGGCACTGGCTGAACTCCGTGTCTGTGGTGAATGACAGACAGCCCAAAGGACGAGTTGCAGTCAGTGACGTTACGACATCATCAAACACGGCCAGGACACAAAGATCATAGTTGCGTCCAGCGGCGAGATCCCGAACCAGGAAGTCGTTGCTGCTGGATGGAATCATCCTGCCAAAGCAAAAACAAAATACACAAAGAAATGATGTCAAGCAATAACTTTAAATAAATTAATAAACATCAATCAGAAGTTTTTTTTTTTATAGTTTCCAAAATGTTTTTTGGAAGTGTAATTTGGTATTTATTATAGTAAAAATGTACACATTAAATTGATAATTCACATTCATTGTTACCATGACCTAAAGTCCTGTACTCTAGCCAGTGTACAGTAAATCAGTTGAACATGCAAAATGTGAAATGTTTTGACAGGCAAGCATACAATTTAACATGTACGGAGAAAAATCTACTTACAAATTTTCTATGTTTAACCAAATTGCGTATAAATACATATGCAAATAAATAAAAGTGATATTTAGTAACTTAGCACCAGACTGAACAGAATAGTGTTACTGTCTTTCCTTTTTGAAAGATTCAGGCCTGTTTGACCTCTGACCACATCAAACTGTGATGTCAAAGGGTCCTGGAGTTCAACAGTACATCACTGCAGCAAGGTCAGCAAAGACCACATTTCCAGGGGATGTTAAGTCCCTCTTTAAAGGCTTCGAAATTGTTTGACAATCAGAAAGCCAACATACCTGCCAACACAAACTTGCTCAGTCCAACTCTGTCTGTCCATTCACCACCACTCTGTACCACCAAACAAGCAACGCTGAGTAACACAACAACAAAAAATTCCCTTGCCCGAAATGACTTACGATTACATCAGCTTGTATTGCTCCCTCGTATTCTGTTGTGTGCTATTATCTGAAAGCAGCAGCGGTGACACATGAACCATCATCATATATTTCAATGCGGCGCCGCCCGCGGAGCAACAGCCACCTCATCGCTCTTATTTCCCCACAGAGTTAGAATTCATAAGCCGGCGACCTGACAAACACTCGAACAGATCCATCCCCCACAGCTGCAGAGATCATCATTCTCTGATTAAACGCATTCCTGATTCTTACCATTGTCAACTTCTATCTCGGTCTATCCCGAGGTAAATACTGTAGCTCTAGTTTTTTTGCTTGGCAGGTTGCTTTCCCTTGGGCAAATCCAAGGAAGAAAAGTCTCCCCCGGTAAACAGGAGCAGGTGCTTATCTTAGTTTTCCTTTCTCTTCTTGTCTCTACTTTCTCTAGGGGTCTTCAGTGTAACTAGTGGAATTGTCAAACAGCCATATGTCATTGCTACAATTTATCTAAATAATTTGTCCCCTTCTGCTTCAGTCACATCCCCCCCCATGTACTGTAAGTATTTCTGCCTGTGCCCATCCCTCCCCCATAAATGTATTTCCAACTCTGCACGGAGACAGACAGCTTTGCAATATAGTCCAAGTGAAATAGAACTGAAGGGAGGCTACTGTGTGTGTTTGTGAGTGCCAGTGGGCAGCAGGGTATTAACTGGCCTAGTCTCAGAGCCAAGCTCATCGATGGCATTGAACCACCACCTGGAAGTATATCTTGGCAGATAGCTCAGTGTGTGTGTGCGACCTTGTATGGCTGTGAAGTCTGGTGTGAAACGATCCCGGGACTGAGTTCCAAATAGGAATTGAACCAGGAAACTTTATCTGCCCTGATGTCTTGCCGAAGGGTCGCAGCATGATTTGAGAGCCAAGCTGGACTGGGGTTCCCGTAAGCAATTTTAAAAGGGGTATTGGAAGAAAAGAAATAGTGTATATAGTTTTAGATAAAGAAGTGCTTCCGTCTACCTTATTAAACTCAAATATTAAAGACTGGAAAGTCGCCCAGCTGTGTTTGAACAAAATGATACCATGGCTGTTTGTCTTTCTTCTTATCTCCGCAGTGCGACCAACTAAATCATAGTTTATTAAGGGGGAGAAACGTCAGGGAAATCAGTAGGAGACCTGGGGTCCCATTTATAAAACAGTGTGTAGGATCCACCCTGAATGGTTGCGTACATACAAATGAGGACACTAGCTATAAAAATATTCTGATTTATAAAACCTTGCGTACGCGCCTTCCGCAAAGTCACTTTCATAAATCCCAAATCCACCCGGAAAGGTACACATCCCGCCCTATATACGGCAAGATTCAACCATAAAAGTTCATGGCAAAGCACCTCATGAATGTTGATGCATAGAAATGAGCCTGCTGATTAAAAATTATTTACGGTGAATCACAGCCACTACTCAAACAAGGACCAACAAAATATGTTTTCTGACACAGAAATCAAGATGCTTGTGGTTGACGTGGTCTTAATTCTTCCATTCACATAGTTAGCTCAGTGCCAGCCCATCTATCATGCAGCATTGCTTAGCGTGTCACTGCAGTATTCACATGTTTCTAGCAATCGGACTCATTGCCTTCAAAATAACATCGGCCAGCCGATGATATCATTTGAAAATTTAAGTTTGAATGGTGAACAAAATGTATTTATTAATTTAAAGTGTGTTATGGTGAATTATTCCTGCATGATTATTAGGACTCATGGAGGATATGGAGTGTAATGATGTGCGAGTCATTGGCTTTATTCCCAGACTTTGCTAGTTTACACCATCCATATGTACAGGTGATGAAGATGTGCTGAGTTAGTTGACTGGAGAAGGGTGTGTGTGTGTGTGTGTGTGTGTGTGTGTGTGTGTGTGTGTGTGTGTGTGTGTGTGTGTGTGTGTGTGTGTGTGTGTGTGTGTGTGTGTGTGTGTGTGTGTGTGTGTGTGTGTGTGTGTGTGTGTGTGTGTGTGTGAGAAACAGTCACTGCGGTGTGTACCTATCCCTAACAAATGCATCATAAATGAATCAATAAAATCCTGTTCACTGCAACTATCGTACTTGGTGATACACAGTCTAAGATGATTATTGAAAACTATTGGAGCTCTGTTCTACAATTTCTGAATGCTATTTGATGTTATCTTGGATTGCTACAACCAATGATCACAGTTTCATCAACTGCGTTGCGCTCCACAGCTTACCAGAAGTGTTGGAGGTCTGGTGAGGGGAGGCGATTGCGCTGAATACTGAGTGAAATTTGATGTGAGATTTGAGTTGGTTTATATCTTTTACAATTGAAAGGTTCTTCTGGAATATGTATGACTCCCTAGCAGAAGCGAAAACATCACTGCTGGTTTGAATGTTAATGATGAGATTAAGTGAATCTAAAGATAACATTATGATAAATCATTATACTAGTGATTACATAATGACGCCTCTCCCGTTTAAATCTACAATCTGGCTTCAAATCACCAACTCACGATCTGCGTCGCCAATTTCCCATCTCCATAACGTGCATACTCATGGGTTTTCCTTAAAGGTGAGCACATTCTCCCGTCAAGTTCTTCAGTGAAATCAGTTGTTTTGATTTTTTGAATTCTGTTTCATGATGACTAGACTACACTGAAGAAAATATGACAGTTACATCCTTCTGTGTTCTGTCTGAGGATGCATGATTTAATGTGCGTCTGTTATCAATCAGTCTGCAAATTAATCCCAAGTGAAATAACAGATGAAATGAAATGTTATAAAAAAATGTATCTTTAACTGTAATCTTGGTGAGAGCATGGCTAGTGAGATGTTTCTAAGGACTAAGCGCATTATGTGGAACATAGCTGGTGATTGATTTCCATTTGTTATAACACAGGGTTTGCCCAAAAAACTATATTCAATGAGTATTCATCATTATCAATTACCTCTTCACCTTGCTCAAATTAGCTAGGAGTCTCTACTATTGGCATGAATCTGTAAACACCACACCACGTACACCACTGGACTTGATCAGTTGCCAGGTCATAAATATAAATTGTGTTATCACTGAAGCAGCTCAGATCAATCTAATCATAACCGATCAGGTATGCCTGAATCAGTGAACCCCATTCATACTACCCAGATAATCTTTGCACACCGTCAGTGTTGCCTACAATTGTCAGGACGGGCAAATCTAGTGGAAATCAACCAGGAAAATCCCTCGGTGTCCCCACCAGCCTGTAAGCGCTCTGTTCTTAATAGGAATCAAACTGGGAAACCTCTACTGCCCCGAGGCTTTGTTAAAAGGCAGCTGCAGACGAACCGAGGAGCGAGCGAGTGGGTGGGATGAGGTTGAGGGAATTCTTGGGGGAAATGTTACACCACCACCACCACAGGCCTTGTTAAACTTGAAGGATTAAATGTTCTGAACAGAGTTGAATACTTTAATGCCGACACTAACATTTGCGTACATGTAATTTTTTACAGATATATAGATTTTTCTATTTCAGACAGAATTACTTAAAAAAATGTTCTGTTATAGAACAACCTTGGCGCAGTGAAGGATTGAACATCTTGTGCAAGGACACTTCGACAGTGTTTGCTCACCCAGAACAATGTAACTGGACATTCTTATAGAATTCTTCTTTTTATTCGCCCACCTTTGCCGTTACCTGATGTACAAAAATTATCACAGCAACCTCAATTATATCTACTGAAATCAGCATATGGCATTTTATTTGCTCACTGGCCAGCATCTGTTTGTGTTTTGTACATCCACAGTTACACAGATGTGAGGATTGATGCGGCAGTTCCAACCAATCAATAATTAACTGTGGCTGGGAGTTTTGGGTCTTGTGCAAGTGTGTCATGTCTTTAGAAAGAAAAAAAAAAGTCTGCTGGGCAAAGCAGAAATGGTTCAGCAAGCCCATTTGACACCGCAATCATACTGGATGATTTATTCAGTTAATGGGTTCAACCACGGACACTCGCACACACTCAGAGAGAGTTAAACAGCTTTCCTTTCCTGTACGACTCAGATTCAAAGACACGGACAGAGATACTGAGCAAAACTAATGGTTTGTACAACTCTGCTGCTCTCTCGTACAAACACCACACAAACGGATCAACAGTCAGTTATGTTTTGTCACTCCTCGGTTTATCCTGACACCCACGGACACATGTGCACACACAGACACATGAACGTGCGCCCACACACAGCTAAAAAGACCGCAAGACTCCTTTAAACAGGAAAAACAGAAAAACCATCTCACTGTTTGAATTGAACAGATTAGTGCACGTCATGTGATCTTGCTCAGTGTACGCATGCAAAAACCTACTGACAATAGCCTGATTAATGTGTTTAAATGATCGCATAAGCTGACAACTCCTCAAAATAATCCCTTCCCCACTATTTATTTAATTCTTTAACAAAGCTGTTAACATGTGATTGCTAACAAAAGCTTTGCATTGGTATGAGCCATTGTTTTCTTACAGAGCAATCACACTAAGCCCTGAGGCGCTGTAACTTTGGGCATTGCACAGCGCTCGGATTTTACACTTATTTACTGCAAATGATTTACTGCTGACCTTTCAAAGTACGTTTTATCAGATTGTGCTGACAAAGATGTAAAAACACTTTTTTTTACAATCAAGTTTAACCCAAAGGTTACAGCCATAAATCTGCACTATACATCAAACACTACGTAAAGAATACTAGATAAATGAAAAAGAGAACATCTCACAAGGTGCAAAAACAAACCTCTGAAGGACTATAGACTAAACAATTAACATAACATATTCATAAAATGTAACTTCTTATAAAATGTAATGTAGGTTATTATACTGGAAATATGCGTTATGCATTGTACACAAGCAAACGGTAAACAGGACAACTATAGGAGTTGAATACAATGGACCTCATGCAAGAACACTTTTGTATTCTTATCCTAATTTTCACAAATTATTTTTGTTGGGGGGGCTCGTACGAGTGTGCCCATCCTGATTCAGCAAACGCTCCAAGCTTCGGATAACTGTTTTAATGATGTTATGATGTGAGTAAAAGAGCGCGCGTTCATGCTGTATAAGGCTACGCATCCTGCCCCATGTGTCCTATATTTAAGTCCTTTAGGAGATCATTTTCCACAGTGTCAGCAGCAGCATTAAAGGACCTACTTAAGTCAAAGAATGGGGGTAAAAAGAGTGTTGTTAATGTTGTGTTACCTGAGGGTTGTACTGTCACTAAGATAAAGAAGAAATGGTGATATGAAAAACTTGAAGGGAACTGATCACTGCGACTGGACAGGGTCAGATAGTTTAAGTTGTTTTGCGGGTGTAGATGTTTATATTGAAATTGTATTGTATAAATAATACAATAATTCAATACATCCACTATGAAGTATATAAATGCCAAAACAGTTAAATAATGTGATTCAAAGCACAGTGGGTTACTCAAATGTTACTGTAATTGCGCTTAAACACTTTATTATATTGTTTAAAACAATGTTCACATTGTGTATATATATATCAATTTTAACCTCAGCCAGATTCTTCCCCACAGTAACTGAAAGATTATTGATTTACCTAGATGTCTATTCTCTCGGAAGTTCACTCTTTGAATTCTGGTTTTAATACAAATTGCACCCAAATTTCAAATATGACAATGTTAACCTCCACTGAGATTCTAATGACATTACACAGTAACCAGTTGGAAATGAGAGCATTGAGTCCTTGCCCTGTGCTGTGATGGAGAGCAATCTGTAATACCACATGTTCATCCTGAATATTCAATAGCTATGGTAATGTTGCCGTCTCTGCATATTTTTCAGGTGTGATTCAGAGAAAATTGTTTGTTCCCGTCCTATAAGGCCTATTTTCTCATGTATCTCTACATCTAAACAGAGAATACAGCAAATATTGACATGCTCTCAAAGCACTCGTCTTTGCAACCAAAGACGAGTGCTGTCATTTCCCCAGGTGGGGTTATTCCTCGCCTGTTTCACTTTTTGATCATTTCACTGGAATGAAAAGATGCAATTGAACTGAATTTGCATACTTTCTCCTACAACTAGAACTGTCTTATATGGTATATATAGGTAGCCAGATAGATACCATTCCCCTTTAACTACTGAGAGTACAGTTGTTCTAAAGTAGCTCTAAATATATGTACTTCTGTAAACTAAAGTGTACTAAACTAATTCAATACACTAGACGGTTATGTACAATTAAAAAAACAATACATATAACTGCAGTACCACAAACATGTAGACTTGCATACCAAGTGACATCTTATACATGCGTGTGCTTTATCATGCAGGCTTTGTCTGAAGTTACTGTTACTGACTTAGCTGTACCAAAATCAAGTCACCTAATGTCACTTTTTGTTACATACATAAGTTTTGGTGGTAAAATAGATATCCTCTTTCGTTAAGGTAATAGTGAGGCTTATAAAGACTTTGTCACCTCAGCTCTGGTTGGATCCGCTGCCACCCATAACTAATAATAATAATATGGATATACAGCTTCGAAATATTCATGTGTTTCTTTGATAGTATTCTTCAGGCTGTGCTGCATTAATAAAAACTAAATTAGGAAGGCAGTTCACACATTAATCAAAATAATGTGTGTATATGAAATTGACACATGATTGGTGGTGTGAACGTATTTTGTTTAAAACCTTTTAAATGTTATCAAGCATGTTTATGTAAGTAAATAAAATGCAGTTTATGCTAGCCTTTCATACTATTATATTAGAGGGGTGAAATATAATTGTGTGGTTGTAACACACACACACACACACACACACACACACACACACACACACACACACACACACACACACACACACACACACACACACTATATTTGGTATTCAATGCATAAGAGCTTCCATTGTGTCTGTACAGCAGAGGTGTTGTCAGTCTGTGGCTGATGAAGACCTTAGTGTCTGTGGCCAAATGACATTAATAGATGCTAATAGACCCGTTATCAGCAGCTCTACGTTGTTCGCATGCCATTAATGTCTTGTCTCAGGCGAAAACAGTGACAGTCCCGTTAGAGGCACTTGTACCAACAGCAGACGGATGAGAGGCACTGCACTGCCGAGTCCGGTGTGTGCGCCTGCATGTTCATGAGAGAGTGTGTGCCCAGCATGAGTGCGGCCGACATATCCATGCCCACTGCGGATATGCGTGCTCACGTGCACATCTGTGTCTGTGCATGAGCCTGACATTTTCATGCTGTCTGCATTCAGTTATGCTGACTGACGGGACGGCGCTTTGTTTGTAAATGCTGTCCATCAATCAGCCCTGGGGCACTCAAAATGCAAACACACATATCCATACACACACATATGAGATGCCATGAAGTCACATCCGGAGCCCTGGGTTCTGACTGTTGATCTAAGCAAAACGTCAAGTGAATATTTATGATAATGTGCCCTGGCTGTTAAAATAAATTATTTAATATGCCAATTATTCCTTCAGTGCAGGCAGTACGGAGTTTGGAGAGGGCAAAGGGTTGACAGCAAAGTCCTTGCAGCACACCCGGCCTGTCTGTCCTGCCAGACATAAAATAGGTCCCTGAACTGGACATGGATGGATGGATGGATGGATGGATGTGTAGGATTTTCTAAAATCTAGCGGAAGGCATCCCACATTGCGGTGACATTATTTATTTAAATAATTCATTAATCATTGGGATCATGAACATTTAATAAAATCCTTTTTAAAGCCAGACTTCCTTTTTTTTTTTTTTTTTTTTTTTGCAGTAGCCATTAGGTATTCACAGGACCCAGGGGACAACATTTGATGTTACAAGCTCTAATTATGAAAATAAGTGCCACATAATTAACCATTCTGTGTTGACTTCCCCTCTGGGACCTCGGTAGCTGAGGGCCTGGTACTGTTACCCTCTCATCGGGGGTGAGCTGTCATCCTTCATCTTCCCTTAGAGAACTGAGTCAGTATTTTTAAGGTTTTACTGAGTGGCCGGATCTGTTCGATATCCACTCTAGCAGGGTTTTGACAGTCTCTCTCTGTCCATTTTTCTTCTTATCCTTCTTATTCTTATCATAGCATCACTCTTTCTCTACCTACAACCTGCATATAATTTTACATCCTCCGTCGTTACCTTCCCTCTCTCTGTTTTTCCATTTTTTAGCCACCATGTCCTGATGACTCTTTCTCTCCAACGCACATGCTCAGACGGATCAGAATTTAAGAGTTATGAAACAACCTTGCAAGAACATCTGCATTTATACCATTTTCACTTTTATAGCACATGTGACTGTTTTTTAAGCACCCTCAGTGACGGGCATAACACCTTAAATAACGACTTTTATTTTCTCAAACTTTTTCTTAACTAATTATTAAGTAAGAGCTCATTACAAACATATTTTGACTGCCCACAGCAGATGTAGTCAGGCAAAGTGCAATGGACTACTTCAAAATAAGAGCTCCCCTTACATTTAAGAATGTTATTATCTTACATCTTTCACAGGTGCAACTATTTATTCTCCTTAAACTAAAATAATGTAATTTTAGGATTTTAATTTTGTTTTTTTATCTTAAGAATTATCGAATGAAACAAATTTAAAATGTAATTAAATGAAGCATAGATGGAGTTAGGAAACGTAGGTCTGGTGTTTCCATATACAGTAGGTGTCTCCAGGACCACATTTTGCCATAATGAGAAAATAATACCTGTGTCGCTGTCACGGCAGCTAAACCCTTGAAGACATCCAACAACACCACTGTTGTGGCCAAGCAGCATCAATTTAGTTTCCTAACAGCCCACTGACTTCTATGTAAGATGGTATACAACCTATTTAGTAGTTGTTAGATGGTTGCTCATACTGTACAATGTTAGCTCATTACCTGTGTCATTATCGTCATTGCTTATCTTCTATTTTTATGCCTTACAGTACAAGTGTTTGCCTCCACCTCCTTACTCAAACACTCTGTTCCTTCAATTTTTGAGCTATTCTCATTTACCTCCTACTGCCTCTGCTTTGCCTCTCTTCCTCTTATATGACATTTCTTTCCCCTGGATTTCTATTGACTTAACACAAGTTGTACAGGTGCATACAAACGGACTTCAAGGATGAATGTTTTCTTGCTCTCCTTCCTTCTTTGTTGTAGCAGGGGCACAATGCATCCTCCAAACAAGAGAACTAGATTGCATTGCATTGCAGCCATAGTTTAAGCGGCTGCATTGATGAGCATGAACTCCAGCTGTCCCCAGCACTGAACCTTTAGAGAGCCAGCCAATATAGAGCTGGATCAATTATGAAGAGCAGAGAGTGATGAAAACAAAATCCAAATTATAGATCCATGCAGTGGAAGATGCTTTCCCTATTTGTTTTGCACTCCACATGCCCCTTTTTAAATCAATTTAGTTTTTTGCTTTACAATTTTAGAAGATTATTATCGATTAAGTCAGTGTTGATGGAAAGTAATGCAACATTATTCATAGAATACTTCTTTTGCAAACGACTTTGTGCCTAATGTGGATTTTGCATTTCAGTGTGTTGCAGCTTGTAGTTTAATTTTAGGAAACCAAGTTTTGAAAAGTATTTCAACATACTGTGGCCTGTACATCTTGGTAGAGTGGCAATACTATTGTGTACATAAATAAGAACTTTGCTTGGGTATCTCTAATTTAGATTTTTGCTAATGTTACTGTATAGATAAAGGAGAACATCTTGACATCAAATCACTTCGTACAGTCTGTGACACACAACATAGCATACAAGTCACCAGAGTTGGTAACAACAAGCTAACATCTCTGTGATGTGGCTGATTTCCCATTTAAAAGAGAAGTGAAAACCAGACAGCCGTTCAGAAGACTGAAAAGCAAGTGCTATGAGCCAATCAGACTCCTCTGCTGACTTCAGCACTATAAGTGTGACAGAGACAAAAGCTGCGGCACACTGTCAGTTACAAGAACGATAAGAGGACAGCGGTAACAAAATAATGGTGGAAGAATCTGAACATACAATCTACCCTAGTTAACTAGAGGCACTCACTCTGGGGGGAAAAAAAGTATCAGTTTGACAAACTTTTCCTTATTCCTTTTCTTATACTCCCATTTTTACATTTGATTGCCTTTTCTCCTCCTACTGCCCTGAACACACTTAATCATAATCCACCTGGTTCCCCAGAGGGAATCCCCTAACCAACCTTCCCATTCTCATTTTAAACTGAAAACTATTGAATGGAAATTAAGTTTCCAATCCTTGATTCATTAGTTCATGCAATCACAGAGAATACAATCTATGAGAATTGTGATGTTCCCAGTAAGGGATTAAATCACACTTACTTTTTCTGACCTTCAACCATAGGTACACAGTTTGTAGAGTTGTTGTTTTTTTTTCGTTTTTTTCTAATAAGTCTTGGATTTCTGTATGTAGACCCATGTTATGTTCTCTCAGGAAGGCCGAAAACAAGGACTTCACAAAAGTAGTATTACCCACATTTCACCTCCTTCTGAGCATCTGCGGCCACAGTAATGAGGATGATACTGACCAAATTCCAGTGTGATGATTGAGTAATATCGATTTTCACAACTCAAATCCCCCTGTTTTAGTCCATGTTTAATTGTAGTGTGTGTTGTGGATTCAACACTAATCACACACACACGCTCTGGTGGGAAACCACTGTCCCCATAATTATTGTGGTTTGTTTGTGTATAATTATACGGGAATCTATCACTTCCAGCAAGTCCTAATTTTGCTGAGTTTGCACATGCTAAAGGTGCAAATACCAGAATGTCTGTCTTCCAACAGTCTTACTCTATAAAAAAGACACAGGCCACAGCAATAGCTGCATCATATCTAGGGTACTAGTGCAGATGTAGTTATGCACTCTGCAGGTAAAAGCCAAAGAGTAATCTCCATTATTACTTTTGATAAAACTATCTATGCACACTGCTCACTTGTACACTACACGAGCCAAAATTACATTTTGTCATACATGACTGCAAAAGATGAATTATTACAAGAAAACTGAAAAGATCACATTCTTGATTACATACTTATGAGGTTTTGGGCTGATATTCCTGTTTATTTGTTCCCCTTGAATTTTGATTTATGAGTGCAGTCACTTTTCTTTTTTGTTTTAGAAAAAAACAGGCGGAATACCAATTAACATTATATTTTAAGGAGACTATAATGGGATGATATCTTATTTTGCTGGCTGACAAACAGGTTGAATCAATTATAGCAATCTAGAGGCTACGGAGACGTGTTGGGAGCATGTGGCATTGCAGACTTTGTGGAGAGACATTTGGTCTTCTTTCACAGTGTGCCCCAGCCATGGATAGGAAATCAAATCTGAGCTGAAGTCTGAGAGTGTCCAGTTCCGTGACATTATACTGGCATTTCTGTTCACAAATGATGTACTCGCCTTGCTTAACAGACTGTGGTTTTCCTGTGTCCATCGGAGCGTTTTGCGGCTGAATTTCACTCTGTATAAGCCTCGCTTCCTTCTCAGTAAAGGGTCATCTGCCAGTTAGATAAAGCGGCTGCATAAATTCAGGGGCAAAAGTGGACCGTGGCGACAGAGAGTGCAGCCACATTGCTTAATTATTTTGTTACCGATCAGTTTTTATTTTGACCTTCACCTTTGTCTGAGAGCTTTGGGAAGTGATCAGATGAATAGGATTATGGATTCAAGCAGCAAAAATTAGGTATCTCCACACCCTGACTGGACTCGGTATGCGTGACAGTGAGGAAGCCAGGCAGTCCAGAGGGCCTCGCATTTAAGCTCCCGCTCCTCTGCACTCGGAGGAGCCAGCTGAGGTTGTTTGGCACCTGGTAGGGGTGCCAACGCCTCATGTGTGTCCCTTTGAATCTATACCAACCACACATGACTGAGGGGACAGCCCGAGGCAGACCCGTGACTTGCTGGCAAGGCTTGCTGGAGGGACCTAGGATGAGAGCTCAGTGGAATTCAAACTGCAAACATAATCTAGAAGGAAATACGTTTCCTCTTACAACTTAATTGAGTTGATTGTTGCTGCTGCTTGTTGCTTGCTTGAAGAAATAAAAATGAAGGTGAAAAATGATTAACTGCCTGCCTGATTGCAGGAGCTGATAAGCAATGCCGATATTTTGCTATTGAAATAAAATCTGACTAGCTTTTATGGTATATATCAATGAATTCCAACTGACCACAGAGGGATTTCTTTTTATCTGATGATTCAATCCAATATTTTTAGATACCCAGCCATATATGCTGCTCTCCAGCCATTAAAGTTGAACTTGAATGAAATTGATGCAGAAAAAAAAACCAATCCTCTTCTCAGGCATTATGTTTTATACTAGTAGAAAATACATTTGCAATGACCAGTGAGCATACTTGTTCCAAAAAAGAATGCACAGGGAAGCTGATTACATATTCTTTATCATTGTGTTCAATGTCTGGATAATAAAAAGATTGTGTTTGATGCTTCCAGGAAACTCTCGTATCACAGCTAAGATGCTAAACTAAGCTAAGACATATTTCCCAGCAGTGCCACAGCTATAAGCACAATTATTTTGTCCAACAAACATGAACAGTTCTGCCAGAAGAAGCTTTTGCTTTGGTCAACTTGTTATTTCTGACAGTTGATGATATAACCAATCGCACTGCAATACCTAAGATCCATTAAGCACTCTTTATGTGAATATAAATGCTCCTTCTGTCTGCACATTTTTTAACATAAAAGGTCACAGTGCCCCTTTTTTTCCTGCTGAGCAAATTGCACTTAGAAAACCACTGTGAGCCCTAAAATACCAGAATAATATCCAAAGAGTGAGTACTTCATAATGACAATAAATGACTTAATAATACACAGTTCAGAGCAGCCAGACAGCTGTGCAATTCCCTCTTCACTAGGCAGATGAACACAGGTACAGTAAGTCTTGAATAAGGTATGAATGGAGCAGGGAAATGACATCCCTCTGTGGTGACATCTTGCTGCTCAATATGGAACAGTCCTTAGGGGGCAGGTTGTTAGTGGCATGCACAATGCACAGCGAATGAGGGATGAAAGGTAAGTGGTTGCGTAAGTGTGGTCCGGAACTGTCTTTCTTGTGGCAGTCGGAGCTGTCTGATGTACATTTCATAAGCCCAATGGAGGCAGAAGGAACGGGCTACAAATGGCACTTGTGAGTGCTGCTTATAAGTAGGTCAGTTTATTTAATGGTGCTCTCCACCTGAAGTTACATTAAATCTCCTAAAGCTGCCAGCGACAAGCTGTAATATACGTCTGCGTTGCACACAGGGGCTGTCGCAGTGTTTTCTGCTTGAACAAGGCTAATCTTTACTAATAAGACTGTGTTCTGAAAGATAAAATAAATCAATATTCATATCTGGTGGACGCATGATTCAATACAAAGAGATGCATGGACATTACTCTCATTGAGTCAGAGGGCAGACGGTACCCTATATGAGATGAAGTCAGCGGTAATCCCCAGTGTTACCATTGTCTATAAATACAAGCCAAGACTTAACATTCAGCTTAAACACTTTATATATTGCTGTTAGCTTGCCCTAGCCCTTTGATAGCAGACATCCTATACGAGATAAACATTAAGTAATCTATAATAATACAGATATCTAGGATTTGCTTCCGGCTAAACCCTGTGATTAAAAAGAAACAAAGTCCTTTATGAGAAAACACAAAAGTAATTTACTGATTTAATACTCAGGAATGACCTTTGGAAGTATATCATGACACATTACACATTACTAAATACCCATGAAGATTGATTGTGATAAAATACTGCTTTGCTTCATCCATATTAATGGAAAGTTGCTGTTTGCTTACGTCTGGTAAATAGTTACATGCTTTTTGAGCCCTATTTCATTCATCTATTCACCCGTGGTTTCAAATCAGATTTTCTCGTACTCTGCTTTTGTGTTCAGTTTCACGTACATTACATTGTACTGTCTTTTTAAACAACCCAATTGCTCCTTTGTGGCTGGTAATAGGGAGACATTTTATTGATCTCTGTAGGAAAATTGCCTCTCCACATGCATACCGAGATCAGAGTTCATGGTCAGCTATAAGCCTGGCAGGAAGTCTTGATAAAGGACCTATGTAAACGCCAATGTCCTGTGGTGTTCTCTTTATCCATGCTGCTGCCTGAAAAAAGGCCATTTAAATAAGAGCTGTATTCACATTAGGACTGTGGGAAGAAGACAAAGAAAAAAAACTGTACTGCTCAGTGGCAAGATTGGGATTTTTCTTAACCCTTTTGTTTGAATATAAAAGATGACAGCTGTTGCGATGCGAGTAATGTCCTCTGCTGCTGCTGCTGCTGCTGCTGCTTTACAGTAAAAATCCTTTACTTAATACTGTGACCACTACCTGTACGTTTGAGGACAATGGATGACCTTTATGGGATAAACACATTATATTTATATCATCTTTTGAGTTAGTACTGTACTTTAGTAATGGCCTGTGTTGTGACATCACACTATTACTGATGACCCTGAGTGGGTTTTGATCCTGACCCCTTAGAACAGTGCTGGAAAACATTTGTAGTATGTGTTTGAAACATATACTGATCCTTACATCAAAATTTATGACGGAACAGGTTTTTTAAATGTGTTTGTACTTTAACTTATACCACTGCAACATCTTATACTGCTGAGAGGCAATTTGGGTTGTATGGAAATAAATGAATGAATTAAATAATAAATTACTTTAAATAAATATCAACAAGATGAATGATGAATAATAACAAATGGACCGAAAATTAACAGGAATGTTTAAATCAGTGAATTACACGATGTCAATTTTGTCCCTTTTTGTCACCTCAGGTGCGACCTGGATTATTTTTCTCTCAATATGCAAATCAAGATTGATTAGACTAGCTACAAGAGCTAAATGAGCCAATCACAAATCTGGAAAGATCCATAAGTGTTTTAATTGCGCCCCCATGGTTTGCATATCGAAAGTAAAATAAATGAGGCCACAGCCCTAAAGGAAAATCCTGAGTACTTTAAGTACTTTAATGACTTTGGAACTGAATTGCACTTGATTATATTTCTCAGTTTCCTGTAGTGTGTCCATGTGCATTTTACCCATTTGTTTATCAATGTATTAGAACATTTTACTCATCTACTCAACAGTCATTTGTTCTGTACTTTTTTTTCCCCTTTTTAAATGTCCTGGTAATGTCCCAGATCAGGATTAAAATCACCAAGAACATCTAATGTACCATAAAAGATTATGATTCAGAGTGCCCATTGAAAACACTGGGGCACAAGCTTAACAACACCAGCCACCTCTGCGTGACAGCAGGGACTTTAACCAAATAGTTGTAGATGCAACAGCTCTAGATAAACGCTGTTCCAATACACTCAGACTGCTTTCAGATACAATGACTCAGTAAATGCAGTGTATCAAATGATAATGCTTTGTCTAATAACAAGCTGTACCAGTCTTTCTAAAATTGTCACTCTAAAGCAGCACAATGGGCCATTCTGAGGACGTCTTTATCAAAGTTAAATACCCATAGCTGCCGTTGTTTCATAAGACGTGTCTTTATGAACTGGGGGAAGTTATTGACCTCATAACTCTAATCTCTGCATTTTCCTCTCTCCCTCTGCGCTGCCTTCCATTCCAACAGGAAGAGATAATCTGGGCAGAGATTATTGTGGGATTAGTTGTGTCTACTATATGTTGTGTGTATGTACTCCGTTGAGGGCGGCTAGATTAGGGCTAGAACGGATGCAGGGGATGGACTGAAGGAGAACGAGGGGACAGGTGGGCAGATTCACCGTCAAACACATATATATAGCCCGCCTGAAAGAGACGGAAAAAACAAATAGACAGGAAGGCACGAGACAGACAGTGACATGTGGCTCTGCCTGAATAAAGTTGAGAGGTTGTCAGGCTGACTACCATTTAAACGCAAATGGTTGCCTGTGCTCTATGACATGTGCCATTCACTTTGTCATGCTTTAAAAGTACTTAAATTCAAGCGCCAATGCATGATATTCACTGACCGTATATGGGGCTATTTCCTGTGTGTTTATATTACTATAGAAAGTACAAACCATACAGTAAATATGTTGCATATTTTATAGAGATTTGTATTTACTGCACCAAACTACCGTGTACAGTGCTAAGCCAGTGTCAGCTGGCCTGACTGCACCAAACTACCGTGTACAGTGCTAAGCCAGTGTCAGCTGGCCTGAGTTAGAACCATCCACACAAGGATCCCGATGAAAAGCACCTTTTTTAAATAGTGAAGGTCAAGCAGCTGAAATAGGAGAGGTGCTTCAAAATTATTACCGAGCCAATATTGACCTCATTAAGTTGAAAAGGTGTCGGCCACAATTGGACCGATCCACATTAAATGCAGTTTCTTTGTCAATGTCATTATTGAAGGTTACTGTTACTGCTATCAGTTGCATTCATTAAAAGTTGCAATTCTGTATTTTTTTGTGTACACTGGTCATCAGCAATCTCTGGCCTCATGTTATCTTACATAAAGTTATTCCAGTAAGTTTCACCCAGTGAGGTTTTAAAGACTTAATATTTGGACAAAAGAGAGCACTGGTTTTAGAACAGTACACGGTATCAGCAGAGTTTGGTGTCAGAAACTGTATCAGGGAAAGAAAAAGTTGGATCCATGCATTCCTAGTCCACAGGTGAAGTGAATTATCCTTTGATATATCTGTAGACTTTGACCTGGTCCTTGGTTGAGGAGAAGTTGATTGTTGAGTAATTGCCCTCACCTTATTTTATTTTTAACCTCTGGAACAAGACGGTGTTCCTTCATGGATGAAGAAATACTTTTGTTTCTCAACAAAATTTGCAGCAATTCTTTAACCAACCAACTGTCAAACTGACATTTCCAGGTTGCATATTGGTCAAACATTGTGTTCGCTGTATCGTGTGTGTGTGTGTGTGTGTGTGTGTGTGTGTGTGTGTGTGTGTGTGTGTGTGTGTGTGTGTGTGTGTGTGTGTGTGTGTGTGTGTGTGTGTGTGTGTGTGTGTGTGTGTGTGTGTGTGTGTGTGTGTGTGTGTGTGTGTGTTATGCAGGCAGGTATGTGTTTTCTCCACTGCCAATCACGCATCATCTGGAAGGGCAGCAAAGAGGGCCTGGAGTGTCTGGACTAAAGTGAAGGCAATACATCAACTGCTGACGTGTAGTGAAATAAAAATGATGTAGGTGTCATTGACACCTTGGTAAAATGCTCCCATGGCTATAATGATAGACAGCCACATAAAGCTAGACAAGACAAAAAATACATCTTTTTTGAACCAGAACATCATTTAAAGAAACTGTGTCAGAATACTTTCCCACTGATAGGTTTGGCCTTCTTCCCAATAAAAAATAAAACGCTTGATGGAAACTACAAAGCAATCTATCAAGCAATTGTACATTAATAAAACATATTATTGGCCAACATTAAGGCAATGCGTACATGTTCAGCATTTCTTCATGAATTATTAACTTCTAATCCATGAATGAGCCACTGACTAAGCCTTAACACAGTGAGTTGATAATATTTGATAATATGTACACATCTGAGCATGGGCACATATTGAAGCATTGGTCTATAAGTACACACACACTCACTTACACACACACATGCCACTTTGCTATCTTGACTGTCCTGACCTCATGAATAAGTGATGTGTTCAAAACACATTGATAGACACTTACGCAGGTTCCTGTAGCTCTAAGTAAATAATGTGCATAACACACACACACACACACACACACACACACACACACACACACACACACACACACACACACACACACACACACATATGCTCTCTGTGACAGTCATAGCCATGCAGGGGGAAATGCCAGTCTCTTTGTCAAGCAGAAGTGCCTGACAGAATCAATTAGCAGGCAGGGAGAATGGGAAATACTGGATTCAATTAAACTGACAGCTTCCCCCATAGGCACACCACTCACTGGGCCATTATTCAACCAAACTGTGTGTTTGTGTGTATGAGAGAGATCGAGGGGGAAAGAGAGAGAAAGACAGATTGATAAGAAGTTTGTCTGTGTCTGTGTGTCTCTACGTGTGTTTTGGAGAGAGTGTTGTTCTCTCTCTGTGTGTGTGTGTGTGTGTGTGTGTGTGTGTGTGTGTGTGTGTGTGTGTGTGTGTGTGTGTGTGTGTGTGTGTGTGTGTGTGTGTGTGTGTGTGTGTGCGTGCGTGTGTGTGTGTGTGCGGAGAGAGTGTCTATCTTGAGGATAAACTCATTTCTATCCATCCGACCCAAGGTCAGCTTGCTCTGTTAGGGATTTAGACCAACACAAGCTATGTCAAAATCTCATCCCTCCTTCAGTCGTCCCCAGCAAGAAGGCAGAGTCCGTGGTTCAAAGAGCAGCTCTCTACAGTGGATTCATAGGCTACATGAGCAACAAAGGAAACAGCTTTCGGACACTGGCTTTGTATAGAGCTGATATTTCTATCAGTCTTAATTATAGCCATATGTATAGTCATAGGCAGGGATGTTTTAAGGGTTTCAGAGCAGCATTTATAGAGCCATATTGAGGGAGTCCAGGGGCATTCACCATGGGAGAAAAAAATATAGCATTTCAAAATCAATAAGAGGAATACATCTGCCAACATACATAATGTATGTAAATAGGAAACCGCAGTAGAGCTGAGTCTAGATGTGTGTGTGTGTGTGTGTGTGTGTGTGTGTGTGTGTGTGGAGGTTGAACTTGATTGTTGGTGTTATTGTACCCTGAGCACTTTGTTCTATCCATCTGTATTGTGAGGTGCCTTAGCGAGTGTTGTTGTTGGTTATTTAAAGTCATGTAATCTTAATATAAGAGTGGTTGCTGTTAATGTGGGTTTTTGTCTGTCAATTTCCATCAGCACAGAGTTGATTTTTGAAAAGACACTGAAGTAAATGATCAGCAGTCCGTACAGACCTGCAGAGGATTATAGGGTGCAGTCTGGCTTATCTGTCTCTCTGCCTGCACTGAATTATGAACAGAACCTCTACTGTTACCTCTCTTTATCTCCGTCCTCGTCTCATCCGTCAGTCCACGGATAAACAGAGAGAAATAATATATATATAAAACAAAGTGTTCATCAGGCCAAGCAATTAGATCTGAATGGGACAATGAACCTGACCAGATCCTTTTTTGTTAACTGTTAGAGTGCCTAGAGTCACAAGAGGTATCTTGTTTACAATACTATGTTTACTGCAGTAAAACTGAATGTTGTTTCTTTCAATAACTTCATATGCAAACATACACAATGGGAAGTTTAGCTTGAATAAATAAGGTCAAAAAGCCCTGGGTAAACAACGACCTAGCCTTTCCCAGGGATACAGAATGGTATTGATTGATGCACCATTAAAAATAGTGAGTACAGATCCCAGCAGTGTTGCGATGAAATGATTCCTTGTGTAACTAAATAACATCATGGATGCTAATTCTTTGCATTCATGCTACTGTAGAATACTCTATTACTAAAGCAAGCATGCTTCCTCAATGAGAAAATAATAAAAAATATATATAATAATCAGGGTTCCAATATGCTAAAACAATTTAAGTTCTCTTAGAGCATGTGTGCAAATGCTGTTTTTCTTCGTTTGATTCTCAAAACAGAGCGAGTGAAGTCACATGGCTATTCAGAGCTTCTCAACAGCGCTGTCCATGGTGCTGAAGAGGATGACACATTTAGTCTGCTGTCTTATGTAACTGTTTAAAAGCAGTAAACATACACTAAAAACATTGAAAACAGATACAATAAACCCATACCATTTCCATATTCTCAAAGCAGATCAATGTTATTTGTTGCCCTAACAAGCCGATTGTCTAAACCAGTGGTTCTCAACCTTTTTTCAGTGATGTACCCCCTGTGAAATATTTTTTCAGCCAAGTACCGGCTTAACCAGCGCAAAGACTTTTTGGTTGAAAAAAAGATGTAATACACAGCGCTGTGCCATCAGTGTCTGATTTATTAAACTGTCAACACTGAAGATTGCATCGTTGCATTGAATTCAGTTCATGAACTTACACTTTTTTTTGAATATTTATTAAATAACTCTTTTTAAAGGATTTTTGAATGGATGCTAATTTTAAATATATTTTTTAAAAATCTCACGTACCCCCTGGAGTGCCTTCACGTACCCCCAGGGGTACATGTACCCCCATTTGAGAACCACTGGTCTAAACGACAGTGTTTGCTATTGTGATCGCTTTAATCTTCCAGCAAGTTAGTGTTCTGCTCCATTTACAATCCCAACAGAAATACTGTACTTTCTGATCCCTGATAAATTATAGCTTTCCTCTTTATGATTTAATCAGCATTTCCAAACAACTGACTATTGGATATTCTGTACAAATCCCAAATGCTACTCTCAGTATCAAAGATTGATCTAGAGACATTAAACATTAGAAGCTCTCCTGCTGTGCTCCCCTTTGGTCCTCCAGTGAGTCACCAGTTAGAATTCAAATTCAAATTAGAAAGTGGATATGGTAACATTATTTTTTATTACTGGTTATGTACATTTATACTTGCGAGATGAGAACATCCTGTTCCTGACAGGGTCTCATATGTACTTTGCATTCATGCTATTTTAGATACATCACACACATTCATGAATAAGGCAATCAGTACAGGGCTGACAGGAAGGACTCAATCACAGACAGTTATATCAAATTATATTAATAATAACATTTGTATGAAAATTGTTTTAGAAAGGGAGAGAAATACAACTAAATGCAGATCGCTGATGTACAGAAATAAACGTGAAACTGGTGCTTCCTCCGTATGGCAAGATATATTCTGACCTGCTTTCCATGCAGGTTGAGCCAGACAAATTCAACACACTTGTCTTTCTGGCTGGAGCTATAACTTTGGCCATTTTATGTGTTTCTTTTGGTTCTAAGTAATAAAACTGCTACTCCAGAAGTGCATAGTATTTCTTTTGAATTGTCCTCTCATCTTTTTTCTGCTGTCTTGTTCCACACAAGCTTGTTATGGCTTATGACTGTTTAAATTGAGGTTTGAATGTTGTATCTGTAGTAATACAGGGAATGGAAAACAATACAAGTGATTCCCTCCCAAAGGATTTACAACACGACAATTACATTTTATATTCTGATACGATATAGAGACAATATGGTGAAATTGGGATGTACATCAGATTGCAACCACTTTTATTGCCACAATTGTAACTAACATTGAGGCAATCTTCTATGTTTTTCTCTATCTTATTTTCTCTACCTGTCTGTGCCTCCATCTGCATGTCCAATTCACTTTGCAGGCTATTTTTTCACTGTCACAAGCAGCAGTAGAATATTGTGCTATTTTTGTGACCTTGAATCGCACGGGATAGAAGAACAAAATGGGAGTTGCATGCAAATAAGGTAGCATGCGGCAAGGGGGTAGTATTATTTTTGCGAAGCAATTCCAAGGACCACGTCTCTCGTCTCTCAAATTTATAATTTGGTGATTTCGCCTGCTGGTGTGAAAGAAATGCATGCTCGAAATGTGCAACAGCGACACAACAGTGCTAAATAATGTGAGTAAATAAGAGTGATAACAGTAATCTAAATCAAAAATAATCAAATAGGCTCTCTGTACTCCTGGACAGTGACCACAGGGCATTGGTATTCACTGTTAATATGTATTTACTTGTATTTCTCAACCAGCTCACAGCTAAAGAACCACATATTACCAAGTCTGCTTCTCTCACTGTCTGTCTGTCTCTGCTTGTTTGTAATTAATGTTGGCACATACACACTTGCACACACACACACACAGACACTTAACCAGTTAGCACCCAAACCAGCTGTGATGGGTTAGATTTTCAAGAGCCACAGCCATATTTCCTCCTGTTTATCAAAACCATCGATCCATAAACCTCCCATGGTCCATCAACCACAGAGACAGAGAGAAAGGGGGCGAAAGAGCGAAACACATACAAAGGCAGCGAGACAGAAAGAGGAGATAAAATTCATTTAAAGTTCAATGTTGACAGTGGGAACCATGTACTAAATTTAGCACATCTATCATAGATTCAATACAGAAAGGAGGATAAGGAATGAGAAAAAAAGAAGAGAAGAAGTTTAGATGGGAAAATGAGGGATCATAAATGTAGAAGAGAGAGAGAGAGAGAAAAATGAAATATTATGGAATGAGCGGTGTTGACACTAGGGAGCTTGTATTTAGTTCAGCTGGCGGATTAAAGCCTAATTTTACATCCATCTAAGTGGGCCATAGGGGGAGAGAGTGGGGCCGAGGCTGATGCTTGTTAATGGCTTAAGAGTCTTGTAAGGGCTGGGATAGACTTTGAGTTCAATGACAAGTTGTACTTGATAGACGCTGGAGGTTTTAGGGGCTCAAGAAAAACATGTTTTCAGTTCAATACTGTCAAGCAGAAGATCCAGGCCGACTAAACCCCTTCAGTTTTAATGTAGTAGCGGTGCTAAATGAAAACGGCATTACTCACAATTTTAATCATGCTTTTGCTTTCTCCGTTTAATTGAATGCACCGTCCCTCATGTGCTGAGTAAGGTCCCTTAGCTGAGGCCCAGCAAAGCCCACTAAAAACACAATATGGACTCTGTTTAGAGACCCTCATTCTTTAAGCTGTAGCACTAGACATGCATATGAAGTTTCTGGGACAGTGACTTGAATTCTGAGCTTTGCTGTTACTGTATAGCAAATGTTCTGTTTCAAAACTCTCCATAGAAACCGGAACTTGAAAATTATGAAGTTCTTATTTGAGTGATCCATCACTGCCCTCTTTTATAATGCATGCATTAAAACAGAATAAATTCAAAGGCATCAACTAAGTGTACGCAGGGTCTGACATTTTCTTTTTTTTTTACCTGCCACCGTGAGCATTTCAACCTGCCACGTATGAAGTCTATGTAGTCAGTGGTACCAGGCAGTAGAAATATGAAATATATCATGTGACCTGATTCTCTGAATATTTTAACTCTGGAATAGCTTTTAAAAATATGTAAGTAAAACTTTTCTGCCATGGTAGCATGGTACCCTGTGTTTGGCAGGTGACAGGTGCTCATTTCAATCCTTGCTTGTAAGTATACATGAGATCCAAACATGTACAAATCAAAGAAACCAGGGATACAAATAATGTGTGCAGAGACGGAATATACGGGGAGTTAAAGAAGAGAAACAAAGAACATGAAGAAAAAAAAAAGGGAAGGAGAGACTCCGATTTCCGGCTGGTTGAATATTTCAAACAGGAAAAATCCACATTAATGCTGAAGGGAGCTGACTTGGTTACATGTTTACACCCTCACGCATAGAGTCCTTGCAAATGATCTACTTGGCTTATGCAAATGCAGTGTCAGCAAATGCAATAACACTGCTAAATCGAAACGCATCAACACAGACCACACCAACGACTGCCGTACACGCACATGCTCAAAACAACACACACTCAAATGCAAACACCTGCCTATACATAATTAATATATATTTCACTCAACATTATGCACTCATATATGAAAGAGGCACTCATCCATGCATGTACACAAACCATGAGCTAGATCAGCCATTATTAGGCTGCATATGCGCTGACATAGAAATATATACATGAACACACATTCACAAATAAAAATGATGAGCACAGGCAGTGAAGTAAGGAGTTTATATGGTTATGATTATTCCCCTCTGCAGAATAATGCCTCTCTCCCTTCTTTTCTGTCCTGTTTCTCTCCATTTCCTTGTTCATAAACCTCATTATAAGCACTCACACCTTTTCCATCTGTGCCAGATTTCCATCCAAATGTATTTGATATTTTAACCAAGTTTTTAGAAAATATGTAAAATGTGAATGGATAGTTCTTTCCATCCACTACCAGTATGCAATTATTAAGATTTGGTTCATCGAGATAAGCAGTAGGTGGCCGTTATACCATTGCAAAAGAAGAGGGCGCAATAAATGACGTAATTAAAAGAGCACTGGTAGAACCTGCAAAAACTATTCATAAAACTGGATGTAACATTTGTCTATTTCATATATTATTGTGAGGAAGGTTGCATCCGATATGTTTTGGGCGATAAGGTTTTAATCTGCCGCTTTATTAACCAGAAGCTTCAATGGACGTTGAAGTGACATTCTTGTCCATTTATTTGCTAATTCAGTTTCCATTGCACTCGGTCGCATCTTGCTTTTATCAATACACCAATCTTCCATTTTTTGCATGTTTGTTTTTTAAATTGTTCAGCGTTTCCACTCAGTTTTTTTCTATGCGTAAATTGAAAATGTGCATAATAAAAAGGTTGACGGATATGCACCTAATGCCATTGAGTTTCAGTCTTACTGTGTGGTTGTCTGTGTGTGTGTGTGTGTGTGTGTGTGGGGGGGGGGGGGTATTTAGGAGCTTATTACTGTAGCTTCCTGATGTGTGAAAAGCAACAACACAGACATAAAGCAGAGATGATAGAGCAGGTAGAGAGATATAGGGTCAAAGTAAAAGAGGAGAGTGTAGCAAAGGAAGGAGGAAGAACACAAAGACTGACATGAAGGACAATGAGAGAAGCCATACATGAGCATCACACACAAACACATTCAGTACCCACCCCAGCCGAGTATAACACACTCAAAATGGGCCAATTAAAAGAGGCCGCTACTGAGACATCGGCCTATTAGCTTTGACGGGACGCTGTTTCCAACAATTAACCGTGATTGCTCAGTGCCCATGTGAGACCATTAGCTCAGGACACGAGAGACACATAAAATGCTTATGTTTGAATAAACACAATCAAAATCAACTTGCCTCTGACATGAAGATTGCCCGACCTTTTAGCACTTCATGCCCACTGGCACTTTTCTCAGCAGCAATAACTAAAGATCTACGTTTTAACACAGGACACAAATGATAAGGGCCTCTATTTATCAACAACTGCGAATCACAATGATGTGGTAAAATACAGCCTGACTTTCAATAAAGAGAAGCTAAATTATTAATTGAGTCATCATTTGCCCAATTCATAGCTTGTAAAGTACATAGTAAACTTATTTATCTTGTTCTAAACGGGTTCAGCAGGTTGTGCAAAGCACAGCATGTCAGTTCTCATCTGCTGAAGTACTTTTTTTAGAGGTGCTGAGGATGTTCCTAAAGAAACTGATGACATCTTGTAACATAATGTGTTACAGCTCTCGGTAGGCTTCGTATTAAATGTTAATTTCCACCACATCACCACAGTGTGGTTACATATGCCCCTAAGGAGGAACTTATTTAGATACAATAAAGTTAAATGTACGATCAAAGTCTTAACCAATAAAGACATGTGCTACTGTGTTTTATTAATAACCCCATGTAAATACGGCATTGTCTTTTTTTTTACTATACTGAGAAACATAACGCTGAATCATGGCAACTATTGAATCAAGATTATGGGCCATATTGTTTGTAGACAGACTTGCGTTTGACGTCAGCATGTTGAGTGAATGGAGAAAAATGAATGGGCAGATTTATTTCATTGTTGCTCTATTCATATTTTTATGAAATTAAAACCAACACCGATTTTTTACACTGCTGCCACAGTTTCTTGATTCTCAGCTGGCATTGCTCTCCTGCACATGGTTTCTGCATCAAATATCATGGAAATCAATACCATATGTATTTAGATATTTCACTAAAAACAGCAAAAGTTAACCTTTTGTTGGTGGTTAAGACTAAAGGTCATGGGATCATATCACTGTCTGTACAAACATTTATGTCAATCCATCTAGGAGTTATCAAGATATTTCACCAAGGTGGTGGACTGACAGACATTGCCAAGCTACAGTCACACATGCCAACCTGAGGGTGTCAGTATGTCGACATAATGTCAGTTTTTCAATGTAACCTAGTTGGAATGCATCAGGTTGTAGTTTGTTGCCTAAAAAGGCAAACCGCTGATATGTAGTTAATTGCATCTACTTTTATTTTGTCAGACTGAAAAAATCGGGATATACAACACCTCCTTTGCTTCCATCTACATTGTCCGCGGCTGGCATTTCCATAATTGGAACAGCTGGCTCTTGGCATTATGCTCTCTTAAGTTATTCATTCCAATAAAAAAAAAAAAAGCAAAAGAAAACAATACAAAAATAGTTACAGGCACAAAAAAAAGAGTTGTTAGAGCCCCAGACAGCCAATTGTCTGGGCATCTCTCCAAACTCAAACTCAGCAAGCCAGTTCTGTGATAGCTCTGGTCACCAGAAGTGCATCATTGCCCCTTTGTTTACAAACATCCAGACTACTTCTTAAACCCAAATTGATTTTTATTTTACTGACACTAATCCTGGAGGAAACCCCATATCACCACATATCAATAGCACAATGGCGCAAGACAATGGCGTACAGATACCACTGAGATTCAAGGGGCCGGGGAAGAAGTGAACACCCAGCAACTGTTTAACTTTTGATTATTTCCCACTGGCAGCACTCTGTCTAGTGTGTGTCTTCTAAAGTTCAATATAACTCTTGATGTACGTGTTAGTGTGTGTCTATGTGCAGAGCCTCTCCAGTTTTCCTATAAGTTGTTGAATAAGATAGGTGGCTGTGTGTTCAGGAGGTCGCTGATTCAGCTGTCTCAGATTCAGTGTCTCAAAGCCTGTTCAGTAGGGCCCCTGACAGCAGCTTCTCCGTGTGGAGCCGAGGCAGGGTCCTCCCTCCTAATGAGGCATCATTCCCACCTCTATCCTCCTACCTTATCTCCTTTGCTTCATCTTTCTTTTATCTTCCACTCTCCTTCCACCCTTTGTGTCACCCCTACCCTGCTCCCCATCCTCTCTCCCTCTCTTTTCATCTCGCTCCTTGCCCTTCCACACTCCTTCACTGTTTTTCTTCAGCTTTCTTTTTGTTTTTCCCAGTCACTCATAGTCTCTCCCTTCCTCTTCGCCTTCTCCTCTTTTCTCTTTCATCTGTACTCAACTCTAACCTGTAACTCCTCCCCATGTTTCTTACATCTCGCTCCTCGTGCTTTCCTCCTTGCTTTCCACTCATCCCTCTGCCCTATTTCCCGTCTCTGTGCCTTGCATCTCAATAATATCAAAGTTAATGAATAAAAGAGAAGGGAAAATGAATGTATGCACTTCTTTGATGTTATTGTAAGTGAGTCCAGATAAGAGCATCGTGTGAATGCTGATAAAATGTTTATGTAAACGGGGATCAAAGGATACCGCACTGGGAGCTATATCTGTCTGCTCGATGTCATTTGGAAAGAAAAGAGTTGGCGTTCGCGGTACTACAGCTAAACAAAAATGTTAAACAAAACTATTGGAATGCATCCCTGAGTTGAAGAAGTCTGTGATTACATGTGGGTTGCAAAGCTATTATAATGACTTGGTTTTATGGGGGGATTAATCTGCATTTGGAATGTAATGACTGGCATGTTGGGCAGAATTAATCTTAGAATCATAACAGCATCTTTAACAAATTAACAAGGTCATGATTCAAGTTGATGGCCATGGGTTAGCCAAACATTTTATGATTGGACAGACTCGCTACTTAAAATATGAAGCACCACCACAAAATTGCTCGGTGCAGTTGTTTTAAATCACACTTTAACACACTCACATATGAGCTAATATCATCCGAAACTGAACATCTGAACACAGGTGACTAACAGAGAATGTGTAGGTTTGTACTAAGACACAATGCAGAATCTCCTGAGCATCACCACCTTGTGTACAGGCTCCTGCTGGAATCAATTCACTGTGGCAACCTAGATCTCCATATACAGTACTCATGGATGAGGCAGATGTTATGAATAACCATGTACTGCTCTGTAATACTGTATAGTAATTATTTAGTAATACTGATAAATTATTCACATAATTGTTGCTACGGTAGGTGTTTATAGCTGGTGACAACCAATACTACACATCGATGTAACAGCATGCACCATTTGAAAAATAGAAAAGTATGACTCCATACTGTTTAACACTGGGTCGCTGTACACATATGAGTGGAGGCATGTGTCTCTTTATTTATAGAGGGAATCTTGGATTAGAAGAAGGAAATAATAGATGACACCTGAGAATAGGAGTAATAGGACAAGGGCATGAGTAATAGAGAGATCAAGCAAGGGAATGACAGGAAGAGATAAGAAAAGAGAGAGAGAGAGCTGTATGTTTCAAGTCTATACCAACAAGACAAGAATGGATCTCACCACGAAATCCAACACACCTTCAGAGCAAAACATCAATCCCCTTTGTTGTAATCGTGTTTCACATGACCTGTAAAACAGACCTTGTTCTCATGATGGGTTCACATGTCAAGTTCTTGATCTATATCAAACACAAGCACCCACAAACTCACGCTCACACAGATGTATTAATTATTGGGATATTTCTGCTTTTAACAAGTTAATGCATTTTCTAAAAGAAATTAGACCAATTTAGTCCTCCATTTAGCAGAGAAAAGGCCGTTTTATTAGGAGGAGGTACAGAGAGGGAGCTTTTCAAGGTTGGGCTGATTATGTTCTGCACATGATGAGGAAGGGATAGATGAAAACATTATTAGATAATACAATATAAATTGAATATGGAACATGCTAGCTATTGATACTTGCTTTGTTTCATAATCTATTCATGAACAGCTATGAACACGTGCAAAGTTGTTAAACAGGGCTAAAAGGGTTTTCCAGTTGTTGTGACCTCTGACTTCATCACAAGCATTAACCCAAGTCAACTGCAATTCAGTTGCAAATAGGACAAGGATAGAACAGCCTCAGATTTAGTTAATCTCATCCTAGTTTACTGCTGAACTACATTGGACTGCAATGCACTTAATCTATTGGATTGGGTTTCCATGATTGGGATTGTTTAGTCTTGTCTTGTTTACTATTTTAGCTAATCTGATGGGTTTTTTTTTTTCTTTGTTTCTTTTTAAAATGTATTTCTTAATAAGTGTGTCAAACGAAATACATTTTGATCAAATACTTTTTTTTAAATATATTTTAAATGCATTCTCTATCCATTTATAATTTAATTTAAAATAATTAATTTATATAAATTATTTCCTGTTCAGCATTAAAGGGTGGTTGAGGCTTAGCCACACAAGCATGGATCAAACCAGGGTGTCTGCAAGTTCACCAGATTAAATGTAAGACTATGTAAGATTTTTTTTAAATCACATCAAATACAATTGTGTTTCAGTCATAACGGCCAAGATAGTATGATTTGTGATATTTTTTTTTGAATGTCAACACAGTTCTGCTCACTTCAATCATGTACAGTTCTCACCTCCAACTCCATCAGATCACTAAGAACACACTAGTTACTTGTGCATGCAAGAGAAGACCTAAACATGAGTTATGAATTGGTATTGATCCGAAAAATATTTGGAAATGGCCTGAAAATATGCTTGGGATAATGTCACAATGTGGAGGAGTCAAAGACTAAATTAATGACTAAATCATTTTTTCTAAATATTAACACTGTTAATGTTGTGAGGTTTCGAGTCTCTCACAGCTGCTGTCACATAAGGAGGTCTGAGTTCAACACTACTAGGCAGCTTAAAGCATGGATGAATCGTGATTGAATATTAAGCTTGTGCAAGCACACGCTGGAAACTCAATCATTAATGAAGAGTTTATTTACTCATATTTCATTGAGTGTTTTGAGGTGCAATCTATCCGCCATCTCTCAGCTCTTATCCCTACTTAACATCCAAATCCCCTTTTCTCCTTTCCCCCCTCATCCTCTCATGTTTCTCTTTGCTCTGCTCCTCCCCTCCTGCCCCGGTCTCCTTCTTTAACCCACTGCCTCTGTCTTAGCTTTATCATTCAATAATTCCCTCCCTTCACTCTCCCCGCCTCTCACTGACTTTTTTTTTTTTTTTTTTAATTACTCTTCCCCATCCATAAAGAGCTGAAGGCTGGGTGTGTTGGGGCTCGAGAGTGAATGTGAGTGGAGGACCGATGAAGAGGGGAAAACAACCTAGGAAGGGGGGGTTACAGGATAATTAAACATTGATTTGGGATGATGATGAGAACAGCAACAAGACGCCAAACAAGGGGATTATAGGTCAGGCAGCCGACAGCGTTCTGCTGAGCTCGGCAAATATCAGGGACAGAAGAGGAAAGGGAGGCAGTGTGAGGAAGCAATAAGTGAAACGTGCAGGGTAAGGCTGCAAGTTTAAGAATAGAAAGAGGAGGAAGCATGAAGATGAGAAAAGTTAAAAGCAGGAAAGCAAAGGGATATTAGAGCAGCCAAACTGGGAGTAAAGATGGGGAAGGAGGGAAACAGATTTGGCATATAAGGCAGCTAAAAACAGTGATAGAGCAAAGCCAGAAAACTCAGGGTATAGGAAAGTGATACAGATGGAATCAAAAAAATATATAAAAAAGAAAAGGGAAACAAATAACAAATAATTTTTTTTATAAAGGGACAGAATATAGACTTAGGATCATTTAAAAATAAAGAAAGACAACAAGAAGAGATGACTAAATAGGCAATGTCTTCAATGTCTTTAAACTTAACCTCTGATCTGACTCATTAGTTCTGCACTTCATTGGCACAAATACAGCAGGTACCACTGATGCCAATGAGTGTGTGTGTGTGTGTGTGTGTGTGTGTGTGTGTGTGTGTGTGTGTGTGTGTGTGTGTGTGTGTGTGTGTGTGTGTGTGTGTGTGTGTGTGTGTGTGTGTGTGTGTCATTTGTCATTAGGCCCTTGAGCTCATTAGTATGTACGCAGTGAGTCATTCAATTAAATAGCAATGACCTACAGCCAACTGACTCCTCATCGCCACCAGTGGGAGTGGGGATGGGCACACGAGCGTGCATGATTGTGTGTGCGTGATATGATCATCCAGCTATATCATTTTGTGATATTGTATGTTATGCTGGTAGCAGCCTGACTATATTTTCTTTGATGTTAGTTATTAGGTGTTTTGGTGTAGTGTGAGCTTCTAAATGAGCGAGCAGAAGCATACTAATTTTCTAAAAATTGTCACTGTGTCAAAGGAATATATTATTAAAGCAAGCTGCTGCCACACACTATGGCAAAAAGCCATATTGTATCAGTTTTTTATGAGCCATATTATCTATTATTTTCAAGGTCAAACACACGTGGCCAGGGCTCACTCATTAAATTGTAATTTAGTGCGTAACAGGGCGGCGAACCAAGACAAACTCATTATTCATATCAATAAATTTACCATAGAGGGTTTGTATGATTTTTTTTTTCATCATGTTGCACTGTACTTCTTCAACTGTATTTAAAAAATGACAGATACAGTGCAATATTAAGGCCAATATGAGTAGAGATAGGTACTTACTGAACGGTGCAACTCTCTTCCACACAGGCAGACCTTCATTCTCAGACACTAATACAAATATTTAGGAACTCAAACCTCGTTTTGAGGTGAGAAAAGAGATCTTAAATGTTACCAGGTTAACAGTTTGCTTCATGTAAACTAGAAATAGGCTACATTTGTGTTACCCAAGCATATTTAATACTTGATTTAATTGGTTGGTTAGTTTTCTTTTAACAAAACCACATATTTTATTTGGGGCTATGAACTGTAACCATAACAACATATGCATATCAAACTTGTTAAATAATGGACAAATGCACATCACACATGAACAAGCTTGTTTGTGCTTCATATATGTCAAACTATATATTGCTGCATGTACCCACATTCATAAACACACACACTCTCTCACCCTCTCTCTTTTCCCCATCCCTCTAGACACACAGTCCCCCACATGCAGGCCCACCCCGGCCCACCCAGCTTTGCCTCAGATGCTCGCATCACCTGCTCCAATGCTATTAACCCCCCAACACCCTTTAACCACTCACCAACCCACACATACACACTTAAATTAAAAACTACTTGTGCACTGACATCAGTTCATTCATATTTCAGTTTAATAATCCTTGACAATTCAATATTAATAGTATACCAAGCACTCTAATGGGTTTCAGCAATCTAAACTTTATGTATTCATTCAGAAGAGAACTGAAGGTATTATAGAGGATTTAAAAATAGACAATACTCATCCGTTTTCCTATTTTTTCCTGGCTTTGGGAGGAAATAGTCCTATCAATGCAACAACAGCTCTGATGATTGAGTCTAACAAATAATGAGACATCGGTGTCAAGCTTGTTTTCATCCGTAAGGTTCAAAAAGTGCATTTGCATTTGCTAACGTCTCATAATGTGCACAGCATCCCTAAACACATCTTAAGTAAAAGCCACGAGAGCAGCTATCTACTGCTGGTGATGTAACGTGTTTTAATGCATGTTTCAAGTCAATATACTGACTCTGCTGGGCTGAGTAGATTTTATGTGTCTGTCCATTATCCAAAGAACCACAAACTACGAACAATGCAGACAAGCTAGGGAGACAGTTAGGTCACAGGCAGTGTTCTGCCCACAGAGTGTTTTTTTATGTGTGTGTATGTGTTTCTGTGATTGAAAAAGGTTCACTTTGACCTCGGTCTGCCCTTGCGTGATGAGGAAAATGTGAGGCGAATACAATTCTTTAGATCAACCTGGAAAAAAAAAAAACACGGACACAAACACGCACACACTCAAAAATCATATTCCACATATACCCGATGATGGACTCACTTGTACGTGATCCAGACAGAGAACGTGGTGTGAATTTTTAAAGAAGAATCGAATGAGTGGTCTTAAAAGAAGGTTTTAAAGCAATATCTATTTACCGTGTTTGTGAACGTATGCTTATGTATGTGTGATGGTGCTTTGCATTGATGGCATAAGATTAATGTACCGTGAATGTACTTTAAAATCCCGTCACGATATCACACCAGAATTAAAGTGTTTGCTTTATGGAGTGGCCCCCGTTTATCTGAAGGCTGGCACAACACACTGCAAAAGAAAATATGAAGGAAAATTATATAATTTATTTTGTTATATCAAACCAACACATCTGCAAATATGGTAAGATTGTTTCACTTATTTTAATACAAATAAACTTGCTGGGAGTGTGTTAACTACACAACAAGGTAGTCACACCACTGGCAGATCATATGTAAGTAAAATAAGTGTTAAAGGCTCAAATGAAACAAATACCCATATGCAGGTACTTTTTGCAGTGCAGGATTCAGCTATGTGCTCCAGCTGGCTCTGCTTATGTTACATATTGTTGACAAAATGTAGTATACTATAAATGGTAGAGATGCAGCTATGCATGCTACAGTTGAGGCACAGTTTCCACTTCAATTGTAATCCTTAAACAGGATGCTCTGATTGGCAGATTTCAACACTACCAAGGCAGATTCCTCTCACATAGCAATATGTTGAGCTAGACCACATCCATTAGGTGATCAAGTCTTCATTATGACAGTGAATCTGCATGCCTTTGAAATGCGCCCGAGTCACAAGTACAAACAAGAGCCCTTAGAAAGCCAATGCTACATACACGCTGCATTTGCACTGCAGCTTAAGCGTTGCCATGCAAGAAATAAATGGACACCACGGGTTTGGTTGTTCAATGTCATACATGCATACTTGTATATGACAACTGGTAGTATCATAATAGTATCTATGTGTTCTGTTTTGCCTGGAGTAGTGTCATTAATTCTCAGCAACTGGAGAGGCTGGTCCTTGGGCACCTCCGCCCCCTGGTGATCTCATCTTTGGACCCACTTCAGTTCGTCTACCAATCTGGCATCGGGGTGGATGACGCTGTCATCTACCTGCTACAAAGATGCCTTTCTCACCTGGAAAAGGCTGGAAGCACTGTGAGAGTCATGTTCTTCGACTTCTCCAGTGCTTTCAACACCATTCAGCCTTTGCTTCTGAGGGACAAGCTGGAGCAGGCCGGGGTGGACCACCACCTCACTGCGTAGATACTGGACTACCTCACCAACCGTCCACAGTATGTGAGGATAAGGGAGTGTGAGTCAGATCGGGTGTCCTGCAGCACGGGGGCCCCACAAGGAACCGTTCTGGCTCCATTCCTCTTCTCCATATACACATCGGACTTCAAATATAACTCTGCTACCTGCCACCTGCAAAAGTTCTCTGACGACTCTGCAATCGTCGGCCTCATCTCCGCCGGTGATGACAGGGAATACAGAGAACTGAACCAGGACTTCATAGGATGGTGCCGGCGGAACCGCCTCCAGATCAACTCTGGTAAAACCAAAGAGCTGGTGGTGGACTTCCGCTGGGGTAAACACTGTCCTCCGGAACCAGTGAACATCCAGGGACAGGACATTGAGATTGCGTTAGATTTCTGGCTAATACACAGCTGCCTTGTTGTACAGTGTGCAAACACATAAACACACATAAACACACATCACACATGCACACAGATGCACACTTGAAAAGGCATTGATCATTTTAGCCAGGGGGTTTTGAAGAGCATGTCTGAGACACGGTTAACTAACACACTGCCGACCAATGGTTTTCAAAGTACATACACACAAATGCGCACGCAGACTCACCCACACACACACACACACTCTTGGTGCTATAATAGCATTGATCGTAAGTAGTCAGGGGTTTTGAGACTGCGTCAGAGAGCCCTATTTATTCTCTGAGCTCTGAAAATCCGTACTATTGGTGGTCTTTCTAAAGTGAAAATGATAGGAAATTGAGCAGGTAGCTCAATTTCATTTATTCACTCAGTAGAGGAAAAAAAGTAAGAATAGTAGAAATGATTATGCAGTAAATTCAGCTATAATTGTTTATCTAATGTGCCTTGAACACCAGAAAATTTATTTTAATTAATTCTGATCTTATCAAAAAACCTAGTGACAAAGAGTAAAAAATACAAGTAAAAAAATGTATTATCTAACATACATGTGGAAGTTATCATCACTTCTTGTGGCACAAAGCAATGTTTATACTCTCTTATTATGAGGACGAAACACAATTTGATTTTTCTTTCTTTCTAGCAACATTGATAAAGCTTCAGCGAGTGTGACATTGATCGGTTTTAAAGATATGCTGCTTTTATGTAACAGAGATAAGCAAATGTAAAGCTAAATACATTTGTTAGGCTCAGATGGCTTCTCCTTGTGGCACCAATATGTTGTTTCCTCGTTCTCTGTCCCCCCCCAAACCTCTTCTCTCTTCAAGGCTTTGTGCCTCACCCCTCTTAATGGATATTGACCAAAGAAAGACAGAAGAGAGGAACTGTATACACATGCACACGGACACACTCAGGGCTGTTTTTTTTTTTTTTCCTTTTACTCAGAGCAGAGCTGGTGCAATGATGATGCCTCCTAATGCACGTTAATCTCACGATGCCATATGACTCCACATATGGTATCAGAGTCAGGATTCAGCCATGATCTTATGCGATGAAGTGCGATTATGAGAAATTATTCTCATGCAACATTACATTATTTTAAACCGCGACATGAGTAGTATGAGGGATCAGACAGTGATATGAGCAAGATAATTAAGATTAAGCTATAGTGTAGCTAAAGCCTCAATGTGTTTTTCATGTGCTGTGCCACATTGCACATGTAGGGGCGGCTGTGGCGTAGTGGAGAGCAAGGTTGTTCTCCAATCAGAGGGTCGGTGGTTCGATACCCAGCTTCGGCAGTCGATGTGTCCTTGGGCGAGACACTTAACCCCAAGTTGCTCCCGAAGGCTTGCCATCGGTGTGGACTGGATGATGAATGTTAGTTAGAGTCTGATGGTGGCACCTTGCATGGTAGCCTGTCATCAGTGTGTGAATGGGTGAATGATATGTAATATACTACTGATTGTAAGTCGCTTTGGATAAAAGCGTCTGCTAAATGACTGTAATGTAATGTAATGTATCTGTAAAGCCATCTCCTCTTTCATTTTAAGGTGGCTAGGTTAACCTGCACTGTCAAACTTCTAGTTATTGTTTTTTGTTGAACTCAAAGTTGTAATCCTTAATATTTCAGTCCTGATTAATTTGGCAACACTTTTGGATATCATGTCAGCAACAAGTACAGCGTAATACTACAAACACTCTTTAAGCAGCTAGTTTGTCAGAAATACAAAAGCAACAAACAAATGCACCTTGTTTTAATAAAGATAACAGCCGTGATCTGATTTCATGGTAAACACCGTGCAATAACTTTTTAACCCAGCAGCAGGACATGGTACAGTCAGTTACCCTACAGGAGGTGTCTCTCTCCTGCAGCTCTTCATAAAAATTAAAAAAACTCATTGTCCACTGCAAAAATTAAATGATGACCTGCTGCCATGTCATGTTTTTGTTTTTTGCAAAAACATATTGTGTTTTCTGTTGCTGTTTACAATAAAAGCCATCCTGTGTTTCACCAGTTGAACACTCTTAAGGGAAGCAGTAACAGTGAGAATTATTGTTTCTAATTGCAGTCACTAGATTCAGCTCTTACGCGCCGTGAAGAGAGTGTACGGTAAACGTTGATGCTGATATTAGTTAGGTAAAATGATTAGGTCCAAACCCCATTAGCTTCTTAGCCGACTAATCGGTTGTTTTGGTCAGCGCCTTAGACTATTACTGTTGTGGTGCTTTTTTCATGCTGAAGGACTTATTTCCCAGAAACTTATGAGCACATCGCTAATAAACACAATATTTGAAGTGGTGCTTGTCTGATATTTCTTGCGAAGAAACTCAGTTAGGCACAAAATCGTATGAGTGTTAGTCATCTAATAATTTCTTTGGTTGAGGACAGCCCTAAAAATAGCACTGGATTACATACATGCATTATTTCCTGCAGATCACATCTTTGCTTTGGAAGGCAATTTGAATCCAGCATTGGCAGACTACGCCACTGCCAATAAAAACTACAGAGAGATCATTATTAAATATATATAAACTGAATGGATTTTGCAGGAAGAAATGCCTGTTGGATTTTATTAAAAAATCTAAAGATTTATAACTTTCAGTTTAGGCCAGGAATCTTAAGCAGGCTTTTAATGGTTGTAATTATAACAAAGTTAAAATATTTCAATATGTTAAGAATTGGGTTACTTGGTTACAGGTAAAGGTTACAAATCTGTGTGCATCGAGATAAAAACTGATATTTTGTCTCAGTGTAGCGAAGTATATTTGTTTGTGTGTGTATGGCTGTAAAGTTGCTATGTTATATGATGAATGCTGATTACTGCTGTGTCCTTTGATTGTTCGATAATGTTTTTCGCCCCAGGTGTGGGTTCATTTAAGGTCTGAGTTATACAGTTAGATTAGTATTATAAACATCCAGACAATCTGTTTGATAATGTGAAGCTCATGAGACTGACAGCTACCCACACAACGATCTACACACATCTAGACCTGACCAGTAAGGAGGGTTATTTGTACCTACAGAGCTGCAATGCCTGCTAACGGCATCCAACCTTGAAGGGGCAGGTGCAGATGGGTGGTTGCTATGCAGGAGATCGGTAGCCATGCTTAGAATTGTAAGAAGCTGCTTGTCTCCCACAGTTAGCTGAGCTGTCTGAATAAACAAGTGTCCTCTAGCTCAGAATAACATCATAATCACTTCTCCAAGATCCCCCAATTCCATATCACACAAGTGTTGACTTTTCACAAATGAAGAGGGACTGTCTGATTATCCTGTTAACGTGGATGGATTTGACACATCTATCACAGGGTCTTCTTTCAAGAATTATTTTTCCCCCAGAGACAATTCTACCTGTTGATAAAGAGTAATAAGGCCAAAACAGTACTAAATTGGTAATCACAGAAGACAGAGTGATGGGCCTTTATTTGGCCAGATTATTTGCACCTTTGAAAAAATGAAATGAATTAATAGTCAGCTGCACTTGTTCGTGATAGTATAAAAGCCACCTGTCACTCAGAACAAGATATGGGATATATTCCCAACCTGTTGCCATGACAACATATGAAAACTCGAAAGAACCAAAAATAAACAGTTTTCTGAGAGATTCGGCCAATAATGTTGCCAGTGCTTTGTTTTTTTTTTGCACATAGAGATAATGTGGAGGATTCCCCATGACTACCAAGGTTTGGAAGAAATCTCAATTGAAAGACATACAAGTGCTCTATGGTAGTTACCCAATTCTTTTTGTATCGCTTTTTACAGGTAGATGACTGCAACAGTTCCCCATAAAATATTCTGCTGCTGTTGAGATGAAAATTAGCGTTGCAACACAAAAAAGCACGAATTGGATCATTCATTAAAGTTCTTTGAGTCGCATGCACATGTCCACAAAAGTCCAGCATGCCCTTGCATATGATTTGCATATGATTTGCTACACAATGACCTTTATACCTATTCAAATGATGAGCATTAAGTGAGGCTCATTTCAGTGACAACATATGGCTGCAAAGACACCATTATCAAGACGTAATACCTAATACCTTGAAATGCTCTTTCAATCCATATCAATTTAATTCAAGTGTTCATTCTATTTATATTAAGACTTGGAATGAAAGTATGCTGTATATGCAGTAGCATGTTCTGCACACAAAGCAGGAAACCTACCTGTTTTGTCTTCCTTCTACATTGAAACTCTTACATTTTACTAAATGCTGTAGTGGTACGATAGTCATCAGTTCAATGGGTGCTAGTCAGTTAAATCTGACAAAGTAAGGACAGTTTTAATATATGGAAAAATATCCTATTCATAGAGCCATAATAAAAATACTAGCAATGAAACAATGTGGCAACAAGATCAGCACATCATCGTGGCACTGAAGCAATCTGACAGACAAGCCTTAAAACAGCCACAATCACATTTGGCCCAGGCCCAGCGAACCCAGCAATGGCTTTATCATTTCAGCTGATTAGACTTTTACGACTGGATGACTGGCTAATCTCCATTTGTATCATCTATCATCTGCTCTCATCCTCATAGCAGCGGCTGATGCTTCCTTATTAACTCACACACAACTGCACACAAACACATGCTAACATTGAATAAAACAAACAGGCACAGAAATGCTTTTTACTAATACTCCTCAAAGAGTAGACAGCAGGCATCATTTAAACTGGACAGAAAATGAAAACTCACAGATCACATCATAGATTAACAGTGTAGATAAACAGACCTGTAAACCAGTGTGTCATCCCCAGAGCTGTTGTACTGGACCTGGAACATCCTGACTCCAGTTGAAGAAGTCTGACTGCTCCATCTAATGAGGGCAGAGTTCCCTGTCAATTCCACCAATGAGACCCTTCGGTCTGCTCCTCTGGTCTCGTTGTTAGGCAGGGCAACCTTAGAGGAGGTTAGGATGTCAGAAGGGGCCTGTTCAGAGGACGGGTCTCGGCTGCGGCTTGTGCTGTTCGCCAGATGGGGCATCGCTGTGACAACTAGCTCCACCCTTCCTGTGGATTCACCTGCTGCGTTGGAGGCAATGCAGGTGAAGTTACCTGAATCCTTCAGGGATGTTACATTGATGTCCAGGCTTCCATTAGGGAAAACCAAAGTTCTGAAACAGATTGAGATGTATCGTTCAATGCATTAACTGTAGTGTAAATGTTACAACAAAGTAACAAATATATACTGTTAAAGAATACAGGCATTTGGCATAGTCAGGACTTCATATGAGATTTGACAGGTCCTTTCCCTCCCTAGTCATTTCAGACATATATTCACTTCTGGTAGCAAACTGATCCACCATTATTTGGTAACTTTGAATTTAAGCAACAACTCTCTCCCAGTCACGTAAGCCCTCCTTCTTTGTCACCCACACAGGAGCAAACACTGTTCTTATCAACCCATTAAGTCACACCTGTACTTTACTGCCTCCAGCAGATGATCCTGCCAGCTTCAACCACGAGCATCCAACCACACTCTATCCAGATGCAATGCAGTGACAGCCAGGTTGAGGGGATAGTTGCTGACAACTTGTGGGCTTCATCTCCATAAGTTTAGGACCTAACCCAAATGGTATTCTCCAACAATCCAACAATGCCTAATTTCCATACATCTAAAGATGCAAACAGAAATGTCAAATCAAAAAGTACGTAAGAAAGATATAGAGGTCTGTGACATATTTAAAAATACTGTCAATGATTTTATAGCTGATGTTTTATAGGGAAAGCCACATATTTGACACATATGCCAAATTTGTTAACAGATGGAAATGTGAGAAAGGTGTGACCTCGACAGCTACCTTCTAGTCCTTATTCAGAGTTCGCCCACACAAGCCATATGCCAAAGCCCTACTTTTAAAGCCAAGACATAAATTATGTGAGACAGCCCTGTCTAACTTTTTGACTCTGTTGCAAATAGCACTGAGGTGAGGCAGTACAGGGAGGAATATTTAAAGAGCCGCTTCTTTTGCACCTTCCAACTGGGTTGCCACGTTTCTGACATCATTGATTATGGAGCTGAGTCGCATGCCCTAAATTAACAACCTCTCCTTTAATTTTGAGAAAATGTTCAATCAATATGCTTATGAGTAAAGGTAATTCATTTTATATCAAACAAGAATATAGAACTGTATAGAAATGATCTAAGTACCTGGAGCTATTAGATATAAGTCGCCCTTCAGGGCTGATCCAGTGGACTTCAGGCTCTGGGTCGCCATTTGCCTTGCACTTCAGGCTGGCAGGCTGGCCTTCCATAGCCACTGTATGGGGTGACTTACGGGTCAGAACTGGTGGGTCACAAATAAACTCCTAAAGGGCAAAAAGGTATAAGGTCATTGTTGTCTTCATTGTTTCAATTATAACAGTTTCCTCTTAGTTTCAAGGTTATAAGACATTTTTTATTAGTTTCTTGCAAGTGAAAAGCTTAAAATGTCACCTCTTCAGGTATTGTCCAGAAATACTTGGCACTGAGGTCCGGGGGAGAGGCGCATGTCTCAAGGTCGTCTTCTCTGGTCAGTCTTCTCAACCACAGAAGTTCACAGTTACAGTGAAGGGGGTTGCCACCAAAACTCAACACCAGGGAGGATAGAGGGGAGCCTTTGGACTTGGCATAAACTGGGATTCTTAGGAACAATGGGTCTGGGGGAATTTTCTTCAGCTTGTTGGACGTCATGTCTAGCCTGTTGATGGACGGGGTAAGGAGAAGATGAGGGATGGATTAGGGGAGAAAGGGAGAAAGACACAGATACAGTATCAGTATATCAACAGTTGTTAAGTGATCAGTAAACCAGCCTGTGCATCTTTACATCATCTTTTAACACACCATTTGATCATCTATCAGTTTACCTGGCCAGCTTGTGTAGGTTGGTGAATACCCCTTGGGGGACATTTTCTATGAGGTTATGATCCATATTTAGGGTATTGACATTGGTTAGGCGCCCGATCGTGTCCCATGGCGCTTGGGCAAGGTTGTTGTAGCTAAGGTCGAGATCCTCCAGTGTTGATAGGAAGTCATCAAAGGCGTGGGGTGATATGGAGTGGAGCTGGTTGCTGGCAAGGATCAGGTGGCGAAGGTTGGTCAGGCCTCTGAAATGGTCATCCTGGTTGGTGAAAAAGCAAAAATGCTGTGAATAGCATCAAACAAATATTCACTTCCTGTCATTGTAGCCCATTAGTTAAATTATGTATATCTATTAACCAGCCAAACGTAAAGGCCTATAAGTCTGTTTATCAATCCAATAAACTATCAGATTATTAATTTCCATTTACAATCATTTAACCACTCCAAAAGTCTCACCTTTATCACAGTTAATCTATTAGAGTCTAGATGGAGTGCTCTCAGTCGCCGCAGGTCACTGAATGCTGAAGGGAGAATCTGACTGATGGTGTTTCTGGACAGGGTCAGATGTAGCAGGCTGGTCATGTTGGCAAAGTCCCTTCTTCGGACAGCTGGGAGTGAGCAGAGTGAACACAAAGACATGCTCAATCAACTAAGTCCTACATGACCAGATGTATAACATTGGTACGGTATTAAGTAGGGCTTGGTATCTTTTAAAATGAAGATGCCCGTACCATTATCAGAAGCCTTAAAGTGATAACAATACCGATAGAGTACTTTATGTGACACCACAGTTACCACTGATAATGACATCCTCCAACAGAAGGCAGCAAAACCACTACAGTGTAGCTGCTGTGGTAACAGGTCGATCACATGTTGTATTTAATCGAAAAACGTGATATGCTGTGAGCGAAAAAATACAAATAGTCATTTTTGTCTAGATAAATTGCAGGTATCGAGAGGTTTTGATACTACTTTGATTGTTTTTTTTTCAGTTAATACCTTAAGTATCAAGTATAGACGCCCAGCCCAAGTATAAGTGAAATATTGGATGTCAGGAAATATACATATGCATTAAATAGGTTTTTAAAGCAGAATGTTTGATAGCAGAAAGATGTCTCTGGTTCTTAAAGAAAAGGAAGACAGAAAAGAAAAAGTTTTAGAAAATACAGTGTCTCTTATTTTACTATTCCGATGAACCTGCTGCTATGATCATATTTGGCCACATGCAGACCATTTTGTTTTAATTTTTAAGATCAGCAAGTCAATGCCCAATTAGCCTCTAAGAGCATGGACCCCATGATACCATGGATGTTTTAATAACTTTAAAATTAACTTTTGGCAACATACACTAAGAACCTCAGTTGAAAGCAGAGAGAGTCTGGTCTTCCCCAAAATTAAATACAAAAATCTAAAGTTTTGCACAGGAAAGAGCTTAACTTAAACTAAATTGATTTGGACATGAACAATGTGACTTAAACAAATATGGCTGTGTAAAATTGTTAATGGTGCATCAAATTATCTTACTGGACCTTGTGAAAGTAGTCATTGTTTCATTTGTGTGTCTTTTGTTGATGCGAACAGGGGGAAAAAATATCTTTTAAGTTCGGTCTGGGAAGATTTGGTAGCTGCGTTGGTGGGAGCCAAAGGGAATCCAGATTAAAATAAAAGGATAAAGCAACACTTCAGTTCTTAAAAATAAGTATGTTTCAAAGTATCAGAGTTAGCTCTTTGATATAAGAAGATGAATCATGAATGAGCTTTGCTAGGCTGAACGACAAAACAAAAAAGTTTCAAAGTATGAGAGTTAAAAAGAACTCATAAGAAGTATTACTTGAGCTAACATTTGTTTTTCAGTGCTATCACTCACATGTGACAGACTCTCTTCACTGCATCAAACGTGCCCTTTGAATTCCAGCTGTATATTTAAGCTGTCTTCACATTTCTCAGTCTTTTGCAATCTTGCTACAGCTTCCACTGCTCAATATTATAGCATGCCGCATGTTCCCTCTTGAGGAAATCATCTTAGATGATGGTTGATGAGGAAGCACTGACTGCACCATGCAAAATGCCTTAATTCCCTTCCTTGATTCATGAACAGGGGAATACAAGACAGACCAGCAGGTATCTTACCTGTAATGAAGTTCTCTTGAAGCCGTAGCTCCACGGTGCGCCGATCAATGGCAGCGGGAACAAACAGCAAGCCTGTCTTGGAGCAGAGAATAGCGAGCGATGGAGAAAGGCTTTGGCACATACAGCGTTTCGGACACGGCTGTCCCCTGCATGCTGCTGCCAGCAACAGCAAAGAGAACCACAGCCTTTCCATTATCCTGCTCAGGAAACAGGGCAACTGGAAGACAGAAGGAAAAGAGCAATGAGTTTGAGTGGGTACAAAGATAGCCTTCCTCAGGACAGGGCAACTGGCAAGAAGAACACAAACATTAACAAATATCTAAAGCCCTCTGTAGACTCAACAAAATGAGATATTCTTCCTTTATTCTATTATACCAGAAAAATAAACATGAATGCTATTGTTGGTATCTTCATAAATTGGCTAACCTGCTAACCAAAGCATACTTAGGTTGTGAAAGATAGCAGATTGCTCACATGTAGAATCTGTAGGCAACCGGACAAGATTTTGACATTTGAAGTCTGGTATCTGTTTGTAGTCCAAGTAGTAGTGAATGATCAAGATTGAGCTGTCTTTGGTTGAATGCTAGTAAACAGTCTTTGTGGAGAGCAAAAGAGGCGGAACACATTAGTCGAAATTGACTTGTGAAACAATCTGGTCGTAAGTCTCTCGACTCCAACTCCAGTCTCAAATATAAAGTTACTTATTGGACTGTAAACTTGTTTTTAAAAGCTCTATAATGTGACACATCAAGTTTACTGCAAAGAAAAAAATAATGAGTAAAGGAAGAACTGTAGATGTGCGGTCCTGTAGTTTTTTTGACATTTATTTTCTTTATTGTGTCTTTTCATACTGAGCCACGTTGAAATATTTGCTCTCAATGCCTGTCCTCCTTTTTTACTTGATGATAAAGCCAGAATAGTGGGAGAGGAGTAAAAAATAGATCATTGCACTGTTCAGTAGCTGGACTAAATTACACAATGCTGTGAGCTCATAATGGTCTTTATCATTGTGTGGCTGCACGGTGAGCTGGCATTTTCCTGAGGCACACTGGGGTACATGTTTGATATTTTGGCAGGATGTAATATAGGTGTGGGGAGTCAAAAAAAGGAGAGGTTAATATCTGCAACAGTCATACTTGCATCCCTCATCCACAACAGCTTGTACGCTAAATAAAGGCTTCTTAGGAGCACACATCCCTCTGTGCTCTTATTCACATCAAACCGATTTGTTATTTCTCAGCATTCTGGACTAGTTTGGTCGTGCAAATTAACAGTGCTGGGCATGATGACACTCTCAGGACTCGAGGGACACACACAATTTAACACAGTCCCATCAAAAGTTGTCAGAGAGATTATTCTCCTTCCAGTTTGCACCACTTTAAGCCCCTTAGGGACATCCTTTCCTCACTCAGTATCTGTTTCCAACAACACCTGTGTAAGTCTTTCCAACTGGTGTTGCAAAAGTAGAACCTGACGCATCCGATTTACATTTGCAATAGATGTTGACCACCTCTGAGATGACATGGTGTGATAGAACAGAACTGTGCCTGCCCACAACTGTACTGGTGAAATTGTACAGCTGTAATGGGCCAGGTGGCATACCAATTCATTCTGTAGCCGGAATTATTTTCCTGTGCTGTGAGCACTACGGTGGGGAAGACTATTAGTGTGAAGGAAGGAAGGAAGGAGACAGGACCGGTATTATGGGTACCCTTCTCACTCATAATTAGAACTTTATTACACAACAATTAATTACCTTCAACAATTTGTAAAATAAATAATAGTATGTTTACAATATTACGTTGCTGGCTAACAATATAGCTGCTAACTAGCAGAGTAACAGTTTGTTAATAGCTGGGAGAGGCTTGGTCGCTATTGCACATTCAAGAACAGAAAAGAGAGATAGAGGAAGAAGTAAGAGAGAGCAGATACGCAACAAGATAACTTACGTCCAAGAGAAGAACTGTGTTTGTTGTTCTGAAGCTTTTTGTTTTTAAAAAATCCGACATAGCCACTGTTGTTGCCAGTGCCAGTGCCAAACTGCTATACCCCCACATTATCGTTAAAGTTATCATTAACGTCATTTAGAATCGAAAATGTGGTTATTCAGTGCAAAATCAAATTTGACAAAAATAAAAGTATTTCTTGACCTGAGCTTATTGGACAACCACTAGCATAGTTAGCACAATTTGAAATTGGAATTTTGCCATTTATTAGACCATTTCAAAATATTTTCTATTTCTGGTAATGCACATCTTATACAAATGAGCATGAACAGGTAATCACAGGGATCATCCATTTGGAATTATTTTAGCTGTTCTCATTGTTGAAACCATTCAATTTAAATAGTTCATCACTTTTCAATGCAGTCAACAACTGTTGCATAGCACAATCTTTCATAGTTTAGCTTGAACAAATGAAGGTGAGACTCAAAAACATTGCTTTGGTGTGTGCCTACACTGATGACATGGCTTTTAATAAACACATGTTGTACATTCGGACATTAGGACAAATTATTTTGACTTGGCTTCAAGATTGTATTTCAATTGTATTTCACAGGTGGAAAGGGTCACCTTTGCAGTTTAAGTTGTCTTTATGGCATCTGCTGCAAAACAGTGAATAAGTGTCACAGAACTCATTATGGATCATATTCAGTTTAAACCAGATGGCTAAATATGGAACCACTTTCACTTTCGAACACAGCCGACATGACTCAAAACTCATGGTGTGATATGTGTGTGTACCAGTGGGCAGAAGTATATTAGCCTGCCCAGTTTGACTCCCAGGCTAATAAATAGAACTGGACTTGTATTCAGTAGGAGGCCTGTGTAAAATACTACTCCATTCTGCTCCTCTCTTGATACTCCTAAAACCTTCGGAACATTTTATCAAGGGTTGACAGTGTTCTTCACAAGATACACAATACCCAGTGTTGCTATATGCTTTTCTCACTTTGTCTTAGACTTCACTGTTTATTATCCAATAAAGCAACTCTGCCAAATATATACAAACAAACAAATGAGAACGCATACAATCTTATGAGCCTGCTAAAAATAGATGTGCTGTTATTTGATACTTAATGTTCTCCATCCTTTCACAACGGGAGAGCAGAAACGATGATTAGTTGTGACTTACAAACACACACACACACACGTCTGTTCTTCTATCTGCCTTTCTATTGTACTCTTTCTCAACCTTTATCTTTGTTATTCAATATATTTATCCCCATTGCTCTTGATTCTCCCCCCCGCCATACCTTCACATCACAGTTTCCTTCATACATCATCACATCACATTTATCAGCCGTAGATTCCTCAATCCATGCCCACTCTTTTCGATCTTGTCTTACTCCATCATCCCTTTTGTATACTCTTTTAAATACATTACTATGTTTATACCCAAATATGTAGTAATTTGCATGCACATTCCAGTCGTATCATATTTATATCACTCTTTCACCCTCTATGATATGCCCTAGCTGTCCATCATTCTCTGTGATTGATGAATTTGCTTTCACCTCAACTCATGTTCCCTCTTCATTTCTACCACGCATCGCTGTTCTTGTCATCATCACTACCTGCCTCTTAACTCTACTTCCTTTCCTCTTTCTCTAAAACCTTTATTTATAAATCATGGTTCCTTCTTTTCTCCTGATCATCTATTTTGGAGGCTTCCTTTATCACTCACTTTTGTTATGGCTTTATTGTAATGTATCTTTATTATGTTTATGTGGCAGAAATAGGTACCAATGGTGATTATAAATGCAACCATCCCTCAGTTTGTTCACCAACTCATCCCGCTTGCATGTGTACAGCTTAACTCAACAGTATATTCATTTGATGATGGGGGAACGGGAATAATAAATATATTAGTAATTATCATCAATATTTTCTTTATTATAGTAATATTTATGACTTAACCATTCTGCTACACTCAACAAACACACACACACACACACACACACACACACATGGTGGCATGTTGCAGTGCTTCTCTTGGGTCTGACCATTTGTTGGACTCTCCCTTGTGTGTTGTTGACTCTGTGGGGCGGATAGGAGCCAGTGTTTTTTGAGGTCCATAACCCACATTGACCAAAACATAAAAAAAGGGGCAGAAAGCTGATAAGGATGAGCAACCCCCCCCTCCCGAGGGTCTGTGGGTTGCCCACCCTCATCTCAACCCCAAAGAAACAAGGATTCCAGCTCCCCTGTCGTGTTGCTGCATTGTTTATTTTACTCTGTTGCTGTTGTTGTTTTTTTCTCTCTATGCCTCCTGGCTCTTTATGTTCCCTTGTACTTGTCATCACCTGTAATCACTTCACACAATCGATTAAAAAAAATAAAATAATCTACGCTATAATAAGTGTCCTATCACACACTTGTGTCCTAACACAAACACCTCACTTAGTTCTCTCACACATCCTGACTGTGTGTGTTTTTAAGACTATTCAATAACAGACGTAGGGTTTTTCAGTGTAATTCAGCGAGGATGATAGCGATCAGTCACCCATCATTACTCACTGCCGCGCTTGTTCAGCTATTGAGATTTAATAACGCAAGAGAAAACAGATCCACACTGATTGCCCTTGTAACCAGTTAGATTGGGACATTATAATTGTTGGCAGTGATTTGAATGACAAACTATTACTCTGTAAATGCTACCTGTTCAGACATCTTTACTGCAGGGTAGAGCTTGACAATTCTGTTCCAACGCAACCAAACTTCACCTGGTTTCGATTCAGCTTTGATAGTGACTGGTTGTCTTGTACACCCTCATACTCAAAGGCTCATACTGCATGAAACACTTGTCGTACATGACTACTGTACTGCTGAAAAATATGATAAATTACAGTTTAAGCTTGGTCTTAGAGGAGGACTTAGATATGACTTGGTCTTGAGGCGTCTTGGTATTGTACTCAACATTGTAGGTCATAATTTCGAAAAGCCCCGATTGGTTAACCCATGAGAGATTTCTGTGTGAAACCAAGGTCAGTAAAGTGGTATGAATTAATGAGCCTTAAACAAGCCTTTTACCCCCTTCTGCTGCCTTAGTGGGTGGCATGCAGTATGGGCAAAAGAATGTTGGTCTCATTAAGCTTATTATAATTACAACCCAAACAGTGGCAATCACAAATCCTTCACGGAGCTGAGTTAAACCCATCTTTGGCCAACATATAACCCAAACTGTGCCCTTGTTGAATAAATCATGGGCCAAAACAATGCACTTATGTATGTTGTCCTGGTAAAACAGAATTTACTCTGTAACCATCTGGGCAAAAGTCAGAGGAACATACTGATAAACTTAAGTTTACAGGATAAAAGAATAGAGAGCAGAACCGTCTTAGCTGGGGAATCAGACCTCACATTAGGGGTGCAATGGATCACACAACTCAAAGTTTAAGTCTTAACAGGGTTCTGAGTAGCCAATCTGATCAGCTGAAAAAATTGGGATTAAATGTTACTTTTAGAGGTGTTCATATCAGTTATTTTGCTGCCGATACCGATTGTCGACGAGCCAATATGGATTGTTTTTGTTTTGTTATAGCAGTTATTTTTTTAACTACCATCCCGATAAATCATTTCTACCACCACTAAAGTCAATGTAAACACAAGTTGCCCACCAAATGCCAGACTGCCACCATCATTTTGCTAAATGTCAGGTCTTTCAAATTGGGTATAATGTTTCTTTATGTCTGAAAGTTCATCCAGCATCATTTTGCAGTAATTACACTGAGGAGCTCTGCATTGATATTAATTTACAACAAGTGGCTGTGCGGGCTGCCAGAACATTGGGGGATGTCTCAAGCAGTGACAAATGTTTATGTTTTTATGTTTTTGCAAAGTAAGGCACAAACACACACTGACAGTCCCTTTGTTTTGTTTGACAGTATGATCTGCGCTTTGCATTTGTGAATCAATCAGCTTCTCCCAGGCAGAGTATTTTTCAATGTGTTTAGGGCAGATATATTCTACCAGACTAGGATTCTATACTGCTGTGTGTGTGTGTGTGTGTGTGTGTGTGTGTGTGTGTGTGTGTGTGTGTGTGTGTGTGTGTGTGTGTGTGTGTGTGTGTGTGTGTGTGTGTGTGTGTGTGTGTGTGTGTGTGTGTGTGTGTTGAAAGTGCTATGATTCGAATGTATTCCTTATTCAAGAGAATGGTCATTAGTTATGGGAAGAAATAGATACACAAACACAGCTAAAGGTGGTGTTGTTTGGAGAAAATGAAAACAGTCTTTTCACCTCAGTTATACTGGAGGGTTCTGAAGAAATCAGTATTAGCTACAAATACTGCAAAAAACAAAAATCGCCTTCACAGAGCCCTTTCTTACATTCATTTTGTTCTACACTACTTCAAACCCAATCAATGGAAACAAGGGGCTGTCTTTACTAATGTTCTATTTTAAATTTAGCAGACTGCAATGCCATGGTGTTTACCGTGTTTGAGGAAGCAGAGAGCTTTTGCCTCCTTTCGATTACAGTGGACTTTCCTCTGATTAAGTCTGTGCGCTTCGGTCAGAACAAGATGTGATTAAAGTAACCTAAAGCCAGCTAAAGCTAATTTTATTTAATTGCACACATTATACATTTACGAGATAATGCAAAACAAAAGACAACAACAGTGTTTGCAACATTCACTTGAACGACGATCAAAAAACTGAATTTAGCAGTGGTCAGACACACAGATTAGCAGTTCTAAGAACTAAAACTAAAAGCAAAGCAGTGTTATTACAGCCCCCACTAGCAACGCAAATCACAACACACACACACACAGATGCATAACTAAGCCGATGAGACCAATTGGAGAAAGAGGCAGACTGAAAGACATGAGACAAATTATAACGGAAAACAAAAGAAGTCAGAAGACATGAGCGAGTTAAAAGGGAGAAAAGAGTGAAGGAAGTAGCAGTTAGTGAGAAAGAATTATTTGTGGAGTGAGAAGATAATAGAGGACAATTTACTAGAATTTCTGATTGTTTAAAGGCACAAGGAAATACTTCAGATGTAGGCTTAGCTTTAAGCAATTTAAGTTGCTCCACAGAGTAAGTTCAGACAGCCCAAAATATTTCCAGAAGCAACTTTCTCCTGTGGAAGACACTCTCAGTCAACTGGTGTCTTGACCCACATGCTGTGCTAATACCCCAGAGTGATGGGTTGATGGGAATCATTTTTAAAAATGATATGTGTAGTTCCAGAAATCAATTCAGATCCCACCTCTGGAGTTTGTTATCTCTGGCTTAACAAGACGAGGCATGATGACAACCTCCGAGCAAGCAAAAGTTATCTCACTTTTTTCCTTTAATTGTCCGTAGAAGGACACCTTTACTGTGGCAGCCCATATTGCCTCCACCCAAGTCCTGGCTATGTGATGCTATGTCTTCAAGAATCTAACTTTCTGCAAGGACCTCTGGTGAACACTTTTACCCCAACGGTCAACCTTTGATCTCATAATCTTTAAGGCTTACTCCCACTGAAGTATATCTCACTTACATAAACATGATACACTGTGTATCAGCAACTCGGAGAAGGAAACGCAACCTGTACAATGTCATTTTTTTTTAATATATCAATGTTTGCTTACCGACAGAACAGAAGTCACAGCTGACAACAATGTTGTGTGACACGAAATGCAACATTTTGCAAAATGTATTTGGGGACTCAAAGTTAGTTGTTTATCTGTCTTTGACAATTGGTATTTGCCAAACACCATCAAACTGCAAGCAATAATTACTTTTGCATTAGTGGGATTTTTAGACCCAGCGGTGCCAATACTATAGGCATGTTATTGCTTTAAAACCCGGCAGCATAAATCAGATTTGGTGGCCATAAATATAGATGTAGTGCAGTGATTGATTGATGATCTATTACCTGTATTATTACCTGCTATATCACCATCATCATCATCCTGGTTCTGTGCCCCATTATTCATTAAAATAAAATTGGAAATAACCCCTTGATGTGATCTTTGCACTTAGTACCATTAAATCATCCACGTCTGAGTGTGTGTGTTTTGGTGTGTTATTCGTTTGTGCACACTATGTGTGTGTGTGTGTGTGTGTGTTTGTGTGTGTGTGTGTGTGTGTGTGTGTGTGTGTGTGTGTGTGTGTGTGTGTGTGTGTGTGTGTGTGTGTGTGTGTGTGTGTGTGTGTGTGTGTGTGTGTGTGCGTGTGTGTGTGTGTCTGTGTGTGCGTGTATTTCCGTATTATGCTGTGTCCAGCCTGCTTTGCCAGAGTACACTGCACCTCACAAAGGAGATGGATCACCCTGTCAGCTTTCTTGCAAAACCACTGCAGAGTGTCTTCTGTGTGTAATTTACTGTATCTGTACAATAGTATGAACGTGTTCATGTGTGCATTTGCTTACTGAGTTTTTATCCTATTTGCTTCTTTGAATATGCCCATGCAGCTGTGTTCATGCACATATACCCTGAAACCTGTGTTTGTTAGTGTGTGTGTGTGTGTGTGTGTGTGTGTGTGTGTGTGTGTGTGTGTGTGTGTGTGTGTGTGTGTGTGTGTGTGTGTGTGTGTGTGTGTGTGTGTGTGTGTGTGTGTGTTGCATACATTTTTGTGTGTGTATGCATAAATCTGTCTATGGATACGTGAGTGTGTCTTTAAGGGCTTGCTTTCTTTTGTACATAAGTGCTTGCTTATGCATCTATGTTTTTGAGTAAATGAGAATAGCTGTGTATGTGTGGGTGCTCCATCTATTTCTGCAATGTCTACCCTTGCGAGAGCACTGGGTTATTAACATCGTGGAAAGCAGCATCATCCATCTGCTCCATGCACACTCGGAAACATATTGTACATTCGCACGCAAACACACGCAAAATTAACTTGAAGCAGATAGGCTATGTGTGTGTTAGTTTACAATAAGCGAGTGGATGCTTGTCTGTGTGCATATGCACTAATAAAAGTAGATAGCTGTGCTTCATCACAATCTCTGTGTGTTGCTGTAGTGATTGATGGTGAAACAAATCTGTACAGTTTCCATTTTCATTTTAACAATATGTTAACTGTCACTGAAGCAAAACTCTACTGTCTGTGTCGTTCACTTACTCAATAATTATACCTCATTATGTTTTGTACCTCAAATGGGTGAAGGGGAAGAAAAGGGTTAACCGGGAGTGAGATTGGGAGAAGGGAACTGAAATCTAAGCATGAAAAAGCATGAAAGCAATTGAATGGACAGGTGGTGACCATGGCAAGGCAAAGCAATGAAATGAGATAAAACTAAAGCAAAAACAAAGTGTTCCTACAGAATGGGGTATCTGTCAACACCAGTGGTAAAGGCAAAGATTTTATTGGCCGCAAAAAAACTTGGTGGGGGCCTGTAACTTAGCAACAGCCAATGACACATGGATGGTAACAGTGAGGAGGTGGGAAGAGAGTGTGTGTGTGTGTGTGTGTGTGTGTGTGTGTGTGTGTGTGTGTGTGTGTGTGTGTGTGTGTGTGTGTGTGTGTGTGTGTGTGTGTGTGTGTGTGTGTGTGTGTGTGTGTGTGTTATACTTGTGGGGGTGTAGTGAGAGTGTGTGTATGGGGGCTGTGAGAAAGTGCAAGATTGGTCTGGAGATCTAGCAAGTAATGAATCTGGAGTGTTGCCGTCAGAGAGGGTGAGTGTGGGGGAGAGGGAGATAGATTCAGAGAGAGGGAGACTGCGCTTGTGTTGCATGAAGAGTGCAGTAACAGTGTGTTGGTCCATTTTATTTTTGCCCAAGATACGCATCAAAGTGTCATTGTATTATCCCCCAAAATAGGTAAAAAAATAATTTTGCGTTGCTTTTAAAAGTGTAAAGAGGGATACGTTTAATGGACTCTTTAAACATAACTCCAATGCAATAAATACAAACATTTGTGTCATTTTATCTTTTGTCATAATTTGGGGAACCCCCCAAAGTGAATCCAGACTGTTGCCAGAGTCCCTCGCCACATGGGTGAAAGCCTGTTTTTCTTTCTTATCCTGCCAAAACTCATATCTGTGGAAATTCAGAAGCCAACTGTTCAAGCAATCATTGAAATATAAATGTAATTAAAGTAAAATTAGGGAGGAGGAATTTAGAAACTCTATCAATTCAATGATTGTATAGCAGTAGCCAAGCCTCACTTTATTTTCTCATACTCTCCTGATGGTAAATTTGCCTGCTCCCAGAATAGAGAGTACACAATTTCAATGAGAGTTTTTACTCTTACGACATACCATAAGTTCTTATCATGAGGTTTGGCTGTGAAAATGACAATTTGATAAAAACCTGTACAATCAAGTTCAACTCATTCGCCATTTCTAGAGATTTCAATCAAATGAAAAGGTCTGCATCAGCTTAATTGCTATGGATGATATCCTGACAGCTGAGGAGCCCACATGGCAACTGAGAAAATTGTATCCACTGATGACCATGTGATGTGGCTGAAATGTAACAAGGAGCCAAAATCTAAAGGGCCACATAGAGCTACAGCTGGCAGCTGTTCTCGGCACCACTGGTTCTGTTAGTATGTATTTTGTCATTTTTTTTTCCAATTAAAGGATTCCACTTTCAATGCTTTTGCCTTTAAAAGATGCATGATATTTACCACTTATGTTTAAGAAGACATTAATGGAGACAATAGAACTCACAATATGATATATTTGGATACTTTCCACCAATGTGAAAGTCAAATTTCTCATTGCTCCTGATGTGCCCACCATAAATCTTTGACTAGACTCTTTTAATGTTTGCGATAGACAATCTGTTCCACGTACAGACGCCACACACTTAGACCAGTTTTCAGCTAGATGACAGGTGTACAAACCATTGTGCCAGCGGGTGTCCTCAAACAGAAAAAAACTAATCCCTTTTGGCTCAAGTGGTGCTGTTCTGTAGCTGACCCTGACCTTCCTGTTGAGGAAGATGAGAAAGTAAACACCTTCTCTGTTGGGATCAGTATTTTTATAGCCATAAGGTGTGCTGTTCACCTTTTGAAGTCATTGGGAAAAGTATGTACTACTTCTTGTTCTTTTTCCCAGGGCAGCAGCTGCCTCAGCTATAACCTGTGAAACAGTGTTGTATAATCTGTCCTCACCAGGCTTGAGAAGTAACGAATTACATTGAACAGATTTATGTAATTTTAAGTGAAATAAATCCTGAAGTCCGTTACAATTACAGGAAAAAAAGACAAAGATTATTGATACATTTGGTAAAAATGGGGCTTTTTAGCAGGATTACAATTTTAGAACACGTTTATAATAAAGGGTGATATACCATGCAGATGCGCACATCATTACAACACTTCAGGACATAAGCCTAACAATGCAGCAGCAATGCTGTCATTGTGGACAAGGCACACGTGAAATCCAGAGCAGATCAAAGAGTGAGCTCTATGAAGAGGAAGAACAGTATCAAAGTAGCATAACAATGCTAATTAGTTGTTTGTGTAATTGTCTCAGTCCAAAAGTTTAAATTAATTGGAAAAACTAAAATTAACATTTTTATTTCCTTCAAACAATATTTGTTGGCCTTTCAAAAACATAATTTTTACACTGCGATCAAACAACAAAAGGACGACAAGCTGCTGTATTAATGGGGCAGTTTAGCAGCAATCTTACAACACCATACAATAATTACACCTGGAAAGAATAACTTGCACTTTACTGTGATGTTTGTACCCCTTTCCATTGTATACACTTAATTATGGCCAAATTTAAGCATGTGTCTGTTTTCTTATCTTTATTGGAATATTTACTAATGAGGTAATCCAAAAGTAATGGAAAGTAACAAGATGACATTACTTTTATTTTGCGATACACTTTCACGTTTCTGATTACATGTTTTAACAGGTAATTCCATTCATTTTAAAAGTACCCCCCCAACCCTTCTACTCACCCCCTTATCCAATTCAGTACTTTCTTATTCTTTAAAAAACGATTTGATACTTCAAAAGTTATCTTAAATGTATTGTGCAAGTTTAGTTATTTAGGACAAATAAACATATTCTAAACTCAGTTTGTGATTTCAAGACTATATGTAAATGTGAGGTTTTCATTTAAAAGTGATGATAGATAAGGTATCACACTTCATGCCTATTTACAGTTTTCTTAAACCTTAACTGGCCTTCTGCTTTTAACCTCTAGACTCAACCAGAGTGCGACAACCACATTGACTTTTTTTCGTTTTATGCTTTTATTTATACTATTTTATACTCAGTAGGCATTATGCAACTTAGATCTTCAACCTTGCTTTCAGCATGGGTTGAATAAAGTTATGTCACTGCTCTGTTTTGCTATAAAAGTTTGAATATAGCTTTTTAGGTACGACATCATTTGTTTGGCAGATTTTGTATTGGCAGTGAGCTGTAGCCCATTAAGCAGTACCTTCTGCTTTACTCAATTGCAGAGAAGTAGTTGCATTAACTTTTCACAAGGCGTGAATCCTTTAAAGTTAAACATATCCAGGCATGGGAAGCACATGCCAGGCTCTAGCTAATTACTATAAGCTTCAAGGGGAACGTTAAGAAAAAGGACCACAAAGAAAGACATACTTTCCTCGTGACGGAAAGCATTTTAAATGGGGCTTAGAAAAGCTGATGATTTCACAGCCATATGCACCCCTTGTTGGCTGTCTTTTCCAATCAAATTTGAGGGAGGAAATTAGCTAGTTTGTTACACTGTCAGCCAGAAATACAAGGACTTTGTCAAGGAATGTAAGTAAACAGCATTAGATCCTCTAAAAATTCTTATTGCCGCTGACTTACTCTAAAAATGGAAATTCAAGGCAACCCTGGAGACAGCTGAGAGGTCAGAAAAATAGAAATTATACAAAAAAATACTGCTGTTATTGCATTTGTATGTGTGACTATGTGACAGTATTGGCATTGTTAGTGGCTCATGAGGGTACACAGTCAAATCAAAGTCAATATTATTATGTTGGTGATTGGAAGGTCACAGTTTTAGTCTTTCTTTGTGCCACCCGTCATAAAGAAAGGCGCTCCAGTTAGGCGATCAAAGTTGGCCGCACTACAAACACACATCCACATAGGTACACAGGTGCTGATACACACAGTTGCCCAGACAAACCTCTATCTCTAATGTGGAACTGATACACCACAGGGATCTGAGCCACACACACAGCACACACACACACAAACACACACACACAACACACACACACACACACACACACACACACACACACACACACACACACACACACACACACACACACACACACACACACACACACACACACACACTGTCTTTCAGAGATCTTAGCAGGGGAAAGAAACAGACATTTGCTAATGGCTCTTTTGTTACATGACTCCTTTTCTCTCCTTTCCTATCTCTATTTGCTTCTTCTTCTTGCTGTTTCACACTGTGTCTCCAATTCCGTTTCCTTCAATCTATTAATCTTGCTCCTTTTGTGTCATTGTCATCTTCTTTTTTTTTTTGTGTTCTGTCTTTCTGTACCTCTCCGTATCTTCTTCGGAACACTCTGCCCTGTCAGTACAGTAGATAATGAGGTGATTCCGGCTGCTTGCAGAGTGCCTCAATGCATGTTGCACTGCATTCCATTGTAATACTAACCACGACCTCTGTTTTACGGTAATGCTAACCACAAACACACACACACACACACACACACACACACACACACACACACACACACACACACACACACACACACACACACACACACACACACACAGTCTCTGCTGCCTTGTCTCCTCTCTCTGATACCGGTCATCTCTATTGCTTCCTCTTGTCCTCTTATAACCCAACATGACATTTAATACTTGCCTCTATCAGTCCATGTTTCTGCCCGCTACATTAGAAACTCTACATCTCGCTCATTAATCTCGTGCCTAATTGATGCTGTCTATGTTACATCATTCCCGTTTTTCTGCTCCAATAGAGGGATACAGTAACTTCAAGTCATGTGTCTTCTGTCTCTCGAACAGAACTAATTGCCTCCTTACACTCTCAGCAGTGCTATGAGATATAAGTGTCAGCTCTGAACATCAATAATTCTATTTTTAAACTTGTGTAACCTAAAGCTCTGCCTGTTGTCGTGTAGTTCCAACCATGTGTGGGTTTTTTGGTTTGTCTACCAAATCATTATGATTTTGCTTTCATAATCCTGCTTTCATTTCATATATTTGTAATGTCAGAAGTTATGTTTCCATGAAATGTGCACATTAAAGGTAATGAAAAATTGTCAGTCCAAGTTTCAATAGGGGAGTGTGTGGGAGTTAAAGAAAGAATGTTACTCTTCTTATCCACCTGTACTCTATACTGTTTTTTTTAACCACCATGATGAGAGATACCGGGTTACCGGGTTATGTACAACTGTGACACCTTTGCCCAATTTTCTTCTTCTTTTTTTTGTGGTAGCAACGCAGAAACTGCTTTGTTTGCATCTCAACCAAGCATAAATAATACAAGATTTCTGGCATCTATGAACAAGTTGAAAATGTCAATTTTCACTTTCCCTCTCACGTCTCTTCCTGTACTATTCCAATTTCAAGAAATGTTGTCATAATTTCTACTCCTATTCCACTTTTGTTTTTTATCTTAGGACAAGTAGCAAACAGGTAATCGTAGCATAGAGAAACTGCAAACTAGTGACAAAGACAGCAACAGTATGAACACGACTGCACTGCGAGAGCATTCAGGACAGTCAGGGGAATACGAAGACCTAGAAGCTGTTTGATCATCAGCTGTTTGATCTGCTGGAACAAGCACAGCCAAGTCGACCTTGAAAAATGATAAACTATAAAGAGCTGACGTTAGCATAAAGGCATGCAAATGGGAAAGGCAACAAATACAACCCAGTTGTCCAATGGGAAGATTTCATCTTTCATCATTCTATATATCTGGGTTTTTTTTATGTTTGAACCTGCCATAATCAGGTTTCTGATACTGTGGCCTTGAGGCTCACAAGCCAATGACCATGAAGCACACAATACATGGTTTTCTCTTTTGCTTCTCTCTGTCTGCCTTAAACACAAAAACACACACACACACACACACATTTGTGTCTATACGGCAAGATCTCTCCAAATACTCACTACTGTAGCTAATGGGGTTCTGACATCAAACGCTTCACAATGTGAAACACTACCAAATATAGACTCTTTCTTTTCATCAGGTCTCCCTACATCCTCACACGTTTTGCCTCTCCTTAATGGTATCTTCATTAATCCTTTTTTTCATTCTTCCAACCATATTTAATTTCTCTTTATTTTCTCTTTTCCTCCCTTGACTGCTTTCATGCTTCCCTCATTCATTTCCTCCTTCTTCCCTGCCTTCTTTCCCCTCTTTCTTCTGCTCTTATTCAAGGTTTTATACAGATTTTAGCTGTGACAGATGCGTCTTATTTTGCAGAGAGCAGAAGCAAGCAGTTCTGATACAGTGATTACGGTGATTGGGGAGTAATAATATTACAGAAAAAAAGAAAAGGGGATGGGAGAAGTAGAACTGATCGGGTGAAAATAAGTAGAGGAGAGGCCAACGGGAACATGTGGAAATAAGAAGCAGACTACAAGAGGGAAATAAAAGGAAAAAGATAAGGGAGAGGAAAGTAGAAAGTAAGAGAAATGAGAGAAAAAAAGAGGTTGGACAGACGTGTGCACCACTTGGTAGTCATCACAGAAAAGCTCTCTCCATTCAGGAACTTGCCGTGCAGCTGTCGCTTCAGGGAATTGATCTCACACACTCAGTCACAGATACAACACACACATACGCACATTCACACACTATCTCTCTCTCTCTCTCTCTCTCTCTCTCTCTCTCACACACACACACACACACACACAAACACACACACACACACACACACACACACACACACACACACACACACACACACACACACACACACACACACACACACACACACATGCACTTGTGCTTTGGGCTCTGCTTTGAACTGATCCCTGCCACTGGAGAAGCACACATAGTGAGCTTGCTGATAATAATATTATCCTATGGCCTTCATATGGTAATATGGCTTTATTGCTATGAAGAAATAGGAATATTATGCTTTCAAAGGCAGTTTAGGGAATTACATGGCTGTCATGGTTCTCAGCTTCAATAGAATATTTAGATTCTCTATTTATCTAGGGTCTCCTGGTGGCAAATCTATTAAGTTATTTACCTTTGACATGATATGTCATGGCATGTTGTAAATTCACACTTATGAAAATTTACAAAGGCAAGGCGCGAGACAAGCCTTGAGATGCCATTGAGTGAAGGTCACAGCTCAGTGGGGTCCACTGACAGACATCTGGATAGAAAGGACTGTGGCTTGATGCAGCAAAATATACACCCAGCGAGATGGAAAAAGAGCAATAAACTCAGACACTCTTGCTATAAGTCATGCAGGATAGTTCAGTCACTATGTGTACACTTAACTTTAGAGTATATTTTGCACAATAGCAATTCAATACCTTGTTTCTGAAAATAAAATCCTGTTTATTTCCTTTCTTATGTTCAGAAGTATGTTGACTTTATCCTCACATAGTAACAAGAATCTTTATTAAGCCTAGTCACGCATCACATATCAATCTGGGGCTGTCCTGGGCCACAACATTTATGCCAGTGGGCAGCATCTGGCATTGGTAGACTGATGGCCATTGGTGTGCATTGACTGTTTAGCCTAATGATTTGGCTCACCTGCCAATGCCAAGATCCCTTTACTCCAGTTTGGACAGCCTCATTAATACAGTAATCTAGTTAATGTCTTTGGCCATTTCACTTAATGCTTGTCCACCTACTCTGGGAGAATGTGGTAGCATTTGTATGGACCCAGACGATGACAGAAAATAAAAAGTTTTTTGAAGTCAGCAATAACACGTGTGGTATGTTTTCTGGACTTGGGTCCGCTTAAGTGGTATTGCACCAATGGAATTTCACCTTCACCTTCACTTCATGGAATTAGTTTTCATCAATGTTTTAGGGATGATATCCCAACTTCAAGATGTTTCCCCTTGAACCATCTGAGATCAAGAGTATCCAGCTGCAGATGCAGTCTGCCTTAGGGGAATTAACGGTCTATTAAAGTCATTGTCAAACATACTTACAACAAAGCAGATGAAATTATTGTACATGAAGGACATTCGCATCCAGTGGACAAGCTCATCTTAGTCCCCGTTTTCCTCACTATTAACTGCTACCCACTTTATATATTCATGTACAACTGAAACTGTCCCGTTTTACCATTTCCTTCCTTCCATTTTGAATTACTGTTTTTTTCCCCCACTGCTAGCCTTTTCCAACCCTGTCCACATACAATGATTTTTTTTGGACAATTCTGCCAAAAACCCTGGCTAATGAAAAGTTTTTTTTTAAAGTTACAGTTCCTATAAAGTCCTGATGACAAAGCTCTTTATATTGTTTAGCTAATTACCACGACACTTTTCACTTTTAGGGGGTTGAAATCGAACCATCATATGTCTCATGCCTGGAACCCAATATTGGTAATGAACAAATTTAATATAATACCAATGCATTTCCATCTGTGTATGTAGAGAATTTCCCATAAATACTGTATATACACATGGTTGGAAATGCATTTCTGCATGTACAAGCCAAACTGTTTCCCAACCTATCATTTAGATTCAACAATCTGAAATAGAATGAGGCAGCACGGTGCATTTGGAAACTATAACCGCTTTGCTGTGTTTACTGTGCTTTCTGAGTTAGAGTAAAATAACTTACTAAAATGTTTATGTCTTTGACAATTTCTAGATCAACAAAGTTGGTTTTTTTAGCTTTGTGAATAACAGGGTGACATAATAACTGTCATTGAAATGGCAAACACATAACTAGAGACGCATGTTTCTCCTGCACAAAGGATTGTTTCACTGACATTCATGGTATTTAATTTTCACCGTGATTAAATCATTATGCCTTGAAAAATACTTTTTTAACAAGGATTTCCCTGGCGTGGTCATTAATCTAACTTAATATGACATTTGGATTTGTTGGAAATTGCTTTTAGATTAAACAAAATAAAAATTCATGGCACCCCTAAATGCATCATAATATCAATTTAGCAATGCTGAAAGACAGTTTTGTATATATTTTTCTCTCAAAGTAGCAGAGTAACAATGATAAATGAGCAATAATTTATGCATTCATTGTGTAAGTATGTCAGAGCTGGATGACTCTCATTATTGTTAATGGCTAACACTGGACGGGGACGCATTTCAACAGAAAGTCTAGCATATGTGATTACTCTTACTGGGTTTTATCTTTTCCCCACTTTGATGAAAACATAGATAACCTTGGCCCCACAAACATTGTGCATCTAAAGGACATATTCAATTAGTCTCAATGTTAGCATCTTGTAGTTGTTAGTGGGATAGTTTGTGTGTTTTGAAGTACGGTTGTATGAGGTACTTATCCATAATCAGTGTATAACCTTCTCTGGATGGCACGCCGCCGGTTTGCCAAAATAATATTTTCCAACTGGGAACTAAACTGAAAGTGAAACTTATCTATAATGTGTTTGTCAGCAAAGTCCTATGGCTTTGAAGAGATAAGTTTAACTTTCAGTTCAGTAGCCTCCCAGAAAGGGCTGTCTGATGGCAAGATAAAGCTGTGAAAATATCCTAAATGTAGCGTACACTTAAATAGATATTGATTTATTTAGGTTGCCTAAATATGTTTTGCTGTTGCCCCTTTCTACAGCAGTATATTGCTTTGCTCCTGTGACAGTATCTCTGCCCGTTTCACCAAACTGGGGGAGTGCCCACAGCTATCTTCAGTATGTAAAACACTGGCTATAAATACGTCATACAACCACACAAAGTTATCACTTTAAGATGTACACAGATAAAATAGGCTTCATCAGTTCTGCTGATTGATGCAATGTTTGTAACATTTGACCTGTGTGTGTAATTGACGTCACACCAGAGTCACATGAGTGGAAGGCACTGTAAGACCAGCTGCATACTCGAAAGAAAATTGAATCTGGCATGTTTTCACAAACAAAATTATAGTTTTGTGAATGGAAAAGGGCAACACATTTGGCATTTTACCAATGTGCACAGGCTGATAGAAAAAAGCTGACAGAAATGGTTGCTGCAGTAATTGTGTTTAGTTGCAATTTTGATGTATAGGACTATGGATACTAAGTCGCTTCTCTTATGTTTGGGTATATGGACAGGGTAGGAAGAAAAAAAAAAATTTGTCCTCTTTGTTAAAAATATATGTTCTCTTGACACATTTAAGGATATACTATTTGATTAATTATCTAGTAGAATTGTTACATGATTACAGAGTGTATGGGTGAACACGAGAGAAGATACCACCGACTGCTCTACCCACAAACCTCGTTAATTAGAAGCAGGTGTGCAGGATCCCAAATTAGATAGCAATTAAACCGAACATGTGACTATGCATTGTTTCTCACAGGCAAGACGTCGATTTACTAGATTAAGTGAGCAACACTTGATTTATAATGTTGTCTTGAGCACTCTACTTTTTATAAACCTGAATTAAAAAAAGATGCAATGCTGATGTTAAAAGAACATTACTTTTCTCTGTACCTTTGTACTTTGTACTGTATGCATGTATGTATGTATGTATGTATGTATGTATGTATGTATGTATGTATGTATGTATGTATGTATGTATGTATGTATGTAGCATTGATGTTCCAACATATAAAATCCCGCCATTGCAACTTGACAACACACAATTGAGAAACCACAAAACCAAATGTGAATACTATATGACAACACATATACTGTATAGCACTTAGAATTGCATTGCACACAAGCTCAAAGGCACCAGTGTGGCCTTTTTCAGTCGATCTAGGTTTTGTGAACTTGTGCATCTTCAGCTCTAAAGATGTAAACTTCAAATATCTGAATCTTTCACATCAGTCCTCTTCAATTTCCAAGATAACTAATCTTAGATAAGCTGAAACCTCACTGATACCATGCTGCATACTTGATTCGATTCAGATGTGTAATCTATGAAGATTTCCCAAGGGGATTAGGAAATAGAAATAGGCTGTATTGTGACGGATACCAGATAGTTCAAAGGAGAAATCTTGAGTTATCTAAAAAAAATATTAGACGCATAAGAAGTTAGTTGTCTGACCTAATGTCTCCTTGTAAACTCCTGAAAAGTTATTTGAATGTCAGAAACGCCTCACCTGAAGTTACATCCATCAGTGTTGGATGAATATCATTTTTTGTTTCTCTGCTAGGTTTAAACAAACTGCAATAGAAAATATCTTGGATATTTTTGCCGCTTAGTTCACTCCTATAAACTGCTCATGGCATATGTTTCTGCTGGGTGCTGGCAGAAAATAAAACAGTGTAGGGAAGGCAGGGAGAGCTGCAAGCAAGACTAAAACAGGATACTGGAACAAGTTGTTCATCACCTTTAGAAATTAAATAATTTTTCAAACCCGTTCTAAAATGGTGTGTAAGCCAGTTAATATTCTGTAGTAGGTTGGCTGGCGAGATCTTCTGTAGAGAAATTACACTTCATAGGACCTCTTCTGACTCTATACTGTTGTTCAGCATACATACAGCTCGACGTTGGGACACTTTTTAATCTTTTAATCTTTAAGATATATTTTATTGACAGTACTTTTGAACTTGTTGCAGTTGTGTTAACCATACACATTCGGTATAACTACAATCTGAAACAAGTGTTTTGGTGACCAAGCTGCAGAAAAAAAAGATTACAAAGGGTGCACATGCAATGCATACAATCATTCAAAAAGGGGGATATAAAGCAATAGCAGGAAATACTGTTGGGTAAAATTGCTCACCTACACTGCCAGAAAATGTTTGGAGAAGTGTTATGGCTTTAACTGATTGCCTGACTTGTCTTCGTGACTGCTTTTTGGGTGGCTGCCAGTATCCACAAATTGATGACACTTCCAACAAAAAGAAAGCCCAAGAAAAAAAAGCTCTTAAATTCCTGTGCTCCTGAAATGAATCAAAAGCAGTAGAAACTGAAGAGGTAAAAGAGCAACTGGGGTGGAGGTTTTCCATGTTCTGTAGTAGCAATTATAGCCATATACCCTACAGCACTTGGGTGAATGTGCAACCTGACAAAGGGCAGTTGTGGAGGAGATAAAGTCCCCTCAATTATATCTTGATGAATGAATGTACAGTGGATCTTTGCAGGCCTACAATGTCTTATGGTAGCTATAACCATTGATTGATTGATAGCCCATGTTGGCTTCAGTATCTGGAGTATTTCGTTGTTTTTGACCTTTGTTCACTGATCTACAGGTTTAAGGCCATGCTGTGCTCTGACAGGCTCACTGCCAAGATATCCACTGTCTACAATCTGTCCTGCTACAAACACAGCTGGTTTATGAAGGCTTAAATGTTGTCTTACCTGGGAAAATATGTCTGACATCATATCGCTGTACTTAACTCCCAAACAACTGATACTAGTTCATACACAGATGACAACTAAGGAACCAAATCTCAGCCTTTGACATTCACTATATACAGTACTTAGAGATGTCTAGATGTGTAAGACACTAACATGTTATGTCCTCAAAGTTATAATTTCAAATAACAAATCTGATTAATCCAACTGAATGACTAATACTCTGACAATTATGTTTCTTTGCGTCTCTATAGGAAAATTTAATAGAGTAATCGTGCTAAAGGCAGTACTGATGTCTCACTTCTACACTTCTACACATTTACATTTACATTCACATGTGAATAAGTACACTCAACCGCCCTATTATTATGGTGCATTAGGTAGGTGGGCACATGCGTACATTTTTACCCACTCACTCTCACGCATACACAGGTGCATGCTTATGCAGTATGTTTTACTTTCACGCGCCAAATTACTTAAACTTCATGCCATTTATGTAACTCACATGCACACCTAAATATTTAACACATGTTTCTAGTGGGTTAGTGTAAGTAAAGTCATTATGTGTGGAGTAAGATGATATACATCAAAACATTATGTAATATTCTATACTTATCTAATACCCAAAGGGGATCATCAACATTTAATTTAACTGAATTGTCTATTAGTGTTTAAATGCAATATAAAAGAAACATTGCCAACCCCATGTCACAACCAGCAGGCTCCATCTTGCACCCCTCAATCAGCAATTCAATCAATATGTACATTTATACATGGCAAACAATAACAGAGTGAAAGCAAATGTAAAGCCTTGCCTACCTTTAAGTGGTGTGCTGTGATTTATTAAGACTCAACATGAAGATACATTGTGACGACTGGTAGATGGACTTAAAAGAGAAAAGATGGCCACGGGAGATGGATCCAAAGATCTAAGAAAGGAGAACAGAGAAACAAGACATGGGTTAGTGCATGATTCTTTTATATAGATATCGCTGACTATATTGACTGTATACACCCTGAAAATCCAATCCTTATGTTATCGTAGCCCATTGGACACTTTAGCTGTCCTCATGAATAAATCACAACAGTTTCAGTTATGGTAATCCTACTGACCCCTGCCTACAAAAAGAGACACTTTATGTTAACAACACTAAGAGTCTTACGCCACACTGGCTGCTCTGTGAGGTTGTACATTGGTCTTAATGGTAACATCAGCATGATAACATGCCCACAAAGATAATGTGAATATGCTGATGTTTAGCAGGTGTAATGTTGACCTGCATAAGCCATCTTAGTTTAGCGTGTTAGCAAGATAAGAGTTGCTATTCATGACCTGATTATAGTGTTAAATAAGATGATGTCCAACGAATGTCCAAGCCATCCTGCCACATCCTGCCATACCTACAAACGGATATCATATTGGGTTTTGACCCTGTTTTAGTTCGGTGGAAGAAATCTCAGAGTTCTTTAAAATAAGATATCAGACCCTAGCTACATTATTGGCAAGCAGAAACCTGGAAGGCAGAACATCATATCAATGTTCGAGACCTTGACTAAAAATACTTTTGGCACTTACAAATGTAGGTGCTGATGCAAAAGTTGTGTCAGGGTTTTTTTCTAACAATTCGTCCTAATACGGATCAAAGTGCTATCAAATTGAAACTGACAACCTGAACTTTTGTGTTTTAGTAAATAGTACACACACACCACACACACACACACACACACACACACACACACACACACACACACACACACACACACACACACACACACACACACACACACACACACACACACACACACACACACATCAAACTGGATGCAGCGACTTTGGCAGTCAGTTTTTTAGCCAGCTGAGCTAACAAGCTGCAGGTTATTAGAAAACCATTACTCACATCAGAGGCCCAAAGTAATCTTATCTCTAAGACATTAAACAGCAATGTGACACAACAGTGGGACAGTTGATTGTTTTGTAGATGCCCAACATTACATTCTGCACAAAAATCTAAAAGCATACAGATAACCAACATCTAATGATGGCAATGATACTACATATTTTTCCTCACGCCCATGTATGTAAGATTTTTTTTTGGTTGGTGGTCGTCAGTTATGTAATTCTCCTTACACACAGGCTGATTTTGACATTGCAAGTATTAATTATATTCACGAGAGGAACCCTCTTTTCCATAAAAAAACAAGAGTGTAAAGGACACATGCACACACAACACGCACCCTTTCTAGCAATGACAGCCTCATGTAATATTCATTTATTTCTGTATTTTCTCTTTAATGGCTTTCCCTTCAATTGATGAAGCTCCACACTTCATTCTTCATCAACTATCAAAACAATGATACACTAGGGAATCCTCTTTTGTGTGATATGCTGATTTAACAGCTATCTTTAAGTCCCTTGTGACAGGTAGAAATAAATAAAAAAAAGATCCTATCTGTTTCTGAACAATCTATTAAGACTGTTAAGAGAAATTATGTGTAATGATATTAATGTATTACCTTGTATTTCAATTTTTTAACCAGGACTTACTTAATTCATCCCTCAACTTAATTAATGGTGGGGAATTTTGTGCCCAGTGAATTGCTAAATTATGCTCTTCAGTTATTTAATTTTTATCTTCTCTCTCTATTGATCAGGAGCACAAATTCCCTCCTTTCACACAGCCCAGGTTCATTTCAGGTGCTATCCAACCACTCCAGAATCTCGAAGGGGAAATGTTTAATTAATACATGACATCTGTAGTAACAATATATATTAAGGGTTATCCCTTAAAATAATATCAAAACGATTGTTCAAAAATGTTGTGTCCGTTATCGAAATTCCAACATAAATAAATGTTATTCAACCCAAGATTATAATTAAGTTTGAAATCTGTGCAGTCAATTTATATTTATTTATTTATATGGCACCCAGAAATTACAAATGTCAGTTATTATTTTGCATAGCATTACTTAGCGGCATGTGTGCAAAGAAACAAACAATGATGAAAAAAAGCACTCAATGTAGAATTAAAACTGTATTAGAGAGTCTGGATGGAACCAGAAAATTGGAATTAGGGTCAAAACACTTTTTTAGGGAATGAATCTGACCTGATGCTTGATAATTGACTTACTCAGTGCTATATATCAGAGGATAAATGTTGAAGCCTCCAAAGCCTTAAATTCCAAAAGTTTTGATGTTGTGTCTTTGGAGAATTGAAATGAAGTTTTTTCATGAAAGTATTCTTTAAAATCTAGTCAAGCCTCACATTAACCACCTTTAGGTCTTGAACCTGTCTTTTGAAACACTGCCTTATCCCCTTGTGTTAACCATCACATTGCTCATCTGTATTGTATGATCTTGAAAGTCATTGGTATTCTGCTCAGTTTGCCTCTATATTTAGCATCTGTTCTCTCCACTCAGCTATTTGGGATTGTAGTGAAATGACCTGTCAGTGTGCTTTGGTGTGTGCGTACATGTGCATGAATGTGAAAGAAAGACGGATAAAGGGGAAGCGTGCATAAAATCCATAAAGAAGGGCATTCGCGAGGCGTGTATGTGATGGCTTTTTACTAACAATCTGCCTGATACTCTTTGAACATAAGAGTCAAAGAAGAAACAAAGAGTAATGTGGGAAAAAAAGCAATGTCAGAGTTCTAAAAGATTAAAATAAACAGGGCAGAAACACCCACAGTAGAGCACACACCCATCTAAAACACATACATCTATTTTTGACCTGCTGTTTTTATATTTTTTACAGAAGGCAGGAAATTCCTCAATAAATAAATTAATAAAAAATACATTTCCACCATCTTCTCTTAACTTCATCTCACACTCCTCCATGAACCTCCCCTTGGCATCTCTCTTTCTCATTTCCATTGTACAGCACCTAGTTCACCTATCAGCAGCTCAATAGGAACCTGCAGAGGCGTGATTAAGTGCTGGACTCACCAGTAATTTTTTAGAAAGGGCAAAGTGTTACCTAGAGTATTGCATTTTTTGCACGGGTGTGGTGATTGAAAATGATATATACACATGCTGTATCTACTGTATATAGAATACTATTTTCCAATATACACTTTATGTATGTTTTTATCCTGGCACCTATTTTCTGTCTTTTCTATCTCACTCAGAAAAGACAGTGCGTATTGTACATGTACCTGCCAACATTTCATTGTTCCTTTCGCTAGGTTACTAAAGGTGTCTGCACAATGTGTTCAAACACCTGTGGGGACAGATTCAAAATGAAAAAATAGTGTTGAATTCTGTAGTTTAAACTTATTCAAAGCATCTACTAAACTATACACCAGAACCCATTCACTGTCAGTCATGCTTGAAGTTCACACCACCATAAAGTATAACATGAGAGGCCACTTAATAGTTATTAATTATTAAAAACCAGCCGGTATGAATTACACCTAAACATGTGGTATGTAAATGAGGTCATTAGTAAACCTGTAAAGTCCTGACCAGGTATATTCAGATAACATTAATAACAAATCTGTGCTTCGGCAAGAAAGAACATTTTGTATTTCCTTAACATTGTTCTTTGTAAATATCTGCATCAAAGATGGGCTCATGTGTGGTATTTGTTTAGAAAAACTAACCTTTCCCTGCATCGGAATGATGGGAAGTGGGATATACACAATGTATAGTCATGATTCTAACAGACATAATATTTCTCTCTTCGACAGTATTAAGCCAAAAATTTAGTTGAGGCGGACTCTGGCAGTCAGTACTCTGTTAATCCACATTAGTGCAACCTTCATGCTGTGAGTCAGTGGTCATTACTAAATTTGCACAGTTTGTATTTAACCTCAGCTCCACTGTGACATAATGCACCTTTGTGGTTGTTGTGGGTATTTGCCACTGCCTTAACCCATTAGTGCTATCTTCCTCACAGCAGGTAGATAGCACTAATCTGCCTTTGATGTTGTGGTTATCTGCCTCTGCCTTTAACCCTTGTGTATTTCTATTATTTTTGTCTTTCTAACTTTTTAATATGATGTTTGTATTTTTAGGTTGCTTTTATGTGTGTGATTTCATCATTTATGTGTATTTTTGTTTGGAAACGCTTAACCTTGAGAGAGGAATTTAATTGTATTTGATTGAATTGTCACTGCACTCACTGGGCTGGAGACATCCAAGTCCAAAACATATCCAACATATTTCCATGTTTTGATGTTCTTTAGCTCTATTACCTAGAACAGAATAGGTCGGCATAAAAATTAGAAGCGTTTATAGTATTAGGTAACTTCAAGTAAGACCTTTACAGGCCTTCAACGTACAGTGTAGATATTTAAGTCAAAGATATTTAAAGATTTTCTTTAATTGGCCTTCAAGCACCCTGCTCTCATCTCGTCCCATCTTCTTTGCTCCTCTTCTCTTCCAATTTATCGTGACACACTGAATCCAGCTCCTCTCAACCCCTCTTTGTGTACGTGCACTCCTCTTTCTGTCATCTATTCCACTCTCTTTTTTTATCCACCTCACCACTGCCGCCCTCGCTGCGCCTTCCTCCCTCCTTCAGATGCAGTATAATTATCTGGTCATCATTATCAGAATCATTCTGTTTCCTAATTATAAACCCATCTGCTCTGCTCTGCTTTGCAATCCAACCGACATGACATAAACACACAATCATACGGATACTGAAGCGCACACACACGTTGCTCTTTCTCTCTCTGTGTCCCCTCACTGTCTCATCACTGGAGCCACTTGAGGGACTGAACACATCAGTGTAACTGGTGTGAGGTGATTATGCTGAAAGTGGGGTAAAGATGTTGGACTAATCTACTGAGATCCATCGAGGAATGAAAAAACTGTCGAGCACCATCTTCTTCTGTGGTCTTGAAGTAAAAGTAACTACTTTTTCAATGATATATTAATTGCATTTACTGTTATACTATTGTCCTATTGATTGGCATTCAGATTTAACTATCTTATTAAACCATCAGTGGATCAAGGGGGGAGGGGGGGAGACCTTTGTGGCTGAGAACGGGTCAGTGATAGTGTTGACTGCAGTTCTCATGGAAGGTGAAAGGACAGACAGTGACAGAGAATTCATGTGAGACATCGACTTAAAGGACAAATGCACAGTACAATGCATGAAGAGAAAATGTTACCATGGCTACCACTAGTTTGTGAATCATGTGAATCAACCATTTAATCAACAAATCATCGAAGCTGCTTTCCTCTCGAGAATTTAATGTCAAAATGACCTCATTACAGCTCCCGTAGTGTTTATCAAGGCTAGATTTGATTAGAAATTTTAATCTCCTTGATGAGAACATTTACATTTTAGTAGGGTATGTAAGCCTATTAGTTGTTGTTTTTTCTTCTTCTTTTTAATAAAGCAAAAAGTAAGAGAGCAAGGAACATGTAGGACATGGGCCGGCATCATATGACTCTAAAAACATGCCGTATAAATATAGAGCACTATGCAACATACAGAAGTGAAATGAGGATGAAAGCACCAGAAATAAAGCATGGAATTCAGAAAAAACTATTTCAGTGGAGTCCATTTGTCAAACACATTGAGTGTGAGCAACAAACCTGCCAAAAGCAAAAACATTAATGATTCTAATAAACTGGAAATTACCATGTTTATTAGCGAAGTGCAAAGATGTCTATCAAAAAGCATTTCATATGGTTAAATGCTGATGTGATGACCTCTAAAAGCTCCCGGCTCCCAGAAAGCCTTTTAGCACTACACACACTGTGGCACAAAGTGAGTGCTTACAGTATGTTTGTGAAAGCACATATGTATGTCTAAATGTGTACACCAAGTGCTCACAGAGATCTGGACACAGTGTAACATTCGATAGCCAGCTCCGATGTTTGTGTCATAGGCCATGCTGACACATATGTGCCCCGTGCACTTAAGAATACTAACGCTTGTAGCTGGAAGCACACAGATGCACATGCTGTACACACACAGTGTTGTAAATATGGAAGCCGTCTCTGGCACTCTCACACGTACAGATGCTCCCAGTTGTTGTAGGAGGATCACAGCTACAGCTGCAGTATAGAGGTCAAGCATTCATCAGCTTGGAATGAAAATGTATACATTTTTCATGAAAAACATGTGAGCAACTAACTTTTATTGAGCACAATATATGGACAATGTCTTCAAAATATGATATCGCAACAAATGGACAATAGATGGCTTTGAAAGTGAATGTTCTTTAACAATTCTCTAATACAACAGACACATTGGAAAGTGTATCTTAAATAAGAGCTGACTCTCTCAAGACTGAACTCCTTTCTTACAAAAACGTTGTTTGTGCTGATTTTCCTTGTTTTCCTCACACACTAAACTGCTAATCAATGCCCCAATATGCGCGAAAACGTCCTTAGCAAAAATGTTCCTCTGTGTGGTGTACAGTGACCGGTAGGATTGACAAACCTCATTAAATGGAGTTGCCTTGGCAAGCCTTTGTCACTGTTCTCAGAATAAGCCAACGGAGAACACATTAATAATAATCGGGTTGATAAGACAACGATGAAGTATAGTATCCCTTAATTAAATATAACATATTTAGTGTGCCTAGGGTTGGAAAGAAATGTCATCTTTAAACTAAATAGCACAGCACATTTGAAAATAAAATACAGTTGTAAACTCTCAGTTGACCAAATAAACCAGTTTGATTTCACCTCTTTGTTGCACACATGTACAACTAGAGGGTCACAGACAGAGACACATATTCACATGCAAACACACATGCAGCTGAACACACACACACAGAGTGCCCAAGCTGTGCTAGGGATTAGAGATTTGGAGAGAGGAAGGGGATGAATCTATCGAAACACAACAGTCCATAACAGTACCACCCATCTACATCTCCAACCATTTATCCTACATATCAGCATATCAGCAGAGATAAGTGTGACAGTGTGCATTTTAGTTTGTTTACATACATGCTCGCATTATAAATCTGTATCTATCTTCTTTGCTAAACAATTGCAACTGCAAGCAGCGTATGAGCCTGGTGATAATGTCATCCATTTCGCTGATACAGTATACCTCCAATCAGATCTCATTGCTGCCTCCTTCTATTATTTATCAGACCTTTCATTTATTATCCTGCTTTCCTTTTTGTGCTTTTTTTTATTTAAATAGACGGTAATGCAACTCTGCAAAGCAGTAAGATTGGGTGATCTGTTTGATGTTTTAGTTTACTCTGCCATTTCTGAATCTGAGACAGCAGCATGAATATTCTGTTGATTTAGGAAAATAAATTGTAAAATAACAACAGAAGAATTTTTGCTGATGGACGGGACAAGTTTTGGGGAATATGTTTGTTAACAAATCTAGATAAGACCATTGGCAACTATAATATCTGTGTAGGATCTTTCATTAGGGTGGGACATTAAAAGTTATTGTATTTTAATAATGAATAAAAGGAAATAACAAATTCATGTGATGTAATCTGGCCATCAGCCGTCAAGCGGCATCTTCTGCAAAAACAGGTTGATTGTTAAATATAACAGAAATTTTAATTTAGATCTAAAACAGAGGGGGAAGTGAGAAATAGTGGGAAGAGAGGAGGAGGAGGCAAGCTGATTAACGGACTGGAAAAATACGAGAGAGGCTTTACTGCATATAAATGCTTTCTCACCATTTCTGTCTATCGTTATGTTTTTGGGGGGGTTCGGTGTCAATCAATCTGCCTGTGAGTCACTATGATGGAGATAAACCAAATTTACTCTTAAAACAAAGGATTTAATCCCTAAAACACCTTCATGCTGCATGTGCGTGTGTGTGTGTGTGTGTGTGTGTGTGTAGGTGTGTGTTTGTGTGTGCAGGTGACCACTGATGTCTGGAGAACAATCACTCTGTCCTGCCTCCAAGCAAACTTTGCCACATGGCTGATGATGACTGACAGCCGCCTTTGGTGTTCTCTCCTCTCTATTCTTTTTGTTTCTCTTTATCTTCTCCTCTCATTCCTGTCTGCCTCCCCTTTCTCCTCTTAGAGCCTATAATTATGTGATGATTGATGTTTTTTCCAAACCTAACTATGTGGTTGTGTTGCCTAATCCTACATTGTTTTTGTTTGAATTAACAACTTTAAATGTGTTTACATGTCTGCGACCACGCACTGGGCTATCATGTGTAATAGAAAATATATTCCAAGGGTTACTGACATATCAGTATGTGAAGAGTTGGGATGTGTACATGTTGCCTTTACCTCAGCCTAAGAAGTCAACTCAAGCACTTACATGACACCAAAGATACTAATGCAGCAGTGAAACATTTGTCACCTAACTTCTACACTTCATTGAAAACAAAGACCTTTGTCCTCTGTCCTAGGAACACAAAATAAAATGAGCCACATCAAATTCCACTTCCTAAAAAAGCTATGTGTTTGTTATATGAAGTTTACGTGAGGATTAAAACTTGCCTCCTTTCTAGAACTAAGGTTGATGTACCTGAACTGTGCACACAGAGATCTTTGACTTTTAATGAAATTTTGCTTCAAACACATGACTAACACACTGTACAGGTAGTTTACAATATGTTTGTAATTTTAGTGTTTGACACTTTACCTCGGCATTGAAGTTTGTGTCGGAATGGCTGACTAGTAGCCATTCCATGACTTCGACAAAATTAGCATCACAAGCAAAGCACAGGCCGGTTGTAGACTGAACACAAAGTGGTACACTACCCATTCTCCCAAATGTATTTCCATCTCCCTTCTAACGCGCACAAAAGCACCCATGTGCAAAATAACACGCACACACACACACACACACACACACACACACACACAGAGACACACAAGTATGATTTTGCACCAGCTTCTTTCATCTGAAACAATTTCTCCCCTCCCCCCCCTCCCTCTGCCTCTCTCCCTCTCCCAACCACTTACAGCACCACTATTTCTCTCTATTTAGCCTGTCCACATCACCGGGGAGGCACTGCATTGTGTGTGTGTATGGGTGTGACAGTGTGTGTGTTCCACTCCACCAGAGTGAGTTGATAGGTTGTGATAGGTCTGAGGGAGAAAGCCAGGCCACAGCAGTTAACACTGACCTCTCTATCGCGTTCTCCCCACCTCCCACATAACACCACCACCTCCCGTCTCTCTCTCTACCTCTCTATCTCTACCTCTCTATCTCTACCTATCTCTGTCTCTCTATCCCTCTTCCACTGTCAGTCTCAAACCTCTCTTCATCAGTAAAGTATATTACACTCTTTGTTTTTCATCTACATGCACCTCCCCCTCTCAAATTCCTCGATCTCCTTCACACTCTCCGCCCTTCTATGTATTTTTACATCTCCCTGCGTCCTTCTATTTCTCACATTTTTTATTTTTTGTGTTTTCAAGATAAGCAAGTTTATTTTATATCCCCAGCTCTGCACTCTATAACCTGTTATGCTCCCTCTCCATTGTCCTTTCTTTCACCTAAAGGCCCCTAGACACTGTGCGATAAGAGCGATTGTGCAGGTTCATTGCACATCACACTGTGCAAGATGGGTCTAATAAAGTCTTGGTCACACTGTGCGGTACCAATTATGAGGCATGTTAGAGTGTGCCATGAATACCTAGTGAATCCTAGCACTGCGATGTAAAAATGGCTTTCTAGTTGAAAGTTTCCAGTCTGCTGAAGCCCAGTGTATTTTAATTCAACTTAAATCAAACACTGTCCAGGCAATCCTTTGTCACCATAGCTCTAAATTGGCCATTGTTTTCCACTTTTGCCCAGGACAGACCCTTATTGTGCATTGCAGAGTGCCTTTACTGTTCAGTTTCAATATAAAGCAGTTTGACCTTGAGATTTTAAATCTGCACTCTCCAGCTGTGCGCTCCATCCCCCTCACTCTCATCCCCCCATTTTCTGTCCTGTCAAGCCCTCTATGCAATATCCTAACACACTCTCCATTTGGTTATCTCTTCATCCATCTGTCTCCCCTCCTCTCCATTTGTCAACATCTCAATCTATTTCCCATATTTGATCACTGATTCCTCAAATTCCCTGCCCTCAATCCCTTCGCTCCCTTCTCTCTCCATTACCTCCTCATTTATTCATTCCACACATTCCTCATCCCTCTTATCTTTCTAAACTCGCCCTCAAATTACTGTCTAAATTTAAACTTAATATAAATATGCTTCATCCTCCCTGTCTCAATGTCACCATTTCTTCATTGCCATCTCTTGTACTTTATTTTTTATTTTTTCCCTCTTCTCTCCCTCCTGACTGTAATCCTGCCTTCCTCCCACCCATCTTTCATCTTGACTCCCTTTAGTTTTCTGACTCTTCCCAGCCAAACAAGCTCCTTATTGCCTTCCTTCACTGTGCAGTGGTCATTCATTTATCTGTCCACCCGGTGTGTGTGTGTGTGTGTGTGTGTGTGTGTGTGTGTGTGTGTGGTGTGTGTGTGTGTGTGTGTGTGTGTGTGTGTGTGTGTGTGTGTGTGTGTGTGTGTGTGTGTGTGTGTGTGTGTGTGTGTGTGTGTGTGTGTCTGTGTAGTGATAATGAGTGGTCTTGCTGATCTAAACTTTGCAATATGACCTCACTAACACACCGATTTGCCATTTACACACACATGTAGACATATTGCCATGGTCACTGTGACGCCCAATATATTGTGGTCCTTCCGTCAACACTTGGTTTCCCCCCAGACCTCATTACTGTGCTATATAACAAGCAAATTTGGTCTTTTGCTGTTTCATCTAACGTCTCTGTTTTTTTTGGCCTCCCTCCATTCACACCCTTTCCTTTTTATCCTTCTCAACTCAGCTTGTTTTTTTATTTATCCTTGTTCTGTCAAAAACCTATTTTTTTTTTTTTTAATAAAAGACAGTGTTTGTATACGGGACACAAGGTCCCTTGATTGACACTTCAGACCCCCTGAAAGCCTCAATAGCAAAATTTTAGGGGCTTCTAAAATAATGACACAATTATTTGTCACTGACAATTGTCACTGAAAGGCCTTTGAAAGCGTACTAATGCCCAGCAGTTGTCTTTAGTCGCGCTGCAAAACATGTATTCACAAATATGATTAACGAGTGCAAGAGACGATTTTCTGCCGTAAATGACACAGCAAGCCAGTGCTGAAAAATAAATTTTTCTAGGGAAGATGTTCCCGGCTTGTTTGACGGGTTATTTGCAATAGTGATTAATAATCAAATCAGATGTGTGTAAACCTGCAGTGATTCATTGTAGCTCTTAGATACAATCTTTAAAATGCTACCTGCCTGTCGTTCTTTTGTTCTCAGACTAATGTAACCCTCTGTCAATTCCTCTGTCTCCATTTTTTTAGCAGCCTGTCTCTATCTCTATTTCTCTGTCACTCTCTTTATCTTTGGCCCCCTCAACTTTTAATACATTTACTGAATACTTTCTGGCATGACATGTAGATCCTCGTACTTTTGCCAAAGGAGAAAATGAAGTGCATTCACTAAGGCTCACATTCAGGGTTGCGATAAGCACACATAATAGGGATTTATCTGCATAATTGTGTCCGTTAGCATTCAGACATAAGCGCTTGTGAGACACCTCGGAATCTGCTAGATTTTTTCAGAAAAATATCCAGTATTCAGTACATCATGTCTGCTTTGGAGACAAAAATGGCCCAAGGACAGCGGCCACTGTGCATTTTTGATTAGACTCCTATTCAATACTCACTATAAAGACAACAATTTGATTCAATTCATCCCAATTGATATTGAATTCAGCACAGCCAACCTCTTAAGCCTCAAGCCAATTTCAAATTAGAGCAGTGGATAATGTCATGCAGTAAAATAAAACACTGTATTATAGGGCTAATAGACAACACAATGATGAAGCTATTTTATACATAGACATACTGCACTGTGTTTTAGGCCTATTCGATGCATCTCTTTAAACCTTTGTGACTTTAAGAGACAAAAGAAAACACAAAGTTATTTATATCAGACGCTTGGCAACTACACACATATATATATATAAAAAATCAAAATGGCCTGATTTAAATATTCTTAGATGCAACACCACAACTCAAAGCTTGAAGACAGATTGAGACAGACGGGGAATACCTTCTCCAATGCAGTTTTTATCTTGGCTAAAGTCCAAAGCATCTCAACTTACATGGACAAACTCTGAAATCGAAGCCAAACAATCATATGCTTCATTATAAGGGCAGTTTGTGAGTGTTTGCTGAATTTATCAAGTGAATGTTATGTCTTGGCTGAAGCTATTCTGGCAATCAAGTACCGCAGCAACCACAGGGCTGGATGTTGTTAGGGCCACTTTACATACAGTCTATTTGAGCAATTCCTACCTAGTATTCATTCCTGCATTTTAGACCTGACCTATGTGATATTTTCCCATGTATTCAGGAACATAATCTTCTAGACACAAAACATTTACATGATATAAACCTGCAATCAAACTAACCCTGATTATTTTGCTGAAATCACCTACAGAGTCCAAAATGTTCATTTATTTAAATCACAGACCTTTCAGGGAGAAAGTAAAAAAGTGATTTAGGTTATGTAATGTAGTGTTTATTTTGCGTCAGTGCAGTCTAGTGTAATCCTATTATAATGTGAAGTGTACAATATAACAGCCTACAGTATGTACTTACAGTACAGTACAGTGCATCAAAGCACACACACTTGGTCATTTGCGGAAAACCTTTCACTAACATTTCATAACCGGCAGCTTTTATGTTTACTGGAGAGCGGTAGAAACTTGAGTACAGCAAAGCCTACTTAAAACTAGTAGTCATACACAGTAAAGGAAGTAATAAATAAATAAATTCAATAATAAAAAAGTCGCTACGATTGCACTGGGTTGCTTAATTGCCTGAAAGTTCATAGAGTTCTAACTGGCTAATACATACCATAGTACATAATCAATCATTCACATCATTTAAGCTTCACCCTGTATTTCACTTTTTAAATTTTCACAGGTTAAATGAAAGAGTCTGAAGGGAAAGAGCTCTTCCCGGTCGATGGTGGACTGGTTGCGGTCCCTGGAGGCTCAGTCGAGAATCCAGGAAAAGAAGTTTGAATTGCTTTAAAATGTATCCTCAGTCCGCCTTTGAGACACAGGCTGAGCAGACAGAAATCCTCCTGTAGCGAGCATAAGTGAGAACTGATTTATGGAGACTGCTGAAGAAAGTATGAGAAGTGTCTCTTTAATGTGCAACGGTCTGAAGCTATTATTATATCTATATATTTGTGTATCCTCACTGAGATTGTGTCCCATTTCACAAAATGAACTCCTGTTGGATTTCCTAATAGCCATTGCTGCGTGGGAAGATTTGTTTCTGCGTCCACATTTAGACCAGATATGTCATTTTGTTTTGTGAGTGATTGGCCTGACAATGTGAAGGTGTTATCATTCATTTTTAACAGCAAAGTGATAAGTGTTTGTGTTGTGCCCTTCACACATAATTGGCTGTCATTCTTGCTCTTATTGTATTTTGTACAACTCTGGTTTCAGCAGCTCTTTAATTTAATGTTTACCAGCTGAATAGGTCATTTGATTTTCAATTAGAATTACTATTTCTTTTCCAATATCATTTCTGTTTTGCTTGGTTTTGACACTGTTGCTGGGATTCTGCTTTTCGCTGGAGACGTTTAATTTCATTTTTTTATTCAATATTGTTTTGGTATTTTGATTTTCATGGGCAGGGACAAGGGCAGTACATCTGATAAAGCAGTTGTTCCTTTTTAATATTTTGTGTCAATCCCAACAGCTCCAGGGGTGTTGCACTTTTGCTGAACTGGGGCCAAGTTTTAGTGGATGTAATTCACTTCAGCCATAATGTCTTGGGTGTGCAAAGAATCCAGCAGTATACCTCACAGTAACATGATCCATAATGTATTTATACAATCCTCCTCGGATTCCTATCTTACAGCAGCACACTAAACTAATCATGTTTCACTCTCTGTCGTGGTATATGTCTCTGCGGCTGTTTTTTATTCTCCTTTTTAAACTGCTGCTGTCTGAGCCCCTGTGTGGCAAAGAAAAGGTTGATCATGAGGATGATGGAGAAAAAAAATCACACTTTTTTAATTTTCATAACTATATTTACAAATCCAACATTATCACAAACTGTATTACAAACTATTATCTGCTAAGGACCAATTGTAGCTCTCCTTTACCACTGTTTTTGTCTATAAACAGTTGGAGATATGAGTGTGCGCTGAGTCAACTCTCCAAGCAGCCAGCCACAGACGGTCGAGTGACCACTTTCAGCTGTAATAGTTCAAGTATGAGTGATTACAAGTGGAGTGGTTGTTGGATGGAAATTTAACTAGTCTGGTAAACTGCTGAACAGGGAAACAAGCATACTATAGCACCACTGGACACCTTTTAACTCCGGGGCTAAGGGTTGCCATGGCCAACTCAGCAAAACACAAAGCAGCGGGTTTCTCAGGTGAAAAGGGAAACCAAAACTGCAGGTTTATAATGAGGAGGGCGAGAGAGTAAGGTACAAAGATAATCTGTATTATGGTATAGTTTGAATAGAGGGAGGGGAAGACGGACATTCAAATAAGGACACAGATAAAAGAGAGCGTCAGGGCTGCCCCACTTGAGGCCCTCTAGTGTCATCCTCAGGCTTCCCTGAGGGGAAACAGAGACGCACACAGAGAACCACTATGCCCTTTCTTTATCTTTTTAAATTAACTCTTTTTATTTAACCCTTTTGACACTTTGCTGTCAACTTTCCAAACCTTTTTTTTTTTCTCACTGCCTTCAATTCCTGTATCCTATATCCTCACTATTTAACGATTTGTTTAAAACACTTGTTTTTCGATCTATTTTCTATCTTTGTCACAATTAATCCTGTAACCAATGGTACACAGTGTTGGCAGCCTCAAAAGTGTGTATGAGAGAGTAGAGAGAGCGAGAGAGAGAGAGACTGTGTGTGTGTGTGTGTGTGTGTGTGTGTGTGTGTGTGTGTGTGTGTGTGTGTGTGTGTGTGTGTGTGTGTGTGTGTGTGTGTGTGTGTGTGTGTGTGTTGACTGGATGCCAGTTGGCCTGTGGTGCAGCAAGCTGTTCTAATGAAGTGATCTTATGTGCCCCACAAAACTAATCCAAATTTATTTTAAAACGGCGAGCACATAGGTACCCTGGATAATTATTTTAACCCATAATAGGAAATAAATGATTAGGAGTCAGTTTCCTGAGATGAAAACAACAAAACAAGGAGCCTAAACTAATTCATCAGACGTCTTTAGAGGTTAATTTAAGATAAATTGAAAAGGCTTTGAAAACATGTAACAAGTGGTTGCAGTCATAAAGCAAATTATAAGAGAATCACATTTCAGTGTAATTAACGGTTTGTGTTTTTGGGATGTGTCCCAATAATTAACACTGTAATATTACTGCTACTATTCTCTGATATTTCTCTTCTTACTTGATGAAGTTCAAGTCTCATCAATCAACAGTTACATCTGTGTGTTGAGCAAGTGTCTCAACACAACGCAATAAAACCCTCCTCAACGACTTAAACTTAATCATTTTTTTTTTCTTGAGACAAAAGGTTATCTTACACTCTTTTCAGTGGTTATTGAATAAGCAAACCTCACAAGATCCCCGCAGCATCAACAGGCTAATCAAATCAGAAAATAGTTCATTTGAGCCTTGTTTAATCAACTGACCTCAGGCCAAACAATCACAAGATCAATACTCCTACTCAGAAAGACAGGTTCAGTGAATTGTTTTATTGGAAACAGATGGCAATTATGCCAACTGCCTCATGTTTGTACATCTTCTATATCATAAAGGCTCTTTTGGGTTCATCCCTATGCAAATGTCAGCAGTGCTGACTATCTCTCCCTCACTGCACTCAGACCAGGCACACTGAAAAAACCTGTGTTCTGTCGCTGGGGATTCCACTCTGGAGAGTGACGTCACCCGCGGACACGTCCCTCGCTGGGTGGGATGGGATACACCAGTCTCAAGTTTGTGGTGGAAAATTAGGAGTCCTCCATCCCTTCATGTAAACTGTCTGGACCTGTCTACGCTACTAAAAGAACTGAAGTACTTCGCTTCAAACAGACATGTCATGGTGATAACAGGGAACATGACAGCGGCAGCGCTGATCAACCATCAGGACAGTGTGCACTCAGCCCGGCTGCTGGAAATAGCAAGGTGCCTTCAGCTGTTTTACCATCACGGCGCTTTTCATCCCCGGGGTACAGTACGGCGCTGCAGACTTTATGTGTCATGGATTTTCGTTCCACAACGGGTGAAAAATGAGTCCCACACTAGTTCAGATGTTAAGGGACAGGTTTAGGCACGCAAGGTGGATGTGTTCGCCTCTCCAGAGAATGCACAAAGCGCCCTGTGGTTCTCCATGAACACACAAGAAGTTGATGCCTTCTGTCGCCCACTGTGGCCAAGAGTTTTTCCCTTGTTCCTCTGATTCCTTGCCTTTAAGCGGACATTCGTGAAAATAATCTAATGCCATATCCATGACCCTCCTCAGAGTGATGACAGTGTCAGATGTCTTTGCTGTGGCATCCTGGGCTTCTCCTTAGTTTGTGGGCCTCTGGCTCCATCCACGCCAGCTGAGGAAATGCTGGTTTAAATTTGGAGCAGAACTATGGTTGCACGGCTGTCATTTATAAAGCAAGTGCAGACGTAAGGGGGGCACTATGCAAAACTCCACAACTGCGCATCTCTTGGAGATGATCCCTTGAGCTTTGCTTATACTTATAGAATCTTGAGTTACAGTTCATAACAAAAGTATTTTCTACCAGGTTTTAGCCATGCAAGTGGCATGGCCCTGGCAATGTCATCTGGGCGATCCACCACTTTGGTCCAGATTCAATTACTGTATCTCTATTTTGGAAAAGTTTGCCATGGACATGGTACCTGTTTTATTTCCAAGGTATCAAAATGATGAATTCTAAAAACTTTGGGAATCCCTTAACCTCCTCTCTAGCACCATCATGGGGTTAACATTTGTAGTTTTGTAGTAGCTGCTAGCATGGCTGTAGATGGTCATGCCCGGGTCACATGCCTACCTGAGTAGCTGTGTGCATTAGGGAACCTTTTGTTTTCCTTTTGGCACCCATGTTCACAGGTTGTAGCAGCCACACAGCCTGCATGAGTAGCTCGACTGCAGTTTTTGGATTGTCTGTAGCTTGTCTTTTTTGTCCATGTGACACAAACGGTTAACAGTAAAACTATTTTTGCTAGTCATATTGACATCATACCAGCACCATAACACCTTTTACTAGAGTTTCAATTTCTATATTTGTAGAATATAACAAACCTAAAAAATATATAAAAATGAGCTTTTTAACTAAATTATTTACAAAGGAGCAAACCGTTTAGTGTTAGTAAAAAGTTACATTTCATTTAAAGCTAATCAAATGTCATGAAAAATATCATTATGAGGGCGATAATCAAAGCTAATCTCAATGTAGAAAGATGCAGCAGAAAATCTGTTTATGTGGACACCATACATGTGTGAGCCTCAGCAGTTCAGCGAGGTAGCCAATCATGCTCAGGTAGAGTAAGGCAGTGTGGCCCAGGCATAATGTCCTATTGCAGGCTGCTATAAGTGGAGACTACATGATGTAGCTCTGCAAGGCCGCTGATAGCACAGAACGTGAGTCAGCTATCCTCTGGCTCACATGTGGCTCCTTTGCCACTCTAAGATGCTGGAAAGACAGGCACATATGACAGATTTAGCTTAGAGTAGCTCTTTTCCACAGCAACAATGTGACGATAATGGCAGTTTCATCTTACATTACAAGATAACCATAATCACATAAACGTCTGATTAGAAAGGGGAATCAGTATTTTACATATCACTACATTTTCATGACCACATTTAGCGTCAGTTGTACTTTGGCTGCCAACAAGCCCATCATGCATGCTTATTTAACATAATATTTTCTAGTGAAAAAGTCTAGGGAAATGTGAAAATTCATCGTTCATTTCCCTTCTGGTAAATATTAGCAAAACTTACGACGGCTATGATAATACGATAATTTAATATACTAAGTATTTTGTAACTCTCCCTTGGCGTTCTATTTATGGAGCAGGAATTTAACAATCAAGGGCTGTTGTATCATGGGCCTATTTTCCTGAAGTGCTTATTAATAATATCACTGTGTGGATAATCCATCCATCCATCCATTATATTTAACCGCTTATCCTGTTCAGGGTGGCAGGGGGCTCAAACCGATCCTAGCTGGCATTGGGCTAAGGCATGTCGCCAGACTAACGCAGGGCATTGTGTGGATAATAATTTATTTTATTTTTATTATAGGTAAAGTTGGTTAAACAGCTACAGTATGGTTAAAATCAAGTGGACTGCGGATTGCTCACCACAGGTGCACGGATATTCACAGATGTTCACAGGTTTAGTCACCGCAATGCTCAGTTGTCGGGTTTTAAAGGTGCACGTAAACAGCTTAACAGGATCAGCTTTAACCTGAGTGTGGCAAACAGCTGGATTTACTCCGAGCAACATTGTTGGTGCAGGCCACACCTGGCTGAGAGAGACAGAGAGGAGGACAGGATAGAAAGCGGTAGAAAAATCATTAATCAGACTGCTAGGCTGACAGCACTCCTGCTGAGCCTCCTCTGCTACCACAGCTGCATGTCTGAGATGAAGCAGCCTTTTGCTAGAGTAGCTTCTTATTCCACTCTGCTCAGAAAACACACACCTTCGCTACACTACTTAAATAATAGATGGGCTTTGCATGATATATTCACAATACAGCCCCCCGTACACACACACACACACACACACACACACACACACACACACACTGACACAGATGCACACAGCCTGCTGTGCATGTTATATGTTGAATATGTATATTCACAGCCCCCTATATGTTTGAAGAATTAATTCAGCAAATATGTCCTATGTCTATCCAACGGCGTTCCATGAGCAATGAGCTCAAAAGCTATAGGCTAAGCTTTCCCTTCCAGGAATTGCACAATTTAAATATAATTCAACAAGTAATTGCTTTACTGCAAAAAATAATCTGACGATATTGTATTGAAATATCCTGTGGGATTGAACTAACACCCTACGTATGACTAGTTTATAATGAGTCTCAAAGTCAACAAGGTGTGATTACAAAGATGTCTCCCTCTCTTCCTGGTTGTTCCCTTCCATCTGTCCCCTGCCTTCCACCCTCTCCTATCCCATCTATTCAACAAGACAAGACATGAGTTTAAGCTTCCTAGATTGAAAAGAACATTACTTATTGACAAACACATCTTCTCTTATTACAATGAGATTATTTCAATCTTGAGTCACGACCACCCCCACTACTGTGCCAGGCAGCAGTGAATTATCCTTCATGATTTCTACTGCAATATTGCCAGTCTGCCACCTGAGTCTAAGCTCCTTTTCCCTGCCACTAGACCTACTGTGAGCGAGGTAAAAATATGCAGGCAAAGCTATCTGAGCGCTGAAGACATGTGCTCTGAAAAAGGGAGGGAAGTAAACACTTTTGACAACGTATTTCATCAAATAATCTGCCACTGGAAGTGTTTGCTGCAAGCAATATTGCCTCTAACCCGCTAATGTGCTGACTGATGCTAATAAGCCAAGACAAGAAAATATTAGAAAAAGTGACAACAATGATGCCAAAAAAATCCAGAATAAAAAAGGCAGTGAGTGACATCCTGTGAGTATTGCTGTTGGGTGATATGTACAATCTTTTATCAAATTAATATTTGACAGATGTATATAATAACCAGCCACTAGAAGTACAGTAGTACATCGTCATATTAAAATCATATAAAAAGCCAATATTTCCATAAGCACTCCTGCTCGATTGATTTGTAACATTGCCCACAATGGTTTAATATATGTATAAAGGATATGTTCACGTGTATAAATCAGTAGCTTTATGGTCACGGAAACACATTTTGCTTTCTGTATTCATTCCTCCCTTCCTTATGCAATTGCAAATTAAGTGATGGGGGACAAAATCGACAGTATGTCAATGTTTAAAAGTTGATCTGAAGCCACTGAGGTTTCAGCTGTCTGAGTTCATCAAATCAAGTTAGTGTTTTTAATATAAAATTCCCTCTGTGTGTTCAAAAGACAGTGTTGCACTTTTGCACGGTAAAAAGACAGCATTTTGTACTGAATGATTTTAACTATGGTTTGATTAATTCAAACTGCTGAAGCCCTATTTTAGCGATGGATCTGCCACTAAAACAATTCCATGTTGCCAGTGACAATCTATTTTGTTAAGGTCCAAGATATTCCTGTTTTCATTGATATTATATAAGATTTTGTTGACTCTAGTTTGAAGAGACAGAACTTAAAAAGTTCTAACATGTGCCTACTTTGTAGACATATGTATTAAAGTTTCCAAGTTAAAAATGTATAATCAAAAATCTAGTCTTATTTAATATAAGGAAAATACAGAGCAATACATTCTCAAAAGAAAAAAAAGAATACAGCTCCTATTATTGTTTGCTGTGCAATATCACCAGTAAACCCAACCTCACGTGAATTATATATATATATATATATATATATATATATATATATATATATATATATATATATATACTGTATATATTTAATAGGTTATTAGAAACAGTTTTTTAATCTTGGATCTTTGTTTCTGTGGTTTTTCCAAACCACAGAAACAAAGAGAAAAGAGGGAATGACATGAATAAAAAAGGCTTCAAAATGATCATCTGAGGGTTTTTCTGCGCTCTGATATTCTGACAGTTGTTTCATCTAGGAACTGTGCAGAATCCAAAGAAATCTATTGGCTGTCAGACCTAGAAATAACTCATGACATGCCACCATTGGCAGCGGGTGTCTCATGCTGCTAAACACACACGCACGTAACCAGCACCTCTCACACGTCTCATACTTGCACTCACACACCCTTTCATGGCCCTACTCAGCATGCAACATGAGTAACTTCCTTGGTTGAAGCGCAGACACAGCGTTAATTTTAAATCCTGTGTGTGCGTGTGTTTATATCCATGATTGTATCGTTTTTCTATCTCTACTGGTTCATGTATAACACAATTTATTTATATAGCAATTCTTGCAACAGCCTTGGTTGCACTGGAGTATGATTTATAATTTATTATCTTGTAAATATTTTTCACAAATCATGTGCAAAAGGCTCTTCCAGGGTTAATGCTAGAGTGACTGAACAGATTGTCAAATATTCAAAGCTGCATTCACAGCCCTGGTTTCTTGTACAAACACTGCATGTATTAAATGCCTCATTATAATGATACGTATAGCCTTTGAAAGATAAGTTTGTGCTCCATTTGTTTTTTCTTTTAAGCTCAGTCTACTGGATTTGGAAAGGAGTAGACTATACTTTTCCAGTGCAGTAGGATAGCTGAAAGAGTTGGACTGGGGACTTAATGGCTACCATTGCACAATCACATTGACACAAGCTGTTTAAAAACATCCATTAAGGATATGAGTATACTTTTATAAGGGTAACACTGTGCAAATGTCTTTTTAAAGCTTAGCATGCCATATTTTTGAATACCTGTATGGCATACAGTATATATTCTATAATATCTGGCATTATTAATGCAAGGGTTTATGATGCAGTACATATTAGTGCACAGTTTTGTATCTGCTTGTGTGTGTTAGCATGTGTTACACTGCCGTACCCATATGCCTCTCAGTTATAGTGGCAGTAGTTAGAGTAGTATGGGAGTGCAGCCTCAGGACAAAAACACACCGAGTTTCAGTGTCTACCATTTGCACCCACTCTGTTGTACGACTCAGTGCTGGAGGGCAACCATTTAGCCAGCAATGCAATATAGCGTCTCACTGTTAGCAAAATGAAAGCTATCACACCACCCTGTGAATGGATGGTATAAAGAAATCACAGGCTCGAGGAAGAATCCCCCAAGATGGAGGGTAGGAAAAAGGAGAGCTGGGATAAAATGAAGTGCACTAGAACTGAATTAAATGGAATCACAATGACAAAGAGAGAAGAAAAATCTGCTCTGAAGCATCCACCTCAGCATCATTCCCTCCCCCAGCCTTCTGTCCTTCCACCTCCTCATTTATATTCTTCATCTCTTGTTCTTGCTGATCAGTTGCTGGATATTGATTACTGCTATAACTGCACAATACTCATCACATGCCCTTTGGAAATCACTCTCACTCATTCTGTTCCCAGCTTCTCTCACTGCCCTCCACTTTCTCCCTTATTTCCCCTTCAGCTGGTTTAGATTTCGGAGCCTCCCTCTTTATTTCTCTCATGAAAAAAATAACCAGGGACTATAATCCCTCTATAGCTTGTGTTAGACAGGATGTGATCTCTAATCTCTTCCCCACTGTGCCGTCCTTGGGGACATAAATCCATTAATGGCCAATGTGCTGTATATCTTTTATTACCAACTAATCAGTATTATCATTATTAGGTGCTCAGGAGGAGCACTAAGAGCCATTCTCTCTTTACTCGTTTGTTTGTGCACTCATGTTTAATGCTTTTTGCAGTGTGACTGTTAAGGGATTTATGGTGGGCACTGTACAGACTACGCAGGGTTCAGGAGCCTTGTGTAAGCAAAATGCAAATTTCTGTTACAACAGACAGGTCACATAAGCAACTGTAGTACTACTGCAACATTAGGTGTATACAAGAAAGACCTTTAAATCAGTGATGTCATTCCCTTTATATACAGTGGGTACGGAAAGTATTCAGACCCCTTTAAATTTTTCACCCTTTGTTTCATTGCAGCCATTTGCTAAAATCGAAAAAGTTCATTTTTTTTCGCATTAATGTACACTCAGCAACCCATCTTGACAGAAAAAACCAGAAATGTAGAAATTTTTGCAAATTTATTAAAAAAGAAAAACTGAAATATCACATGGTCATAAGTATTCAGACCCTTTGCTCAGTATTGAGTAGAAGCACCCTTTTGAGCTAGTACAGCCATGAGTCTTCTTGGGAATGATGCAACAAGTTTCTCACACCTGGATTTGGGGATCCTCTGCCATTCTTCCTTGCAGATCCTCTCCAGTTCTGTCAGGTTGGATGGTGAACGTTGGTGGACAGCCATTTTCAGGTCTCTCCAGAGATGCTCAATTGGGTTTAGGTCAGGGCTCTGGCTTGGCCAGTCAAGAATGGTCACAGACTTGTTCCGAAGCCACTCCTTTGTTATTTTAGCTGTGTGCTTCGGGTCATTGTCTTGTTGGAAGGTGAACCTTCGGCCCAGTCTGAGGTCCTGAGCACTCTGGAGGAGGTTTTCTTCCAGGATATCTCTGTACTTGGCCGCATTCATCTTTCCTTCAATTGCAACCAGTCGTCCTGTCCCTGCAGCTGAAAAACACCCCCATAGCATGATGCTGCCACCACCATGTTTCACTGTTGGGATTGTATTGGGCAGGTGATGAGCAGTGCCTGGTTTTCTCCACACATACCGCTTAGAATTAACGCAAAAAGTTTAATCTTGGTCTCATCAGACCAGAGAATCTTATTTCTCATAGTTTGGGAGTCCTCCATGTGTTTTTTGGCAAACTCTATGCGGGCTTTCATATGTCTTGCACTGAGGAGAGGCTTCCGTCGGGCCACTCTGCCATAAAGCCCCGACTGGTGGAGGGCTGCAGTGATAGTTGACTTTGTGGAACTTTCTCCCATCTCCCTACTGCATCTCTGGAGCTCAGCCACAGTGATCTTTGGGTTCTTCTTTACCTCTCTCACCAAGGCTCTTCTCCCACGATTGCTCAGTTTGGCTGGACGGCCAGGTCTAGGAAGAGTTCTGGTCATCCCATACTTCTTCCATTTAAGGATTATGGAGGCCACTGTGCTCTTAGGAACCTTGAGTGCTGCAGAAATTCTTTTGTAACCTTGGCCAGATCTGTGCCTTGCCACAATTCTGTCTCTGAGCTCCTTGGGCAGTTCCTTCGACCTCATGATTCTCATTTGTTCTGACATGCACTGTGAGCTGTAAGGTCTTATATAGACAGTTGTGTGCCTTTCCTAATCAAGTCCAATCAGTTTAATTAAACACAGCTGGACTCCAATGAAAGAGTAGAACCATCTCAAGGAGGATCAGAAGAAATGGACAGCATGTGAGTTAAATATGAGTGTCACAGCAAAGGGGTATGACCATGTGAATAGTTTTTCTTTTTTAATAAATTTACTACATTTCTGTTTTTTTCTGTCAAGATGGGTTGCTGAGTGTACATTAATGCGAAAGAAAATGAACTTTTTCGATTTTAGCAAATGGCTGCAATGAAACAAAGAGTGAAAAATTTAAAGGGGTCTGAATACTTTCCGTACCCATTGTATGTGGTTTCTTATGTAGGCCTATGCATATTTATTTTCATTTTTTTCTCCACCTGTATCTCCCTTCTTGCTCCAAGTTTCCCATTCCTCTCTCTCAAATGGGAACCCTCCCTTTTCGTTGGTCGAATTTCCATTTCTGAACTAAGTGACTTGACTTCCCCATCCATCTCAGGGAGCCTCAAACCCAGCATCCTGCTTTTATCATCCGTCCCATCTATGTTCCTTCCCATTGCTTCCGTCTCTCTTTTTACCCTTAGATGGCTCCCTCGTCTCATAGTTATGACAATATCTCATAGCTCAACTTTACTTTGTTCCAAAGTTTATAGTTATGTATACTTGCGAGCATGCATGCATACCGATAAAAACTCCATTTACAGCCGTGGACAGTGAATACATGTTTAGGCTACTTGGTGCAATGCTATTAAAATGTAACAGCAAGTTCATAGACTATTTCAAAGTTTGTAAGAAAATACTTATTTTGTAGGCCCCTATGTTGTATGTTATCAATGTAATCAGGCTAATCTGCTTGTAGGTGGACATTGTTATAAAAGAACTGCAATGCATGTTATAGTGTTTTTTAGCATATTTCGGAGAGGAGGAGAAGAAAAGTTGTTGGGATAGTAGAAATGGCAAGGAAAAAATATAAAATTAAAGAAGCTGTGATGAAGAAACTGAGGGAAGAGAATGAATCACAGATGGGAGGGGCAAATTGTATAAGGACCCCTGCTGGTCAAAGAGGTTAAGTCGCTGTCAGGCTGATGAAACTCGTATGTGACTTTCAAGTTAATGAAATGAGTGTGTGAGTGTGTGAGTGACAGATTGTGTGTATATGACAGTAGCTGTCATTTTAGTGATCCAAAATTGTTCAATGCCGCAACCTCTGAATCCGAACGACACACACACACACACACACACACACACACACACACGAACACATTAATACAGCTCTTTGATCTTCTTCAGCACCTTCCACACATTCCAGAGCACAAGCACCTTTAAAATGACACCTGACACACATGCAACATTATATAGCACAATGGGGGGAAAAAAAGGAAGCTGCATTTTGTGTGTGAGGGGAGATAGTAGGAGGGAAGTGTTTTCAAGATGATCCAAGTGAGTGTGTGATGGGGTTGGAGATACTGATGAAATAGCAAGAATGAGGCAATATGAGAGAGCAAAGGGAGACTGGGGAAAACCACACCCGCATGTAAGTTGTTACTGAGGTCTATTACTGGAGCACAAGACACAAGTACAAGACAGGTATTGTACAATATCTACAGTTTACATCAATGCACACTACAGGAACAAACGAATCAATGCACTCACAAAGGAGGCTGATTGGTGCAACTTCCTCAACATGATAGTCCTAGCTGGTCGGATGATTTAAGCGGTCACCTTTCAGTTCACAAGTCTGCACCTCTAATCTCTGAATTACTCCTGCCTCACTATCAGTTTGTGATTTGCATCTTATTTTCCCCTCGGCTTCCACTAGGAATTGAGATATCATGGATACGCGGCAGGGCAGTTCAGCTGCTCCTGTTCACATGGTCATGTGGGACCCAACAAGGAACCTCGTCCCAAAAAAAATCAGACTGCCTTGCTAAAGCGAGCTAGGGGATGGGGTTGGCGAGGTGTTAGCCATGGGCACAAAATACATCCTTGCACCTGGGTCCACTGCTCTCGAGCTACGCCTGGAGCTGGCTCTGAGCCTCGCAGGCTGCTGAAAGAGGATCAGTTTGTACTCTGAATGAGGAAAGAACGACCTACTGCTACCAATAGCAGAGCTTTATAAATTGCTCTGAGATAATAAGACATATGAGGCTACAATTCTAAACTAATAACCCCATTCCTTGACTAGTGAGGTTTGCTTTCCTTGCTCAACAGAGAGCCACAAAATTGACCCCCCCTTTTTCTTTATCTGGGGATATGTTTGTCCTTTAGTGTCAATGATAACATGGGGAAATCAGTATGTGCATTTAAATCATGCTACATCCACTGCTAAGATATTCCCCAGCCACATGTTCTACCTACACCCTCCCAAGCTAGTTATGATATTCAGTCCTTCCATCACACCTAGCACCAGGGCCTTATTCTGCCCAAATGTGCACAGAATACCGATGAAGGGATCAGACCTGGATTCATCTCAGCTGATTCATGTCAACAAAAAAATACCGTACAGCAGCTCTTTTTGGAGATAATCCAAGATTGAAGATCCTCACTTTGTGTCTATGTTTCCAGGCACCTGACAAAGCAGGTTATTTAAGCCACTTTACTTGTGATTTTATCCTTTCAGTCACCACTCAGAGCTCATCACCACAAGAGTGGCTTGGATTGTATAGATTGATTGGGAAAGTGAGAGCTTCAGCCGAACCTCAGCTCCCTCTCAATCACAGCAATATGGTACAGCTCCCACATAAAAGCAGCTGGTGCACTGTCCATCTCACCCTCGCTTAGAGAAGCAAATCAACTCAATAACTAGCCAGAGGGCACACTCCACTTTTGTCCTAAAAAAACGTGGTCTCAGAGCAAGAGATGTCGAACCTTATCCCATCTGCTACACACTTGTTTTCAAACCACCCATTGCAGGAGGTCATAGCCTGATGAAGAGAGAATAAGTGCTGTCATCTGCAAATAGCATAATGTAACTTGAGAATCTTTAGTCATTTTCTGCACCATGACATCCTGTCCACAATGTGCATATGTAAATCAAAAAAACAAAAGGTGACAAAGCACAAAACGTAAATTTAAGTCCTAGGATGGCAGATTTCTGGAGCATCTTGCACATGACTCTGGCTCTGATTCACTCAATGTAAAATAACCATCATTTGTAGGTTCAAGAACATTTAGGAAGGGGAAGTTTAAGTGTTGGCTTTATATGTTTAAACAAATCTCATGTCTTAAAAACAATATTCTCCATATGCAAGAAATTGGGGATGTCATTAGTATGGTGGCGCTCGTAACTGGTATCAATGGCAAAATAAACAATAGCGACAATGCACACATTTGTTACTGACTATGAACAAAATCTAATTAACATAATACATGACTCATGCCATGATAGAAATATTCTCATTATCATGGTAAGATGTATGTAGAGCTGTGTGTGAATGTGTGTGTATGTGTGTGTCTAGAATACAGTCAACAGAAGAGGGATAATTGGAAATAGTCTATGCCAAATGCATTTTAAACACATTTGGAGATATCGCTGGAGAAATGAGCAGCTTTTTATTACACAATCCATTAAATCATTTAAATGTAATTCACCACGTCCATGTTTATGAAAGACAGAGCTAAGAGAGAAAATAGAACTTCTGTAGTTGAGTCTGCATGGGAGTTCAAATTAATGTTTTTTGTTTTTTTTAAATAAATGATGGCGACAACGCTGCCAAGAGAAATTGAGGATGTATTTTGCAGTAGTGAATAACATCAATTAAAATCATACATATAATTTAGATGAGATCCCAGCGAGTTTCATAGAAAAAAAATTCAAGTTGTTGTGAAGAAGGCGCTGTAATTCAATTAACAACCTTATTCGTTTAAAAAAAAAAAGATATTCATTATGCGCTCCTGTCTAATTACAAAAGCCTTATTATACTGTTCTTCATATAAGACTGAATGGCTTAACTTGCTATAAACACATTTTCTTTGGGGAATATAGGAATTAAAACTCAACTACAGAATTCTTCCACATACACATCCCAACACAAATCCTCCTGATGGCAACCCTTTGCATCACTGCTTCCCCGTAAATAAAACACTGTGCAGCAACACAAGCATTTCCAGGTCACTTAAAGAGATGGCACAGATCGAAATAATACAAACATAGACACACTCACTTTTTATCGCATATATGCCAAATTACATAATGTGCTGTCACAAATGTATGCAGTAGGTAAGCACCAATGTGACAGTCAACAGTGGAATTCAGCACATGTTTAAGTCCTCTGACTGTGCCTGTCTACACAGTGGCATCATTTTCTCACAACGGATGCAGTCATTTATATATCTTTCTGCATTTTGATGAACCCTGCTTATACTGGCCTTTAAATACAGTAAAAGGTAAACACAATAACTGTTGTCTTTTCTTATCTATATCTCTGTCTCCAATTTTGCCCTTGACGCATGTCTTGTGTTGGATTACCATCTTTTGAATAGATATAAGAATGGCTAAACAGATTAAGGTGATTTGGGTACAGATCCCATTTTCTTTCTCCCCTATTAATGCCATTGAAAACTCAAAGTCCGGGAATTAACTTGCAAAAGTCACTGACTACTCCCCTCCATATTCAATCTCCCTTATAGATATTAGAGAGATTCATGGTGGTCATAGACTTGTGAATACTTCAGAAATAGTGTTTACAGGAATAAAAAAACAAAAATAGAAAATCCTATCCTTATTATATCCTAGCAGTATCAATCACGTTGTGGAATCATAAAAAAAAAAACAAGCTGTTTGTGTCTTATGGCTCTGTGGTGGATCAAATCTCCATTGAAGATCTCATCTCTCTAACGTATTGTGGCAGGTGCATCTTTCTGGCCACTTGGATGTTACAAGTTTGAGGCTTGATCATCTTTATCATAAATGATCAAACACTGCCCAACTGTCAGGTAAGAACACGCAAAGCACAGGCTTAGCATCATTAAGCTTTTGTGACAGAGCATCCCTCAGGGGAGAAATGAGATTGCCCCATATTTCTCTGCACTACTGTAATTGGGAATATGGACATAATTAATACCAAATGCTATTTCTTTCCTTTTTTTTTTTTTTAGTTTCAGACCCCATACATTTATTTAGAGAAATTATTCTGCACATCACTCCATGATAATACATCCAAAACACAAGATGATGGCTGTTGAGCTCACCTTCATTTAAAGTGAACTGTAACCAGCACCAGCCACACACACACCACATACTGTAACACACATGCATACACACCAACGTAGTGAACTGCTCTGCTGACATCAATTAGCTGCAGCCAAACGCCACTCTGAACCCCAATCTCAGCAGGGACAAAATCAGTATATAGAGCATATTTCATAACGACAAATAAATCACACTGGATTTCTGATCTCTCCCCAACCAGTGTCACCCTCATTCTATCAGTCTCTTTCCATCCCCCTCCCTTCCTTAACATATTTTTCCATCCCTTGATGTCTGCGGGTATCTCTGAGATGCATGTTGCCCATCTCTAGCGTAGCCGTTAATGAACCACACAAACACACACACACACACACACACACACACACCATTCTTGTCTCTTTTTCCTTCATAACAAAATAGTGGGTTGTTTAACTGCGTAGGTTTGTGTGAGTACTGTTGTGTCACACACACACACACACACACACACACACACACACACACACACACACACACACACACACACACACACACACACACACACACACACACAGAAGGGGCTAAAGCTGCTTATCAATCAGAGGGGACCAAACCATGCCAGTCCAGTTAGCAAAGTCAGAATGTGACACCACTTACATAAGCCGAGGGCTCCATCTCCCTCTCTGCCTGTCTTAGCTCACACTGCGTAAGGTCACCCTGGAATTGATGGGCAGCCCAATCAATATGTGAATAAAATCTGTTAAGTGCATACTTAAACCTTACTGTACACAAGTTTGTGTCAATATTTTTTCCAGCAGATGAAGTTGAAATTGCCAGGAGGATGCCGCTTCAGTCAGTTACTTGAACGGGCCAGGCAGTATGTTCCAAGTTTGATGCAGAATATACTAGTGTAATAATAATAATAAAAATAATAATAATAATAATAATAATAATCTTCTCCTGTATCAAAACTCGTAAAATGTTTAACAAACAGCAACAAAAACAATTATTACTTACTCGCAGCTCTTAAAGTTTTAAAAGGCGTGTTGCTTTTGACAGTTTTAAGTTTAAAGTCTGAGAATTTAGCTTTAAAAAAAAAAAGAAAATGTCATGTTATTAATGAGTAGTTGAATTCATAAGCACCCATGTTAAACTAAATACACTCACAGGTTTTGCTGCGACAGCTTTACATTGTCAGGTATGACCAGTAGGGTATGGTGGCTAAAGGTAGCTTTGTTACCGAACTTTACATAGCTTTTGCTGTGTTATTGTTGATATTATAATTGTCACTTCCATGACTTTAGAACTTATTTCTACTTGTACAGCAACCCCATGTTGTAGTATGTGATGACTAATATATTTGTTGTTGATTTTATCACCAAAGCAACACTGTGTACCTCACAAGAAGTTTCCTGCTTGGATGAATGGTTTAACATTTTGGGAAATACTCTGAGTCCTTTCCTTGAGTTCGATGTGAAAAATAATACCACACTAATTTATATCCATTAAAAGGTCTGGCGAAGACTGTAAACAGCTTGCCTGGCTCCGTCCAAAGGCAACCAAACCCGCCTACCGGCACCTCTTAAGCTCACTAATTAACATGTTTTATCTTATTTGTTTAATCTGTGCAAAAACTGACAATTTTTCGGGGGCTTTGCGCACTGGGCCTGTACTCCTGGACAAGAAATACTCCTGCACATAGTCGTGTGCTGTGAAAAACAGATATTGTGATTACTTAAAAGGGTGAATGGAGGAATGAAAGGCAGGAGTGACAGTTCATTTCAGTGTAACAATTACAGCAGCTGTGCGATTCATTTATAAAATGGAATTAGCTGGAGAATAAAATCAGTGTATGTTTGTGTGTGTCTGTGTATATGTGTTGTTTTTTTTTTTTAAATATTGTCTCAGCTTTGATTATTTTGTTATTAAACATTAAACAGCATTATACTAATGGAGAGAGAGAGAGAGAGAGAGAGAGAAAGAAAGAGAGATGACAGCTTAAAAGCCCACTTTAATTCACCACTTATCAGTACCCATGTTTTGTGCAACTGTCTTGATCACTTATTAAAAAACACTTACATTTAAATAGAAGCATGACACTGTATGTTGAAAATGTGTGTCTGACTGTGTGTGTGCAGGGGCAGAGGGGGGGAGGACTACATACTGGATGTAATCTCTGAGTGTTTAGTCCCTCATGGAAAACATATGTGATATTAAATATTGAGGGAGTGCATTATCATTATTAAATTACAGTGACATCAGCACAGAGCTCGCAGCCTGCAGTTGTGTAAGCTGCTATAGTTTATATGATCAACCAGCTGTAGTAAAGCCTTAGAAAAAACATTTCACACCTCCATGACTTTAAAGGAATACTTCGACCACAAAGCTACTATTTGTATATAAATGACTCATCCCATGTTACCTTGAATTCTTGAAGAACATTTAGTTTTCCTAGCATGTCCCCACTGTGAAAGGAAGAGTCAAAAAAGGAGAAAAGTCTTGATGAATTTAATTAAATGGGGGCTTCATTTAACAACACAGCTCTTTACTCACTTGTGTGAGTCCGTACTAGCCTGAAGTGTTATGAATAGTAAGGTAACACAGGGTGAGTAATTGACATACAACTGACTCGGTAAGCACACTGAGTCAAACAAATTGACCTGGAATGCATTGCAACCAACTGGTGCATGTTGGTTGGGCTAATAGTTCATGGCAGATCGGCACTTCTATGCTAACATTACCTTCAGTGTACGGCCTTTCTGCTGTCTCTGACAATGATCACTGATGTGACTGCATAGTCTTATTCAGAGAGGCTGTGCTTGATTTTTTTAGTTCTTATTTTTAATTTCTTTCTTATTTTTTGCCGTTCATTGTTAATTCTAGAATGAATACACTGAGAAGGGCAGTATATTTATAGTTGATAAGCAGTTGTATGCATGAGCTGTAAATGTCCGACTTAAGAAAAGTAATTTTTGTAGCCTTTTCTTGAATTTAATAGTTTTATCATATATCACTTATCATCATATCCATGTTTAAATAATATATTCCAATAATGTCTATTAATACTAACATACCTTACTTAAGTAAGATTTATTCGAGTAACATATACAGTATTTCCTTGAGTAAAAAGTTTGAAAGAAACTGGACATAAATTGCCACTTTATCTTACACACTGGGCCTTTCCCCGGGCTCATTGCAGCCCACTGCTCCTCCGGGATGGGTTAAATGCAGAGAAATAATTTCCCCATTGTGGGACTAATAAAGGATTGATTATTATTATTATTATTAAATGGATAATTTGCTTTGGGGTGGAGTCATTGCTGCTCTGAGCATTTCAGTTACAAAGCGGATAGGGTTACTATCAGCATACACACACAGACACACACCACGTCTGATGTCATATAATTGTGGCACACTCTAAGCAACAACTTTACACAAATTGATGTGCATTGCGGCTCATCCAAGGAGACTATGACAGGCTCCCCATGGGGCAGTGTGTTTTAAATTAACACTGAACAGTGGCAGTGACTGCCAAACCACACATTTCTCTGGTTCGGAACATCTTGTGATTTTCAAAACAACATGCTGACAAGCAGCTTCAGGCTCATTCATAATGGCTATGAGTCTAGACAGGCTTGCTGTCTCACTCTTTCTCTGCCTACTTAGGTCTGTGATAGAAAAAAGAAGCATTTACAAGGGTTTATACAGTACAGCTGTTGACACAGCCAGGGCTGGTAAAGAAATGGCTCTTTACCCTGCAGACATTAAGACATATTCATAACAGTCTCATTGCAACAGCTGTCCTTCCAGAACCTTTCAAAGCCATGATAATACTACTGGAAATGCTTTCAGAGAGAAAGGAGGAGACAGGACGCAGGGGATGAGAGAAGTCATCCGCTCGCTGCTGCAGGAAAAAAAAGAAACCTGCAGGACGAGAAGAAGTAGAAGGGAAAAGTAATGGGGGATGGAAGTGAGAGAACGAGAAGAGAGAGCAAGATAGACAGGAAGAGGAGAGAGTGAGGGGTAGTGAGTGAGAAACAGAGTTGCAGCGGGACATGTTGACAGTTGCAGCCTGTCATCACACAACAGGGGATTTTGGTTTGTGCGTGCATGGTGTGATATTTGAATATGCACTGCCAGCCGTCACATACTCTCTCTCTCTCTCTCTCTCTCTCTCTCTCTCTCTCTCTCTCTCTCTCTCTCTCTCTCTCTCTCTCTCTCTGCTCTGCGCTCAGAGAAGAGCATTTCAGAACAAGAAATGTCATTTCTGCCTAGCAACCACGTGGTAGAGTCTGGGGCTATGGCAATATGACATTTTTTTCTATTTTTCTTTGCCAGATTTCACCCTTCCACTTGATTCAAATGCATGGTCAAACCAATACGATGGGTGCCTGAGCGTGTGAGTGGTCTTGTGACAGATTCATGTGTGAGTGTTTGTGTGTGTCTGTGCTTATACAGGCGCATGGCCAAACTTTTTGATCAGCTGCAACCACGCCAAGACAAATGTTAACGATAGCTACTGCCTGGTTGTGTGTGTGTGTGTGTGTGTGTGTGTGTGTGTGTGTGTGTGTGTGTGTGTGTGTGTGTGTGTGTGTGTGTGTGTGTGTGTGTGTGTGTGTGTGTGTGTGTGTGTGTGTGTGTGTGTGTGTGTGTGTGTGTGTGTGTGCATATGTGTGCATTATAGTAACGTGTGTGTAAATGCGTGAAACCAGGTTGTGCCAAGTTTGGTGTGAGGCTTGTTTGTGTGCATACACAGAATCATGAGAGTAGGACCCCTTTTGTAATGCAGAGAAAACATTTATGTAAAATACCCATAAAACATAAAAAGATACATCTAGAATGATTTGTATTTTCAGAAACTGAAGATGGTAACTGAGCCGAATAATTTATTACCAAACATTGACTAAAATGAACATAAATCCACTTCTTGGACTTGACTCAACAGTGTTTAAATACATTCTCCCCTTAAGGAGTTTATTCTTACAGTTTATATTGTCATAGTTTTTATTTTAGGGGAGGTGTAAGTTGAATTTTTATCAGTCCAAAGGCTTCTCCATCTGCACCTTCTCAAACACACACACACACACACACACACACACACACACACACACACACACTCAGCTATACTTTATCAAGTTCAACCCTCCATTTATGAATGCGCTTAGCTCCTCCAGACAGTGACTGGCATATACATAAATAAAACATAAGTATAAAGCATGCAGCCTAGGTCACAAGGTTCATTCGCTGTTTAACTGAATAGTACAGTGGGTATGTGTGGTTGATGGTGCCAGACATTTGCATACACTGTAGTGTGTACAGCTCCATGAAAACGACATAATTCATGTTTAAGCGAGCGAGTTTAGCTGCAGTTCTAGAAATCACTCTGACCAGCAGCGTGAGAATGACAGCTCAATACATAATGCCCATCTCAAAAAGCACAACCTCTCCCAGCCTCGAAGCCAATGAAACAATGGGCCTCATGCAAGAATCACTAGTACAAGTACAAAAACATATGTGTTTTTAAGTAGCTTCTAAGAATGATTTAAGAGCACACTTGCCACATTCACTAATTTTGTCTTACTTTAAATTTCATTTTAGGTACAAACACAATCTAAGAGTGATTCAACCTGTCGTAGGAGTCGTGTGCAACTAGTCTGCTCACATCCAAACCTAAGTTTCTCACTTGTGGATTGTATATTTCATTATACAAATTATATGAAGCAATTTTGCTTTAGAAAATCCTATATAAATTACAACACACATTTAATTAACAACATAAATTATGCACTAGTTGAAGGTTAATTTGTCTCTGCATATAATCAGTGAGAAGTCATGTCATAGCTAACTTTTTTTGGATGCCTTAAAGGGTCAGGCCTCATGACCGCGTAATGATATTGGCAGAGACAGATGGGTGGTTCTTCCCATGCTGGTTTATGCAAGTTGCTGTTTAGGGGCACAACCTCCATTACAATGCCTGACAGGGCAACATCAACTATCATGCTTGTATTCTTTCGCCCTCCTCTGTGATGTAGACTTCCCCTTGACCCTCTCTAATTACAGTTTTTGATTGCCTTGCTGTCCCGTTTTGTGTTTGTGAAATGTGCTAACTGTTCTATTTTTCCATTTGTTGTAGTGAATTATACAAAGTTGAATCAAGTTGAGAGTTCAGAATAATATAGGGGTGACGATGTATAGGAAAATGAATCAGCATGTGTCCTAGTAAGGTGTTGGGTTAGCCTTGAACATTGTTCTTCAAACATAATCTTCACTGTTTTGATGATTGTGTTTGCGCTTCAAAATCTTCCATAGGTGTTCAACTGGGTTGAAATCTAGTGGTTGTGAAGGCCATAGAAGATGATTTACATCATCACCATCATACTCATCAAACCGTTCAGTGAGCAATGATGCCCTGTGTGGAAGCGCCTGTATTCAGTATGTTTCTTCACAATTTTATTCAGCTGTTCTCCCTTTAATTTGGCCGTATAACACAAAACCTCTGGTCCGAAACAGCAGATACAAAATCAGAATAACATTACTCAATGACTTGTGAACAAAACCTGTGTTTTGATGTTCAATTCACCACATGAATGAATTTAGAGCCTTGTGTTGGAGGATATGATTTGCTTCGATGAATTGTAACATCACCATTCACCAGATATCAGGGCAATAGCACACCATTTGGATGAAGAGGGGGTGGCACATCCACAGTATCATTGTGCTGTCAAAAAATCTTAAAGAACAGCCTGCCACTATTGAGTCTAAGGGTGACAAGGATCCTTTTGAAACATTTTTGGCACCTTGTTGAATCCATGGCTCAGGTTGTTTAGTAGGTACACTGGGGTCTGACTTGGTACTACATACCAGAAACTAAAGAAGTAGGCACTGAGAAGGTACAACACACTCTGCTTTCTAAACAACTCTCACCCTTCTGCCATGGATGATTTTGAATTTCTTCTGACACCTTAGAGAAAACTAAACTGCTTATATATTTTTTTACAATTCCTTCGTTTCTTCCAGAACTGAATTTATTTTGTGTTTTGGACAATATTGTTCTCACTAAGGCATCCAAAAAGTTCTTGAGCAAAGAATCCAATTAGCAAGTTTAGCCTCTTGCCTTGAAAAGAAGGTTCATTAAAGCATATTGCTTCTCTTGTCATGTGGGGAACCACAAAAGAATAGGTCCATGTTCCATTTTGGGTCTCAAACTAAAGTGTTTAAAAAAATAAATAACCTGTGTGTGTGTGTGTGTGTGTGTGTGTGTGTGTGTGTGTGTGTGTGTGTGTGTGTGTGTGTGTGTGTGTGTGTGTGTGTGTGTGTGTGTGTGTGTGTGTGTGTGTGTGTGTGTGTGTGTCGGGTGGAAATTCAGGCTGCTTCTGTTCCTACTTTCCTTCAGGGCTCTCAGGACAACATAGAGCACCACAGAGATACTGAGAAATAGAGCAGAACCGGCAAAATTAGATCTTTCTCCAGGCTCCACCATAACTGGCTCCTTCCTTGAGAGCACACATGTAGGGGAGTACAGAGAGTAATACGAAGCAAATGAAAGGGTGACAGAGAGAAGAGCAGACAGACAGACTGACAGAGATAAAACAACACACGGAGAGACAGAAAGAAGCAGTGAAGACTTGCATAGACATAACAAGGGAGTTACAAATTGTAAAAAATGTCAGCTTGACTGGCATGTTCTGGTGACCGAAATTACTTCTGTGCAACTTTTCCTTATATTGCAACTGGACATGTAATCCTGCCGCAGTTAATGTTGTTTATAAGTATCTGTGACAGCATGGCGAGACGGGAGATCATCATGGAGTAACAGCTGGCTACCAACCACCTTCTTTTCTTGTCTCGTCTCTTTCTCTGCCGCTCTCTCTCTCTCTCTCCGTCTCCCTGCCTTCCTTTTCTTTCTCTCAGGCTGTCTTACTGTCTGCCTCTCTTCACGTCCTCCTGCCCACAGCCTCTCTGCTTCTCTTTTGCTTTCTTTAACACAGTTGGTGGTATGATGGAGGGCCAGTGAGAGAAATCTATAACTCTCTTTTTGTGCTTTTCATCCTGTACTCGCCACTTTAAACACATACTTATGATGCAGATAATTTCTGCACCATTGCAATCAAAAGGGCAAAAAAAAAAAGAAAAGAATTGAGCATGAAAAATGACTATTCATGAATTCTGAGCAAGTTTCATTGACTCTAGTGTCATGGAAATTGCATGGCACACCTGATGAATTTTGCCTTCTTTTTAAATGGTTAGGAGAATGGGCCCCATGGTTGGATGAGCTACTGAATTAATAGATGGATGGTTGAATGGATGGATCAACGGAGAGCAAATGTCCAGACTGTTCCTACTTTAATCCCAACGCACAATCTCTCCATCTTCCCCCACCTCAACCGCCCAGTTCATCCCTCCCTCCAGTCCACCTGTCATGGCATTAATCTTGTGTCCATCACATTTTCTGACACACTAACCTTAGTCCTTGTGTAGCGAGTACTAATCCAGATGAAGCCTCCCTTTGATTCAACTACAGATCCTATCACTTTTGCTTTTGAAATATTCGGAAAGGAATATATCTTCCCTATATGTTATCTTTTTAACACAGCGAGCCACAGAATCACTGTAACAAGTGCTGCTTTTTATGAGGAGAATATATAGGGGGTTATTGATTAATGTGTATTATAATAACCTGATTTTCCATACTCAATCCCTTGCTGTTATATGGTAATATTTGTAAAGGTGCTTTTTTCACTATATTAACCATTGCAGACATTATCAGTTTCAAAATCATCTTGCTCCAGGCTGACATTTTTCTGTAAATGGAGCAAAAACAACTTTATTCTACAGCAACAGTTGTCAGTTGGTTATAAAATAGCCAATGAACAATTCAAGGTTCCTGCTGCGCACCAAGGCAAGGCTCGAACAAAAGAGCTGTGGTGTTTTGTTTTTTTGTACAGCTAGCAATGCAGTGGAGGCAGGTTATCCTGCATCTACGATTGGTGCCACCGGCCAACTGGCTTAACACTATTGCTGCTTTACAGAGGCCACAGTAATACGGTGTCTGAGCCAACAGACTGACAAAGTTCATAGCAGTCACACTGACAAATACTCACAGAGGTGAGCAGGCTTTGTAGAGCCATATGGTGACACAGAGCAGCTATTTATAGCCTCTGTAAGAAAAAGAGAAGCATCTAACAGCCAGTGGCATGGATGTCTTTCTCTATGATGCATGTCTATCTGCAATAATGACTGCTTTGAAATGGTGAGTTTGAAACCTGTGGGAGGACTGATGTCTTCATAGCCTATTATGTCTTTACACGTCCAGACCATGTTGCTGCAGTCAAATATGTATTATCTGTACTGACCAAGCAAATTTTCTTCAAACCTAATATGTCAAAATAAATGTAAATGTTCCCTAAATAGGAACAATATTTGTGTTCATTCAAATGGTTCTTGGAGTTTAAACTACGCAGTATCAGATGACTTCAAATCCAATGGGGCATTTTGTTCATAGTCCCCTGTGTCAGGATGCCAACAGTACTTAGAAGGATTAAGATAATATTCAATAAAGCAGACATTTTTTTTATTTATTTGAGGCTAGAGATTCTAAGAATGACTCATCCGAAATCCATTGAGAGAACACATTTAGGCCCATCATATTTTGTTTCTATGCCTGTTTTACCCCCTCCTATTTGCATTTATATGTATTTAAAAGATGAGACTGTTTTGGGGTTAATGAAATAAGGTGAAAATGTTTTGCAAACTGACCAGGTATGCATTGCTCATTCCAGCAGTATTTTACACCATTACAGGACTAGACACATTATTTCTTTCGTACCATTGATTCATTTTCTATAAAGTGTCCAACGAGCCGTAAAAAGAAAGATATTACCACACTGGGAAACAACATTTGTCAAGGAAAACCTTCCCTTTCACAGAAAAAAACAAAAAACACACAAGTTCTAAGAAACCACTGCATGTGTAACTTGGCTAGAGGGGGCCGATTGTGGATGCCAGCAATTATTTCTCAAAGCTATATTTATTTTCTTATTATCTATTTTAATTAAAAGCCACATCCTTACATTAACAAACCAACATTTAAACTTCCAATTGGAGCCCAGAAATAGCTTTTGAGTGGTGTTCAGATTAATTCTGCTGCAGGTAGCATTCACCCAGTGGTGAGCCATTACTGAGTCACAGCGACCAAAACAATGGGGGAAAGCGGTGTCAAGTTGAAGAACAGCGAGGCGTAATGTGTGTCTGACAAGCCTTGCTCAGAAACACATGTCAGCATCACAAGCACCTTTTTCTTTTTTGGACTGCCTACACTGACCATTTAGTCCATGTACATTTTGTGTCAAATGTAGGGAGCATTAGTAATAAGGTGAGTTATGAGTTAAGTGTTAGGGCTTAAACTTAAGATTTAGAATAGACATAAACATCCTGCTCTGAGATGAAATATGCAGCTGTGCCTTTAATTGTTTTTCATTGTCACTCCCAGACAATACGGCGTGTTCTTTTAATGTGAGATACTTTGGGATGTTGCCCCGGGCAATACAAGTTAACCATGTCTTCTCTTTAACTGCACAAAATGCATAAAAGCCCTTTAAATGCCCATGGGACATGGAACTGAGCAATGGTAGAGGGTCTATTTATAGAAGATGTGCATGTTATACTGTTTTGAAAACATGGGGTCTACAGCTTTCAGAACCTGTAAACCAACAGTATACCTTTGTTCATCTTAGTATGGGGACAGATGTGTGAGTAGTAACAGGGTCACAAACCCAAAACAGCAAGAGAGTCATACTTCACTTTTGAAGTTTTAGTTTTAGCTCTAAGGAAATGCTGCTTGCACACACATGAAATCATGCGTGTTAAATTCCAAAGAGAATAGACATGTTGCTAACAAACTATCAGAAACATGACGATAACGATAACAAGCCGTGTGTCTAGCTCAGATTTCTTGGAGATAGGCCATCAGTGTATCATCCAAAGAAAACAGTTGATGTACTCCCAGTTGATCCAAGCTTGATTGAATCATGATATGATAACATGAAAATGTATTCATTTTTTCATCAACAGCAATTTAGATTGTACATCTGCTGGCATGCTATGAAGGCATTTTTCAGGGTTTCCAGGTTTCTGTTTTTCCCATGCATTTCTTCCTCAAGCATGAAAGAAATCAGTCGATAGATTAAGCTATTACTAAAGCCCATTGGCAAGACACCAAATGCATCCTTCCCTGACTAAAAGCTTTAAAAGAAATATAGAATATATTCTTCAGCTTTGAGAGCAGGATTATTGAGTTTTTTTCATAAGGGGCTTTAGAATCCATCCATGACCACGCTTTTAAAAAATGTCTATCACTTGGATTTTCAGAGCAGGAGTTCAGCTTTTTAATGGGAGCTTTTTGAGCTCACCTCCATGCTTCTGGGGGCCCTTTTACTGTGTGTTGTTTGATAATGTAAACATCATTAAGATGCATGAAGAGTTCTAACAAACAGACATGAGAGGCATGCTGAGCCTATTTCCATATCAGAACTAACTGATCCAGCCAATAATAGGCCAGTGATGGTAAATAGGAGACATTTGTCTCTGAGACTCCGGCTCAGTCACATATCAAGACGTCCATCCGGTGTTTTAAGTGGAAAGTGGTGATAAGCTTCAACACTGGTGTCCAATGTGTACAGTACTAATGCAGTGGCTTACCACAGAGTGTAGAGGTTACTGGTTTTATTTAACCAAGTTGTTGTTGCAGAGAGCTTGTGTCTTTACTTCAGTCAACCAAGCAATAAAAAAACACTGACTGAAGGCACTTCCCAGATATGTGTTGGAATTTACAGTAAATGTTAACATGGTTTTCTGAAATGCTTATTTATTTCAGCAGCAAGATCTTTCTGAAAGCTTGTGTGATGACACATGATTTACACTTTGTGGTGATTGTTTTCTTCATGTCGCAGTCTTTCTCAGGTATGATACTTTTGAAGTGAATTGCTCTAATCGTCCATGGTGCTTCCCAACCTTCATAAGGATTGCAGGGCACTGAGGGTCTGGCAGACCTTTACCCTGGAGTTGTTAACTATTCCATGGAAGCATATTCAGTTTCTCTTAAATAGTCCCTTAATTCACATTTTGGAGCACAAATCTACCATGTTGAGCAAAGAGGAGACCATAGGAACTGGGAACAATATAACCATCCCAATGTTTGCATTAGGCAAACTTTTGGAGATTGTGCATTGTTTGATCCTAAGTATGACAAAGACAGTCAGCTAAATTCGAGAGAGTTACGTGTGTCTGTCTCATGGCTAAATTACGGTTGTGTCATGGCATATTTCAAAATTCTTGTTTGATGCTTTTCTTGTGTTATCTCAACAGTCTACAGCTGGTGTGCATTAAGTTGCTGGCTGTCATATTCATGCCTGTTTAGTTGTACGGTTATATTTGTTCACAGACACACCAGGCAGTGACTATTTTCTTAAGAAATAAATGAAAGGGTATTTAAAAGTCAGTGGAATCAATTAAGGTAAGCTTTAAAATGCTAATTGTTATGCATCATTAATACTCCTAAGTATCTTTTGCTGGTCTAAATGACCCTTAGACCAAGAGGTGCCACGCCATTCTCAGCCTGTCACTGTTATGCCAGCCCTCACACTCGGCTGCAGCAGGAGATCACAAGCTGCTCTCCATTCTGCTGCATTGTTAGCAGTTCTTCACCATATGAGGTATCGTCTGTGCCACTGGTATTCTAATTGAAAAACCAATTGTTACAGACTTGATTTGCATAAGTGGATCTAATGAACCAGATGTTACACTTCGGTTGGTTGATGCACTTGATAGTAAATAGTGCTTTAACCTTTAAATAAATAGTTCCTGTCTTCCTTGTTTTGGTGTCCAGTAGGAAAAAAAGTACCAATGTATCAGCAATGACAGCTCAACTATAGTGCTGGGCATTTTTTATCTTAAGTGCCTTATAGCATCGTAAGAGTGTAGATGGTTAGCCTAAGGTGAGTTAGACCAATAAAATATCACTTCTAGCAGCAGCACTTAAACCTGTTGTACAGACCCAATTACTACCGAATAGTGGAGAAAAAAGAAAAGGAAGACAAGACAGGAAATAGAAGGGTGAGAAATAAGACAAAGAACAAGGCAGAAAACAAAGGACAGTAATGAAGAAAAGAAGAAGGCAGAAGAAGGGGAGAGATGAGTTGTTTATGAGCTGCCCTAGGAGAGGTCAGCTGTGGCCAATAGACACTCGTTAATCTGTCATTACACTCATCAGGCCTCTGGCATCGCCACGCTGGCAATGTGCTGTGTGTGTGTGTGTGTGTGTGTGTGTGTGTGTGTGTGTGTGTGTGTGTGTGTGTGTGTGTGTGTGTGTGTGTGTGAGTGTGAGGGCGGCGCGTCTGATTGGGATTCTGGTCGTCGGCCTGGGAAAAGCTGAGTCACCATGGCGACCTGGAACCACGGAAGAAAGCAGAGGGGAGAGGGGCTTAGGAAGAAGAAGAGATGGTGGGTTGAGAAGAGGGGATAAGAAGGAAAGAAAAGGGCAGAGGCAAGAGAGGAGTGTGCAGGGTAATGAAACAGTAACTGTTAAGACCATTGTGTTCTGTTCGCCTGTCCTGTGAGCAAGTTATAAAAAAGCAGAGTGTGTAAAAATGACACCTCATAGTGAGACAAGTATGTATTATCACCCTCTATTTGGCTGTATCTGCGTCTTTTTACCTTCTCTTGTCTCTCAGACCATGACACTAAATCGTTTCACCCATCTCTATCCCTTCCACTTCACTGTCCCTTCACCTGTCAGCCTCATTTAACACAGGAAGGTTGTCATTTTTTTTCTATTCAATCTAAACGTATATTCACAGCATTTCTTATTTTCTTAAGCTTTTTACACTTTGTCCTGAATTTTTCACAAAAAGGTTCCATTATTTCCGACTATCATTAGCAGTGTTCTATCTGCACTTATCATCATGTCCTGTCAGAATTGATGTATTCACCTCTTATGACTCACTTTTCTTAGGTATAAATGAAGTCTGAGAGAGAGCACAGATATGTTTTCAATAAAGGTAGCGCTGCGTGTAATGGACATTTTACATATTTTCCACCAACAAAATGTGTTCTCGATTAAGTTTGTTATTACATTTACCGACCTGACTAAATGCAAACATGTAGTTTCACCGATCCATTGTTACAAGGTTATTGGTCAAAGCATCCCAGTCACCACTTTAGTCATTAGGATTAACTGTCACCAAATGAAGCAAATCATTTATTACATTTTTGATTTCATTCAGTGTTAGGCACTAATTTTAATAATGTTTTTCATTTAATTTACACTCTTAAATATAATACAGTCTGTGCGTCAATGAAAAGTGAAGCCTCTTAAAGTTTGCATTATATTGCAGAGCTATTTCTACTCCTCTATAGCTGTAATGTGAGACATGTTTGTGGTATACCTGTGCTATTCAAAATGTACTGAAACTTAGTGTGACAAGGAGAAGTGTGAGTAATTGTTCCTTTAAGCAAATTAGCTTGGGGGTTTGGGGCCAAAACAAAAGCTTCTGTTGAGTAAGGACATTCAAAACAATTCTGAGCAACACTCAAAATAATGCAGGATTTGAGTCTTATTGGCAACAGTCAGAGATAAGAGCCCTTCTAGTGCCATGTAGCCAAAATTAAGAACAATAGCCAATTTTGTTTCACAGGGAAACAAGGGAACAAGGGAAATTCCTGAATTTTCTTTTAGCAAATGATTATACTTCCTGACTGTGCTGAAAGGACAGCAGCATATTCAGTATAAAGATGTTGAGGTAATGTTAAAACTATAAAAACTAATATCATTTGGTAAGCTGTTTGGTTTGTCATGTCAACCTGATCCTGACAACAGTAGTACAGTAGCACTGCCATCCCTCTGGAATCCCTGAAATACAATGGGATGTCAAAGCCAATGTTGTGGTGCTGTACTGCTCACCTTTACATTGCATTCAACTGGCTTATATTGATTGTTTGGTTACATTTTCAAACCACTCACGCAGTATGATCTGCTTTTCGGCCCATCACTTTGGTGCAGACTGAATTATTTCAACGACTATTGGTTGAAATTTTTTAAAGACATTCACAGTCCGCAGAGAATGACGCCTACTGACTTAGTTGACTCCCTGACTTTCTATCTAGCACCATGAGCAAGTCAAAGTTTTCACTTCTCCAGTGAAATATCTCAACATCTCTTGGATGGATGTGCACAACATTTTGTAAAGGCATAGATGGTTCCCAAACCAAATATCCTAATGACTTTTCTTCTAGTGCCAACATGACTTCTGTGGTTTTGTTGAAATGTCTTCACAAATATCAGATGGATGTCCCCCCAACCCCCAGGAATAATTGTGTTGATGACCTTCATCTAGCACCATCATCAGGTTAAATTTGTATTTGGCCACTGGTTTATGGCAAAATACCTGCAAAACGAATGACATTCCAACTTCTGCTGTACTTTGTGTTTAGTTCTAACTAGAACATCAGGTTGTCAGCATTGCCACGGTAATATATTAGCGTTTAGATCAAAGCATTGCTGAGCCCCAGTCAGGACAGCTTCACGGAGTGGCTAGCGGTTATATACTCTCACTATTTCTAAGTTGTTTAACTGGTTAGAGTTTTTCTAGGAAATGCTAATACTCTTAAAAACATATCAAAGAGTAGAGTAATACTGCTGTGATCACATCTTCTGCGTTTGACTGGTAGAATATCAAAAGTAGCCACTGACCTGAACTTGAAAGGGGATTTTTTATCATATCTGACAGACATTTAAGACACCCGATCAGACAAGAAGATAGACACACTCACACCGCTCTGGACAGCTGAAAAACGTCTCACAGCTTCAGACATTGACATGCCAGTCACTGCCTATAATTGATTTTCTTTTAAGGTGTAAAAAATATTTCAAACCCCAGTATTGATGTAACCTCCATCTCACAAGAAGAGCGAGTGTGTGAATGTATATGTGAGACAGTGAGTGGAGATGAGTGTCTGTGGCAGAAGCAGACAGTGTGGGCTGTTCAAGTACAATAATGGGAGTTGATGGGGATCAATTGTTAAATTACATGCCACACTGATTATCAATCTATAAAGTGGCTGCTGTTGCACACAGCTGAAAAAAGAAGGAGGCCACACCAACTGTATGTGTGTGTGTGCAGGAGATCTGATGCAGTCCACACACATACATACTTGTGTATGTGAGTCTGGGTGAACACGCATTTACAATAAAGTACACACAAACACACACACACACACACACACAGACACAGACACACACAAAGGGCAGTGACAAATTAGTCTCTACGTATTGCACTGTCAGCAACACTAAATTACAAGACAACCAGACCTTTTCATGCTGAAATGCAATACCTGAATTAGAAATAGGTTTTCTGCATTTCCCCTGTTATTCATAAACTCACTCATTTAGCTTGGACTTGATTTAATTTATGGAAGAGTTCCTGAGGCACATCGTATCACAATGAGTGATTCAAAAACAGAGACAAATGCATAGACTGGAAAAAAGGCTTCTCTTTACCAATCTGTTCTAAGGCTTTTCATTAAGATGTCAACCCTGTTTGACAAGGGTTGGTGAATACTCACGTTCAATGTCACCTAATTACATTTCCTAAGATGATAAATACACACAATCAGTTGTATCCCATGAGCTCTGATTATTTATCATGCACTTTCTGCTTTGTTCTTTGAAGCACTTAATTGTGTACATGGAGAGCACCCGTTTGTTCAAAGAAGATGGGAATGTCCCGTTTATTAACTTATGGATAAGTACCAAATATAGACAGGTAGAATGAGGGAAGAAATTGAAGTGAGTATTAATTATGAAGTATTAATTAAGAGTATTTATCAGAGGCATCTGTCAGAGCTAGATCAACACCAGGAGGCTAAAAAGTAAATATTAGAATTAATATTTTGATTTTTTTTGTTATGAGCAAGGGGTGTGTATTTACCGTTTAGAAGGTTAACATTTCATTTAGCTTCTGCTGATAAACACTAATTAGCTTATACATTAAAGATTATTACTCATTTCATAAATAATGAACAATTACACAAAGCGTTATCTTAAAAGTCTAGGCTCCAGGTCATGCATTAAATACTCATTATACACAACTGTCAACATACCTAGAAGATTACAATTTGTCTAATTAATAATATATGTGATGATAAGAGTAGGGACTAGAAACCAGTGCTCTGTGCCGGCAGATACAGCGGTAGGCACATCCACCATTTGGGTGTGCGTGTGCACAAAAACACACATAGCCTTGCCACCTCATTGCTAGTCTACTGAAATCACTTTATCATACTACCACGAGGAAATAATCATCACCTGGTGCATAAGATAAACCTCTCGCTTTCCCTCAACTCCACATCGGGTCTGTTTATCTTTCCTGTGTCTCACCTGAAGCAAAGCTTTGGAGCTTAAATCGATTTCAAAAGAAAAAACACACAGGGCAAGAAAGAAATAGAGGTACCAAATGCATCTCAAACTTAAAAATAAGAGACAACTACAAGGTAAAATATGGTAATATATCTATATGTGTGTGTGTGTGTGTGTGTGTGTGTGTGTGTGTGTGTGTGTGTGTGTGTGTGTGTGTGTGTGTGTGTGTGTGTGTGTATAAAGATGGGACCAATAACATGTAATGTAATATTCACTAACCCAATTCCTTAGGATATAAATCCAACTCTATATTATTTGAATTATGTTTAACGCAGAACCTCTGGAAACTAAAAACAAAGGAACAATATGTCTTAAGAACAATCAGTAAAATAAACAGTTAAAAAAAACATGTTGGTAATGTTTGCAGCATCCTACTAGTTCAAAAACAACTATAAATTCCTGTGAAAGCAAAGAATGCCTCAGAAAAGCCCGCTTTAGATAACAGATGGGAAATTCAAAAGTCTCTTTGGCACTAACTTTCAGCTGGGAGAACATTGTATTTTACTCAATCCATTATGTATCCCCAGTTGAATTAAATGTTAACTAAAAGAGACACAAAACGAGGGAAAACAGGGATTTTGATGTGTACTGATGTTTGAGAATGCAAGGTACCCAATTTATGTGTATGTGAAAATGAATTAAAGAGGAAGAGAATAAAAGATGAAAACTTTGGTTCAAGGTAGCAATAAGTCCCTGCGATAATTCAAAGCCCTGGAGAACAACATCAGACAAAAGCCACTGTGAAGAAGATTTCATACACTCAATTTTTATGATCTGAGTAGTGCAGTTATGTCCAGGAATGTTATTCCTCAAAGCCTTGAACACACACCAGCCAGTGTTGACTGTCATAGAGATATTCTATTTTGTAAAAATGTTCAAACTTAACTGACACATGACAGTATTAAGAAAAAAACAAAACACTGAAGTGTCTGATGTGCAGCAGAATTCACTCTGGAGTCAGACTTCCCATTCTTAAAGTCTAAATCCATTTGATGAAAAAAAAATCATCCAACTTCTTCGCAATTTTTTAATTATTGTTTACTTCATTAAGCCAGTTTCAGTTATAATCCTTAAGATTGATTGATACCATTCATGGCTGGCATTATCAGCATTAGCCATTCAACAGATTAGCATTCTAATTACATATCTATCTAGTGGGTTTCCTTCAAATTGCGTATAATATTTGAAGGAAACACAAATCGGACAAGTTGGACATAACGTTGAAAACAAATGGCAGAGAACGTGTGCATTTCATGACCGTTTTACTGTGTCGGACAACGTGGCTGATGGTCCTATTTGGTCATCAAGTAAGTAAGTAATTTAATGCGATTATTCCCTCAGCCCATGTTTTTTGTTTTGACAAGTATACATTTTTCTTAGCATTTCTGACGTTTTAGCTGCACAAAGTTCCCCTATGATATGTGATTTCTGAATTAAATCAGAGACTTGTATTAAAACTCTTCTTACCGAATCAACCAGGACTGATAGATTTATAATTTATGCCAAAGGTACGTGCATTTACATAACAAAAGCCGTTTTTTACATACTGACAAGTATTACTTTGGAATATTATGTGATCTATATTCATGGCAGATGTCTTAATCTTATGTAAATCTGACAAACCTGTAATGTAAATCTTTATCTAAAGCTCACAGCTCTCCATATCCTCCATGCCATGAACAGATCTGTTGTTACATTACTGCAGCTTCTCTTCACAGCATTTATTAAAGAAAAACATGCAGAAAAATGTTTTATGAATTTTTTCAAATTGTAATCACTGAGGTCAATACAATTCAATTATCAAAGGCTGACAGTGGTATTAATTATTCATCCTTTGATGTCTTGATGAGGCCAACACAATAAAGTCAAACTTTTGATCTGGAATGTTTATGACTGGCTCGATAAATTATAAAACACTATTTAACATTAGCAAGGTGCTTACACAAGACCAACAACGCACTTAATTCCTCTGCTAACAGATAGCAGCAGTAAACAAATAGCAACAGTTGCTTGAAAGCACTTTTGCTTTTTAGTTACAGTAAATTCTGACATCTGACAGAATGTGCCCAAATATGTGTGGTGTGCAATCTCCACATGATGCTGACAGCTCTTATATGCAAAACGTCTTTAAATGTACACTGGATGTTGAATATATAAGATAGATATTTTTGGGGGAATTTGCTCAACACTACAAATGACAAACTACTGCTGATCCAATACCTTAATTTTACTTAAAACAAATGAAAATATGCAAATAGGCCAAGATTTGTATCTTCCTGTCAACCAGGTCATTAGTTATTGATTCAGATCACATGGCCTTAATCTCTATGCAGGGAAAGTCAGAAAAGGTCAGATTAAGTTTTAGCTCTACACAGGACAGAGATTTATGTAACTAGGTTTAAAATCCCAAAGAGAATAATGTCACTCATCATAATTCCTCATAAATCTTTAAATTAGCTTGTTTGGTGAGTTGATGAGGCATCAATGGGGTAAAAATACTTTGAAGAAATCATGCTGCAAAACCCTTTCAGAGAAGTTTTTGTGTTCTACAGAACTGGGTTTAAAGATAGAAAAATGTAGAGAGAAAAAGTAACATGATTTTGTCGGTAGAAGCTCATCTTTATGTCTCTCAGTGTCTTTGTGCATGTACATGCCACGCTGTATTGTCTTTGTCCAATATGAACAAGTGTTTCTCAGTGCTTCTCCAAACAGCACTTTGTTTTCTAACATCATGACCTATTTATTTGTTACATAATGGGCTCAGTTCATTACGCATTGTCCTTGGGGAAAAAGCCAATTAAATCATTATTTGCAAGAAAACAATTATCATTACAAAGACTCATCATCGATGCAGTCCCCACGATAACCACCAAAACGGACTTGCAATGTGTACACCCAACAGCAAAACTAAATGTCAGCAACAAATCCGGAGTATGAGTGATCCAAATGGCTTAAAAATTTCACAGGATTTTTATATGATGGCATAGAGACTACACGCTACAAATTTATTGTAACAGCTCAATGAGTTGGCAGCAAAGCACAACAGCTGGACCTCTACAGCTGCCACACACACACCCACACATATATGGATACCATACACAGTGGAAAGCCAGTAGAAACTGGACGCCATTAAACTGAAGCTATTAATATCCTGTGGACGCCGATAATACTGGGAATACTTTGAAACCCACACCAAACCTTAACACTTAAGTGAAGAAATACACACAAAATCGGACCAATCAGGGTTTGTTTAGACAATATAGTTTTTAATGGTAGCCATCTTGGCTTTCACAATCCTTCCCTATGGCTGTTATTGACTGATTTTGGCTTCACTATCACCTGATTTATGGAGTGCTTGGCACATCAGCGGCAAATAGCTCCCAGTTCTAGAGGGGGCATCTTCATGGCTCTATCTGAAAAAGAGCAGGCTGAGTGAGCGGCCCCAGCCAGATGTCTGACCCCATCTAGCCTCTACTGGTCCAGTGAGCAGTTGATGATCATAGGATCAATTTCATGCACAAAGTAACACTGACTATTTTACTCTGACAGACATTTTGGGCTAGACAATATTGACAATATAAACATGTGTGTAATGGTAATTATTATTATAATTACCATAATTATTTTGTCAGTCCAATCCCCAACCAAGTATTTAATATTACATAAGGGTTGATTCTTTTCCTAATTGTTTTAAATGTATTGGAAGCATTTGTGCATTGTTTTACCTACTGAGTGAGAAACACTTGGCTACAAAAAAATATGTATAGTCAGTCAGAAAGGAATTAATAGCCACTGTAATTATTTTTCAAGTGTAGCAGCCGTTATGGAGCAACATTAGCATTAACTTGTAGTCATGTTTGTGTGCATCTGACGAGTCCAGTATTCACTCTCTCTTAGCTCTGTTTTTGGACTCTAACAACTCCTGAGGGAAATATCTGTCTCGTTATCTGCTAGATTCCCCACTATGTTTATTTGCTAGTGTGTAACTTTACCTGTCTGCTGTTTGATGCTGAGCAGGTGGTGTACAGTCATTTTTTACAGCTTTTTTTTCTCTGCTGTAGCAGAAAGTGATGCTATAAGAGCAATGTTTCTAAGGGAGCCATAGGTTGTCAGTGTCTAGCTGCCATTGGTGGTTCTCCACACTCTCACATACAGACACAACCCTTTCAACTATCAATCAAACCATCATCATATATGCATCAGAACCCTCACAGGAGCCTGTAAACGTATGTGTGTGTGACAGAGATCTTGCATATTCGAGTATGAGTGTATACGTGCATGTGTGCTTGAATTGTTTGTGACAGAACAACAGAATGTATACCTCTGTACGTGTGTGTGTGTGTGTGTGTGTGTGTGTGTGTGTGTGTGTGTGTGTGTGTGTGTGTGTGTGTGTGTGTGTGTGTGTGTGTGTGTGTGTGTGTGTGAGAGTGAGAGTATACTTGCATGCTCATGTCCTATGATCTGTAGAGTGAGCCTCCACACTGGCAGCCTCGCATACATATTCAAAGGAAATATAACCCATATTTTACTTTTGTAAAACCTCCCTGCCCCCCATACTGACGGAAGGATTTCTGTACCCGAATAACTAAGGTACAGCTAGAAAGTTACTTGGGAGGAAGTAAAATGCCAGGTTTAGAGGGGATTTTCAAAACATCTGTAGGATGACACAGTATATCAACATTGCTCTTATGTTGGAACTTAATAAGGTCCACCAGGAGTTTCATGTGATTGCTTGTGTGTGTGTCTGTGAGCAAGTGTGCATCTCTGTGTCTGTCCAAGGCTAATCTCTCATACTGTGTATTTTGGGTGGCCAATTAAAAGCTGCATGCTCAAGGACCTCTTGCGGTTGCAGAGATGCCCATAAAACGGAACTGAGACACGCCCATGCACAAAGCCAGTGCTCACATCTGCATAGAGAGGTTAGCAAATTGTGGTTTGTATTCATCAATCACACATCACAGCGGTTATTGCAGACACACCTGGCGGAGATCTTCAGTCTTCTGAGTGCAACTTTCTAGTTTTAAACTGTAGTTAATCCCAATCTTATGCACAAAGGAAATCAGTAAAAAAAAAAAAAACATGTTTTCTGTTTAATTTAATGTGGCATTATCTTTATAAAGCTTAACTCACTGTAGCAATGGGTTTTTCCACTCTCTGTGTTTACATATTACACCGAGCACTTACAGATTGCTGTGCTTTTGAGTGCTAGAAGTGCAATTTCTGATGTTAAACTCTGATATTTACCCACTGACAAGCTTTCCCGAAAGCTTAAGTAATATAGCTCCCTCAGTGTCTAATGATGACATGATATGCTACAATGACAGCATGTATGCTATTGTATTTGATATTGTAGTCAGCACTACCATGTCCAGTTACAGAGCTCTAGTGTTATGCAGACAATTCAGAAGCCATGCAAAGCCATGTAAATCAGATAAAAAGATTAAAGCTATAATGGTCCAGATGAGAATCAAAGTGAAGCTGAAAACACTGATAAACAATTATTTTTCAGTTCCTTGGCTCCTTACTGTCCGCTGCCCAAACGGCAACATTTCCTGATCTTTCAGAACCAAGCTGCTAGGTCCTGATGAGTGCCTTTATGAGCAGTAGATTGCCCTTTCAAGTCTAATTATTTCACTCGACTATCTTGCAGACCATCAGGCTCATGGTGTGTCAAGTGGACCATTTCAACCCAGCAGGGTCTGTCCTTTTTAGCCTGTGTTAATAAACACTTCTTTTGTGAACTGCTGAGCAGGCTGCATCAAGGCTGAGGGGTTGACTGTCCCTTCAGCAGCTGTTTTCAAAACCGATGACAAGGTTGGAATTTATTACTTGTAATTCTGTGAAGAAGGTGTAGCTCCAAATTAGTTCAGGGAGACATGCTCTGTTCTAAGGAGCGTACATCCCATCCTGTGTATTGGTAAATGTTCCGTGACGTTAAGATCGAGAAGCATGGGAAGGTTCTTAAGTGCTTAGGAAGTCTTCCATAAGAGATGGGCTCTGTGCATTCATTAAGTTGTGTGTTAACTTGTAATTCTGTTTGCAGTGTGGACTGATTAGGGGAGTAAAGTCTGCATTATGAAAGCAATTCAGAGCCCCAAAAGCGCTGTGAGCATTTGTGCTTTGCGTTGTACGATAAAAGTGCAGTACATTCACACACCAGGATATTAAACTATTTCCGCAGTAATTGTTTGACAGTAAAAGGTGTAGTTTAACAAGACAACCTTGTTTTATATGTATTCCGCACATTCCAGAAACTGCGAAATATCAAAGTTGATTCTTGACCATGAAAGCAGTTGACAAAAATATTCTACTTACTGGCTTTTTTTTTTTTTTTTTTTTTTTTTTTTAAAAGCACACCTCTGTATCTCTCAGGTTTGGTACTGGGGCTGATGTACACTGTGAGATGCTACTGAAAGCTCTTGAAAAAGCTAACTGACCCCTGAATTAAAAGTACTTTGTCAAACTATAAATTACTTGTATAGTTTTTAAATGCAATAGAAAAAGAAAAAATGCAGCAAAACCAATGTAAATGACTGTGTGGTTGGCTATAAGTAATCTAAAATTAAGAGTCACTAATATTAGACATTTTCAGCTGGATTGCTCAAGAATATTGTGTATTTAAGCCATATGCAATAACAGAGACCTTTCTAACAATTTGTAGCTATGTAATGTTTATAGTCCACATAATTAGTTAATTTTGGTTTTATGAAATTAACTTGTACTTTTTTGCTCAGACCTGGTATGGTTATAATGAGTTTGAGGTGTCCCTTTTGTATTCAATAATTAGGTCTCAAATTCCTTGACACCCAAAAAACAATATGCGCCATTCTACGTAAAAGGCCTGGGCAGCCCTGGACAAAAAGCCTGCCAGTTTCGGTTTCAGTCACAATGAAAAATTATTTAAAATTTGACATTTACAATGTACTAAATAGTCAAATGAAACCTTTACACAACACTGTTCACAAATATCAATGCACTCATACACACCAGAACATGAGGAGCACACTTCAGAAAGAGTGAGGATGAAATACAACCAGAGAGAGACATACAAACACATCAGATGTGGGAATTATACATTTGGTGAATAATTGTTAAAGCCCTTCAAACTGAAAGGTTAATGCATTTCTTTTAAACACTTTTCCTTTCGTCAGCAAATTGCATTGATTTTATCATGAAATGCGCCAGTTTTAACCATGGCTACCTTTTCTTCTTTGTTTCATTTTGCAATACAGCATTTGTTACAAGCAACACAGGAATGCCAGTATTTCTGAGGGCTTCCTCTGGTTCTCTTGCAAACATCAACCATCACAAAGGTTGCACCCAAACACCACTTGGACTATTCCACCTCCCCCTTACAGTGGTATGCTCTGCTCCGTAAATGGTAACTTACGTCTCTCCGTTTTTTCTGGGTTCCTGTAGTTAGACCAATTAAGCCTAAAAACAAGTATTTCAGCCCTTTTTTGACTGTTGTGTGCATCAAGTGAACTAATCCACACACACAGACACACATATTCACACACCTACTAACAAACACAAACTACAGGTACAAGGTAGTCCTGAACACCCCATAAAGCAAAACCCAGCAATAAAAGTTAATTTAAAAAAATGTTTTGATCTGGAATTGCTGGATTATTTGTGATTTGACCAGTCACTTCAGTGGTGGTAGGTAATATTCCAGAACCCGAGTTTTTAAAAGTAGTCACGGTCAGCCATCCCCTTTCTTTTAATTACAATATAGGACACAATAGAAAACATTAGAAGAAACCATTACGGAAAGCTATATTGCTGTGCTGGCTGTATTTTCTTAGCCCAGAACTGCTATAATTTATCTTCCAAATTGCATTAGCTTTACTATTTTTTATTTAGATTTTTTTGGGGCCAAGTGTGCCCTGCACTTTTTGTGTTCATTTACAATTGAAAGTCAAGCTATTATGCCTGCAGTATTAAGTATGGGGAATTGAATGTGAGCCAAGATTGCAGACACTCGTGCTTGAGCGACAGCAGACTGATAAATGGCAACAAACATGGAATGATAGATAACTCTGGGCCGAGTAATTTGAAACTCTGGGTTTGTGCCGTTTTTTTATAACACATACACTTTTATAACTTGCACATACACAAACACACACCACCTTGAGTATGCACATGCTAAATAAATTAAAGAGAGTACCTTAGAAGAAGGAAGAGAGACAAAAGGAGAATGAATAATAGTTGCAGACAAAATATGGAGACAAATTACAAAAACATGAAGGGAGCAAGTGATGGGAAGATGAAGAGATGCCAAGTGGAGAAAAATGAGTGTGTGTGAGAGCGGGACTGGGAGAAAGGAGTGACGAGTGGATAGAGATAAAGAGAGAGGGGTATCCATCCATCACGCAGGGTTGCTTCTGTCAGACAAGAGTAATAGATGAGGAAAGATAGAGGAGAGAGCAGACACTCCTCTTCAATCTATCTCCGCGCACTATCTGGGTTCGCTTGTCAGGTCTGCTCTGTCACCCCAGACCAAGGCAATTACAGAGGAGAGAGGTACGGTGAGATGCAAACACATGGATACAAACAACAAAGCTTTTTAAACAGAAAGCTGTTTAAGTGAAGAGAAGAGGAAATGGACAAGTAAAGTTTTCAACTGTTCACTGATGTATCACTGAACTTAGCACTGCACAAAAAGACCACCATCCTCATAGTTCCTGATTAACTCTGAACCAGCCACTGAGCTGCGCAGATACTTATTGATGTATCATTACCTAATAGTGTTGCCCGGTATACCGATACTAGAAAAGGTATCACAGGACCCTGCCGGTACAAACAGTACTATACCCCATTTTATTAGCATTTGCACTTTGAGAGTGACAGAGTTCTATTAAGGACAATATTTATAAAATATGCACCGATTGCTATTTTATTTTGCCTGTTCCAATTTTTGTGTAATTTGCATGCTGTTATTGCACAGTAAAGACTGTAAAAGCAGCACTCACTGAAAAAGCCTTTCTGTATAAAATAATTGATTAAGGCTTTTATTATAAAGCAACTGTTCAAGTCCTCAGTAATTGTAATAGTGTTACTTGTGTTAAGTGCTCGAATGTGACCAGAAGTGTCGATGTGGCTTCAGCAGAGTTGTAGAAGGGGCAGGATGTTATCATCAGTCATGGCTAATCAAATCATCTCTTACCATCCCCTTTTTAAAGCTGCTTGTTCCCTAATGGCAGACTGTTGAGGCTATTTAAAACTGAGGTATCCCTACTGGATGAGGCACATGTATATGTTCCACATTCCTTTTAAAAAGTCAGTTGGGAACACAAGATACTGGAATCCCCCATGTAACCTAGTTGTCAGTTGTGACTTAAAACATCCCCCAAATTAAACATATTTCACATATGATAATATGAGCTAGACACATGCTTTGAATTAATTCAAAAAAAGGGTGACATGCTACAATTGGTATGTATCAATTCCATTATAAATTAAATAATCTATTAGAATATAAACCAGGTGAAACATAAAACAATGCTTTGGGCGGTGACAAATGCTTTGCCTTTGATCTGCTGTGGTTTGGATTGTACCTCATTTGTAAGTCGCATTGGTCTGCCAAATGAGTTAATGTAGAAATATAGATGACAGGTGGTGTGTGACATTGCAGAGGTCAATATACATGCACATCAGCCAGAAAAAACATATTTGAGGCTTCCTTAGCTACTGGTTATAACTGAATTGTATAGTAGATTTCCGGTTAACATTTTGAACAGTGTGTTTTCCTTGAATTGCAAAGTGAAAATAAATCATCCAAAAATCTGCTTTGAGCTGTGACATAAATAAACAAAATAAAAGTCTAAAATCAGCAAAACCTGTTACTTGAGAAGGAAAAAAAGAAGATAATAAAACTGTCATCCCCAGAGAGGAAGTTAAGAAACTTACAGGAGGCTCTGTCTGAGCTTATATCCCTCTGCCTGCCTGCTCAACACACCACCATTCTAATACCATGCTGCTTGGCATTCAGCACGCCGCTTGCTCCTCTCTTTCTCCTGGCACCAGCCCGCCCTCCTTTTCTTCACCTCTCTCTCTCTCTCTCCCTCTGTCTTTCAGCAGCATCTCTCACCCGCTCTTCCCTGGCGAGGTGGGATTGCGCCACTGAACCAGCATCTGTTGCCACATACATGCACACACACACACACACACACAGGCACAAAGACACTCACTCACTGTGTAGACATTTAAACCCCTACTGTAGTGGACAGCATGTCGCTGTGTTGAGAACATCATGATGACATATTTTGGACATTAAAACTATAAAGCAGCGTGTTGCCATATCACAGTCTTAACACCTAGAGCCTCATGGCGAAATATTTTCACCTTATGCTCTTCTTTTTTGTCTCTCATTTCTGATTCCTTCTTCTTTTCCTCCTCAGTCAAACCCTCACTCATAAAGTGTCCTCCACCTTCTGCTTATCCTTGCTTCCCTCTCTTCACAGCTCTTTGCTTTTCCTTCTCTCCTCCTCCCCTCTGTGCTTTACCCAAACACAGAATTTGTTCTTATTTACCCGTCTCGTTGAATAAAGGTCAATTCCCCCCAAAAGCCTCCCATGTTCCATTTTTCTTTCTTCTTACTACCTCCTTTCTAATCTCCCTTCCTTTCATCGGTTTATTTCTTAAGCCTGTCCTTCCTTGCACGTCTTTCATGACTTCTACATAAATCCATTTTATCCTCCTGCAAACATAAGTCCAAAGTAGTACAAACTTAAACCCAGAACCTTTATGTTCAAATATCCATATACCAATGTGTACCAATGAACACGTAGTCTGAGTCAGAAACACCTTTGTGTGAGCCTCACTTGTACATGCAGACCTCCATACATCATTTCGCCACGGAGATGAAACTGTATTTTGCTTCCCTCACTAAAACACATTGAGTTCCATTTATTTTCTGCTCGGTCTCTCTACGTCAAACAGACACATCAATCAATTAAACTTGCACTCCGGCAGAATTTACCCTTCTCTCGAGCTTCATTATTCAATCTGATGTTGACAGAATAAAAGGTATTTGAGATGGCACCAAAAAAATAAGGTTTTATTGTTCCACGTTTGTTCTAAAGGTGCTAGGATGTTGTTTCTAGCCAATCAGACACTATGTGGACTCATCATGGCCATTGATTAGTCAGAACCACACTATTAAATCAAACCTATGCCACTCAGGGTTTATAATTGTGTACTGCATATACAACTTTATTTGTAAAGGCAGTCACAGATTATGCTGTATCAATGTAACAAAGTAAAACTGGACTAATCTTATTACATGATTCTTAATAATGTAAATAGCCTCCTTCCCCTCAGTGTTAAACCTTCACTTCTTTGACCCAATACGATTGAATATGGCCTACAGTAAACATGAAGTATCATGCATTTTCAGCTCTTGCTGAAGTAGGGGAATTTTTAAAGGAATACTTTACCCCCAAAATGATCATTTGTTTACCAGTTATTCAACCTGTGTTACCTTGTATTGTTGAAGAAAGTTTTTTCTTGCATGCCTCTACAGCGAACGAAGATTCAGAAAATAGAGAGAAAAGTTTTAAGAAATTGACGTAAACGGGAGCTGCATTTAACAACAAAACTATATCAAAAGAATAAACAGCATCCACACAGACAAATGAGACTTTTATTGGTGTTATTTAGTGTTTTAAATAGTACGATTTTTAGCAAAAATGCATGTGTTTTCTAAGTAGTGAGCATACGACTGGATAATGAGAGTTCGATTGTACTGCAGGAGTAGTGTGAGAGTTTATAAGTGGATGTTGTGATATACTTTTGCTGTTCCCATTTACTTCAACTCGTTAAGAATTCTCTGTCTTTTGATTCCCCAATCACCATGGAGAACAGTTTTTTTCACAAATTCAAGGTAACCTTGGGTGAGTAATTGTACAAAAATGGTCATTTTTTGCGGTAAAGTATTCCTTTAAGGGACTCCTCCTTCCTTTTCAACCGTCACATGTCATCTCCCATCAATCACCCACCTCGGCTGCATTCGATTAAGAGTGAAAAGAACCCAGGCATTAGCTAATCTGAGTTACTGTAAAGCCATTTCAGATACAGGACAGCAGTGTACGTACTGTATGATTGCATTGTTGAAAATAATCAAAAGGTTTGAGAGTAGTTTTCTCTCATACTTTCTGGCCCCAGTTATCTCTCAGATATGTTTTTCTGTAACCATTAGTCTAAACCCTAATAAGCCAGATGGATCATAAGAGTCTGTCCAGCCTTAATCTATTCTGATACCTGAGTTTTATTTTTTTAAATAATGCTAAATGCCGTTGTTGCTGGAAGTTAGATGAAACATGACATATTGGTAGATATAGAGCTGGGGCCAGAAGCAGCTTATCTTAGTTTAGCATAAAGAATGGAAAAAGGGGGAAACTAGACAAGGTCGAAATATAAAAAATCCACTCACAACCTCTAAATTTAAGAAATGAAAACATTGTATCTCATTTCTTTAATTCATACGAAAACCAGGACGTTACTGCACCAGGCCAAGAAATTGTCCAGCTCATAGTCCGAACCTTTTGTATGGACTTCAATTCTTCAAGTTAAGGTTAAGAGGTGCTGGTTGGGGGATTTTGTTGCCTTTAAACAGAGCTAAAATAGCTGAATCCAGTCTGTATGCTAAACTAAGATAGCCCACTGCTGGCAGTAGCTTCATATTTATCATCCAGACAAGAAAATAGTGTCAATACTCTTAGCATTTCTCAGCATAATGTGACTTCACAAATGTGGCTATTTACATTCATTAAACAGTTTATGTCCAATTTTCAAGTCTCACCTTGCTGCAACATCACCAACAATGCTCAAAATTGCTTTTGAAAACATTACTGTTGTGTATTAGTGTGCTTGCTTGCACAGATGACTCCAATTATTTTAGGGATTATTTAGGATTATGCAATGAGAAAACTAAAATAAAACTGCTGGTCCTAGCAATGTCTCCCAGAGGCACTATAAAAACGTTATTTTTGTGTGAACTCTGTTTCCATGGCAGTGTGAGAGTTTTTTCATGTATAGTGGTATTCATAAGTGGGATACAGTATGAAGATACATGAGCAGTACATCTCAAATAAGCCCTTGGCCAGAATATCAACTATAACCCAGATTACTTTGCATGTTGGAACGCTGACTGTGACAGAAATGTCAATAACCACGATGATTTAGAGAATCAAGTCCCAGCTCATTACAGCCCACTCCAGGACTACATCAACTACTTATTACACACAAGCATGATTTAAATTTGTTTCCCTGTCGGTTCGGAGGAAAAGTCAGCCTGCAATCTACTTTGGGTATATTTGCCAAGTTTGAGGCTCTAAACTCAATCTTAGGATAAAATCCTCTGTCAGCGTTTGAGTTTTACTGTGGATGTCGTGGTGCAAATGGGGTCATGATCAAAGACACGAGCTGAAAGCAAGTGCTCTTTACGATCCCATTCCCGCACAGCATTTTCCCTTGCAGTAGAGATATGAGATGATGATTACATACATAAAGATTGTGATCTGAAATGCATTAAAAACGTAATCCTTCTCTGCCAGTGTTCCAAGCCACGTCAAAACATAAGTCAATACATGCAAGACAGAATGACAAAAAATGTACAGTAGGCAAGAGATATTGAAATATTGAAACAAGGCTTCAGCTAAACCATAGGTATACACAATTAAGGACAGAAAGAGGAAAAACCAGTAGATCACTTCCCCCAAACCTCATTTAATCTTCCCTGTGTTTACATGTGTTTTATGGTGGGATATAACCATTGCAAAACCCCATCAAAATGCAAATGGGCCAGTTAAGGAGGAGAAGATTTTCCAGGTAAAGAGGAGCTGATGAGCTGACACAGCAAACTAAATTGTTGGCTGTGTGTGCAGCTTCCTGTGGTTTCCCTCTTCTCTCTTTCTCTCTCTCCCTCTGTCTCCATGGTGCAGCAGTGACCATTACGCAGCAGTCCATTGGATAATACCATACAGTTGCTTCGGCATAGCACCGTCACAGTATTCTACACTTGGCCTTCAGCATGCTGCTATTAGAGCTTTTCTTAAGGGATCATTCCCATGCCAGCTGCAACACCTGCAATATCTTTTCTCATTCCTCCCCTACATCTTCCTGGTCTATTTCATTAAATTAGCTTCTCCTGTTCTCTCCTATTTTCTCTACTCCCCTCTCAAGCAGTCCTCCCTCTCACCTGCCATTATGTCCTGTCCTCTCCCTTTCTCCTGAACAACTCACCTATCACCCAGCCCAAACTCCTCTCCTCTCTGCTCCTTCTGTGTATTCCATCTCAGCACCCTCTCCTCTGCCCTTGTCTCCTACCAACTCCTTTTTAAGCCCCTCCTGTCTCACTTCCCCCCCCCCCCCCCCACCCCCATCTGTGCTCCCCACAATACTGCTCTACTAGCCCGCCTGCTTTCTCCCCCAATTGAATAGGTTGCCACAATCTCCTCCCTTCAATTGTTCTTCTACATCCATCCATCCATCCATCACTCATCGCCCCTTCTCCTCTAAACTCTCAGACTCATCTTTGCCCCCTTCTCCTCCCATGCTATTTGATCCCATCTCTGCTCATACCGCACACTTTCTCACCCCCTCTGTTTCAGACCTATTTCTCCACACTTCCCCATGCTTTACAACCCCCTTCAGCATCTCCCCCATTCTCCCATATTTTCTAGAGAAAAGATATCACCACCTCTAAATCGTATCAGAGAGAAAATAACACCGCCATTATCTCCCCATCTGCCTTCCCTCTCTCTCTCTCTCTCTCTCTCTCTCTCTCTCTCTCTCTCTCTCTCCCGCTCTGTGCGCCCAATCCGCTCTTCTTAAAATTGCAAATGAACCTCTCCAAAAAAAAAAAAAAAAAAATGTTGCGGCACAAATGAAGCGAGAAGACGCACAAAGCAGACGGTGGAGGATGGAGGAAACAGTGCGATCATCGGACAGATGAGAAAAGTAGTTAAAGAGACTGTCATACCTGCGCTTCTCCCTCTCCTCCTCTCCTCCTCTCCTCCTCCGGCTAGGCAGAGGCTCGCTCTCCTCCGGTTGTCTCCCCCTCTTGTAAAGCCAGGTGGAAGAACTCCACTCAGCAAATAATAACCTATATGTTAAATAATCCTCCTCCTGGTCGGACAATTTTTCAAACCAAAATTAAGAAATCATATCCACTTTTCGAGTTTATGGTCACGCACCGCGCAACGCTGGTCGCGCTGCGGGGCTCCTGGTGGTGGTGGGGGGGCAAGTGATGCGTTTCAGTTAGTTCCCGTTGAGTTTGCATTAAAAGCTCGTTGCGGGGTATAGGCCTGCGCGACCGGTGGCAGCCCGACAACCTGACAGGAACCCGGTGTCCGCCGCTTTGCTTCACTGGAACGGACCGTGAGCGCGGATGATGAAGAACGCCGCCGCGTTACGCGCCCGTCGGGTCTCCACACGAGCTCCAGCGTTTCCGTTAAGACTCCGTAAATCGGTTATTTAAAGTAAACACCCAGCCGTTGAGGATGAATATCTTTGGGAGTCCGTGTCCAGAGTAGAGAAAAGGGCAGTGTATGGTGGAGAGTGAGTATAAAAAAATAAATAAAAAAAAAACGCTCTGAGCTCGGTGTTTTGGGGGCTACTCAGCCGGTCTCCACGTTAGCTCCCCTATAGATGCTGTTTGCTCTCCCATTCAGCAGCTGTCATTCCTGCACCAACATCACATCTCACTCATTCATATTTTGCATTTGATCTGCACTTGGTTTTAGGATATATAGAATAATCCTTTTTTTCTTTTCTTGTTGGTCGGTAGCCTTGCTGATTATCCGCTTCAAGGTAAGAGATTAAACAATAAGAGTAGTAAAAATGTGTGTAGAAAAAAAAAAAAAAAAACCCCTGCAGAATCAAAGGATCTTGGCAAATGGTCCTACACTCCTTTTCAAGCACAGAAGTGACTTTGTCCTGTCCTTGTCTCTCCAAGGAGCGTGGACGCTGGACAACCGTGCGCGCTGCCCGGTGGGTGGCAGCCTATAGACGGAGGCGTTATAGGTCACAACAAAGATGATGATTAATCCCGCTATGAAACCAGCCTCGAATCATTCCTGTCTCTTCCTCTCCTCCTCCTCCCCCCCCCCACCCCCCTGTCGTTATAAAAGCGTTCCGGTCCGCCACGGTGAACCTCTCCGTTCCTACCCCTGCAGTTACTTTCACACTGTGCGGCTTTCCCCGTCCCAGGAGGCGATACGATCCGCCTACCCGCCCCTCTCCCGTCGGTCTCCTTCCCTGCGTGTCCGTGTGCTGCTCTGTCTGTTGACCTGTCGCTGCTCCGGGGATTAGCTGGTACGGACGGATGGGGGGTGCGTTATGACGGTTGCGCGTGATGCCATCGCCGGGGGCATTTGCCTCGGAGAAAGCAGCCGGTATAGTTCGTAACGCACACCGACACGACCGGATGTTTTCAAAGTGAGGGACGGGGGCCTTAAGAGGGCCGTCGGAAGGCTAGTGCTTGTCGGGATAAGAGAACACTATAGTGGCATCGGGAACTTTACAAAAGGTGTAGTTGAGATCGAGATGAAGGCTGGGTTTGAGGGTTGGGTGTGGTCCGAGCAAGGGCGGCGCAAGGAGGGGGGGTAGTTAGTCCCCCTGTGAGCAGCTGGTGTGACCCCCATTGCAAAATGGTCTCTAGTTTTTCCTGTAACACAAAAGTTATCATTTATTTTTTTTAAATGCTATCTCTTTCTGTTCTGGGATCCAGCTCAATTATAAAGTTTTTACATGAAACAATATGACAATATCCATAAAAATCACAGTTTGTTCTTTTGGTCTAAATATGCCCACAATCTCCCAAACACACACTGTATATAATACAATTTAAGTTAAGATGGAATTTACCTTAGGTGTACTCCTGGTTGCTAATTGAGGCGATATTGGTTGCTACATCAAGCAATAGTTTGATGTTTTGTGAGTTTATGCTCATGCATTCTTGCTGATATTTAAATGAGGAGATTGATGCCACTTTCATGTCTGCACAGTCTTTATAAAGCTAGTGTTAGCAGAAAGCAAGCTTATGTTGACAACAAGACTACAAGAATTTACTGTGGCTATGGAGCCAAAACATCATATTGCACATACTCGCCATAAAACCACAACAGATTATTTTTGTACTTAGATTTTTGGAGAGATTTTACAAGTTTCAAGTAACAAGCCTAAGGGGCGCTGATAGATGGATTTTATTTGGCCTGAGATTCCTGTCTTTATGCTAAGCTAAGCTAACCAGCTGCTGGCAGTACATCTAATTTCAAAGTAATAAATATTTTACTGTATGTTAGTATTCTATGCATATCCCAATCTCCTCCATACTGTGCAATAGCTCCCCGTTTCTAAGCTTCTTTGGAGTCATAAATTGACAGCCAATATTGACAGCCAGAATCGAACTAGGGTGAATTTCAAACTTGGGTGTGTTCTGCCCCTGTGAGAAAGACTGTATGGCCCAACTCCACTGTCCCCCCTCACGCCTTCAGCCCTGAACCCTCAGGGACTTAACTGACGTCAGGGGCTTGAAATGGAATAAATAGGAACGGGTCAGCACACAGTGGCCACACATAGTTACCTTGATGACACCAAAATATGTTATGGTAAATTGAGGGTAATTTCTTATTTTTTTTCTGCCTGATTTGAATTACATTTTTTACTTTAGCCTTAATAGACAAGAACAAATTGTGAAATAATCAGTTCACTTGTTTTTTGTCAAAACAGCTTCAATAAGCAAAAAGGAAATGGTTGATCAACAAACCAGATGTGCAATGTACCATCTTACATCTATAATGTTAAAGTTTCTGTGTTCATTTAATGTGCCGTCCTCTTTGTTTTTTTTAAAGCCTCAGGTCTGATAAGCCTGTGTTTAACGTCACAATTCTACAAATTGTTGGATCTGCAATATTGTCAGTCCCTCTCTGTCAGGTAAATATATTATAATTCAATCATTTTCCAATTGAAATCTAGGCTAGGAGTCCTTCTAATTAACTCAAAAGTCTTCGCCTTATGTATTTTCTACCTTTACCTGTCACGGGTGTGGTGTGGACCCAAAAGCAGTACGACCAGGAGACAGATAAAGTTCTGGAGCTTTATTTAAAGCTGAGCACACAGCAGACAGACAGGCAGGGTCAGACTCACATTGGGAAACAGGCAGGGGATCAGGCAGACGGAAACCAGAGGAAGCGGAGGCTAAACTCGTGGTCGGGGACAGAAGGCTAAGGTGGCTAACCGAGGCAAAGAACTCCTCCGAGGCCGCAGAGTCAGAATCCTTGAAGGCTGAGACAAGGTGGACGGGCAGAACCCCTCTGGGGGGGGGCGAACAGGAGGACGACCAAGGATGAGGTGGGTGTGGCAGACAGGTGCACTGCATGAGGCTGATTAGGTGAGTGAGGGAGAGTGTGGTGAGAGAGAGGGGGCTGGGCTGTGAGCTGGAAGTGGAACTGGGAGTGGCCGGAGTGAACTGAGAGAGAGTGACAGGCAGGTGAACAGAGTGAGCCAATTAGGTGAGTGAGACAGAGTGACAGGGAGTATGGAAGACGAACTGTGACATTACCAGAGTGTATTTCACTGGTATTTCTGACCATGAGTAGCAACTTAGACTTGAGAAGGAGCTATGTCGTGGCAGGTGTATTGCTTAGAACCCAAAGAACAGCAGTGTCGAGTGTGAAGTTGTTGAATGAGCAGTTCTTGAGAAATTAATTATATGGTGCACTGCTAGCAGAACAAAAAGTGGATGAGAGGTGTGGTTGTTGGTGGTGGTTGGGCTGGCAGGGCAGGGGATAATAAAAAGATGAAGACAATAACAGAGGAAGGCAGATATGACCAGACAAACAGAAAGGGAGAGCTGGCAGAGATCAGACAGGGGTCAGGAAAATGAAAACTCTGACGTTCAGCTTCATTTTCTATACTGTAAACTTGATCTAAGTAGAAACACCTCTGGGCTATGTAGGCTAAAGGTCAGTGAAATAAAAGATAAATGAATGTGTGTGCATGTGTGAGAGAGATTGACCGATTAAGAGACACATTTTTGTTGTGGAGGTTTTGGAAGATTATGGGGAGAAACAACATGCAAAAAAGTCACTTCTGGTGGCATTTGATGACGTAATGTGATGGGATTTGAATAAGCCTGAAGCAGCATTTATTCACTGTTTGTTCAAAAAAAAGGGTCAGAGTCTTGCTTCTGATCCCTATGCATGGCAATGATTTAATTAGACTTTGTGTCCCCAGGGAGAAACACAATTTGCTCATTTTGGTATCCTCAAATTACAAAGAATCACCAACCTAAGGATCCCGCTGAGTTGTGTTAGCTGATCTGTGTTCATATCAGTGAATAGAAATTCATATAAATCAAGCCATCGACATTGAGTTCATGAGCAAGCAAAAAGAAAAGGAGCGGAAGGAGGGTGAGGGAGATAAGAAGAGAGACAGAGGGGCGTTGATTGTAAAATTCTGCAAAACTTTACTGCCCTCAGAAATGCCCTCAATATTCAGTATACAGGGCATAATTTGTTCAATATCCTCTAATACAAAATCAAACATGATCTATCAAATTCAAAAATCATTTAGAAAATGGCACCTTTAATTCTCACCACTGTGCATAGCCCAAGGAGAGGTTTGAATCAGCCAGCTGGTCCTGCAGTTTCATTCAGTTAAGTAATCAAACTAACCCTTTACAGCATCTGTCCAAACCAAACTACAAAGAAAAAGACAAATATGGAGAGAACAACATGATCTATCAAACTAGAAACACATTAATCCCTAAATAGACAGTAGGCCTACATGATGGCAAACTACCAGACCAGTGTGACTAATAAACCCTGCAGGTAAATGTTGAAAAAATAATACAGACTCAGTGAACACAGAAAAGGCTGTGATCACAGTGTCCCAAAAGATGGTGAGAGGGCACTTCCTATTGCAAGGACCTTGATGCAAGATGTTTCCGTCGACTAATTCAACGCAATATGTACTTTTTGTTACTTGTAAAACCATAAAAATGCATTCTAAGAGTTAAAAAATGATGTTGCCACTGCAGCTTAATGTGTCTTCATCACATCATTAATTAGTTGATTAAAATTCCCCCAAAATGATCACGATAAAGTTAAACATATAATGACGAACATGTGTATTGTTAGTACTCACAGCCAGCAAGCCAGCAGCTTGTGAAAGACTCCGGTGACTTGTATTAATTGCATGGGAAGAAGGCATGAAGGTAGACAGGAACATAGACAGCAGGTAGTCTGTCATTACATTCAGGCAGAATTAAATGATTGGATGGGTTTATTACACTCTTGCAACAACAGAGTTTTTTCATATTCATTTTTCTCAACGTATTTAATTTATTAATGTACTGTAATTGATGTAATGAGAATAAAAAATACATTTTACAAGCAAAAACGTCCATCATTCAACAACTGGATAGTTTCTTTTTTGTTTTTTTATGAGACAATTTGCTTGGTTTCTCTGTTTTCTATCATTGTAAATTAAAAACCTTCGGTTATTGGACTGTGTTGAACAACACCAGCGATTTGAGAATGTCCCCTGGGGCTTCTGATTAATGGCAATGGACATTTTCCATTAACATCTGATATTTTATAGACTAAAAGATCATGTGATCATCAGAAAAATACAGATAGTTAATTATAGTTTATCATGTCAGTCTTTCAAACTAAACAACATAATAGGTCCTTTGTCACTGCCTGTCAAAGCAACCCATGTGAACCACTCTAATCTGATACGGCTATAGTTGGTTAGGTTTGTTAGGTAAAAAGAAAATAAACACTGACTCTGGTAGGAAAAAGATACAAACACTGGTATCTCATGTCATAGTTACATGTGTGACCCAACCATCCACCAAGGCTTCCTCACTCAGAGGCTGTGTGAATATAGAAAAAGAATACTTCTTCCTTTGCTTCCTGGAAACAACAGACAGAAGAGTCCACAAGAGGTCCTTGTGAGGTTAACGTAAACATGCTATGGTTAAAATATTTAAATAAATTACCAGCGCTGTCATTTTCCTGCTGAGAGCAATATTCTCCTTTAGAATTAATTAGTTGTAGCCCTATAGAGGAAAACAATTACAATGCAATCCAGTAAAAAAAAAAAAACACATTGCCACGTTATGTTTTTTATTTATAGCATATGTTATCTGATTTACTAATTTTCATATCTCATGTTGTATATTCAGTTTGCAGTTGTTGCTGCTTTGTGGTGTTTGACTGTCATTTCAATACTGAATGTGTTGTCATGCCGTGGCAACATGCTGTGTTTCATAACCATAAAGCCTCTGTTAAGTTGAGAGGGAGAGATAGAGAAGACAATGAGAGGGCACAAGAGATAAAGACAGAGAGGAGGAGACAGAATGTAACAGAGGAGAGGGAGGGAGATAAAGAGAGACGGAAGACCCTCCAGCCGATTCAGCACCATGGACAGCGCTGCAGCGAGACTCAGCAGCACAAGGCCGGAACAAGCTTTATCCTCAGAGAGAAAAGCCAAAAGCTCTTCTCAACATGCTCTGATCTCTCTCACTCTAACTCTCTTGCTCTCTTACACACACACTCACATCCATGAAGTTCTCTCCTTCTCTCTCTCTCTCTCTCTCTCTCTCTCTCTCTCTCTCTCTCTCTCTCGCTCTTTCTCTCTCTCAATGACAAGAAAACTTTTGTCAAGCCTTCCTCTTAACTGTCTATCCCCTGAATGCCACCCGCCCAAACATCCCAGTTTGTTTTTCACATAATTTTTCTGCGTGACTGCTCTCTCTATGGATCAACATAAAAAAAGAGTTGACAATAAGTCCAGCATGTATGTGTGTGTGTGTCTGTCACTCAGCCTAGTAAGCAGTTTTTTTTTTTGGTTTTTTTGTCTTTTTCTTTTCCCCCAAAAATCACCAAATTTTGAGAGGAGGAGCCATGAGGAGAGGAAATATTTTTAAACAGGACAAGTGTGTTTGGTCCTTGGTGAAAGGAGTAAAAGAAATGGACAGGAAGGAGAGGTGAAAAGAAAAAAGAATCTGTGAAATTAAGATAAATAGAGAAAAGAGGGGTATAAAGAACATAACATGAAAAAAACAGAAAGAAGGACCATACTTTGTTGTTGAAGGGGATTTTGTCCCGAAAGATGGCGCTTAAAAATTTACAGAAATATCTCAATAAGTGATTTCAGCCATTTTTTGACACACTGAGCTTTAACCTGTATACAGCAAAGCACAAAGAGTGTACTTTTACAAAAATGTTTTTCATACAAATATAAAAAAACATATTGAGAAAAATAACAAAACCATTTCATAGAGCTGGTGCTCCTTATAACTGTGAGAGCGGTAGGTATTGTGCTCCCTCTGCTTGTCCTGATGTGCAGAAAGAGAGTGGAGTGGAGCGAGAACAGACCGAAAAGAAAAAGAGCAGCATGATTCAAATTTTGGTAAAACGTAGAACAATGAGGTGTATTTCTTTGTTTTGTTTTTTGGTTTATTATATGGGAACCAGGTTGCCACTAGGTATTTCGCACACTGTACAAAACCCCCACAGCATTATGATCAGAGCAACTGACGTAGTTTAAAGAGCGAGACAGGAGCTTTTGCTTGTTTCCCAAGCAAAGCGCCTGTTGCCCGGCCACTCAGCCTATATTGCTGGCAGCGTCGTAGTACGATACTTCACTGTTAGGCTACTCTCTTTATTGCAGACAACCAGATTTCCTTGCACAAGTGCTGTCTGGCAGAATCTGCATTTCACTCGATGCAGATCCAACCAAGGTCATGTGTCAAGTGTGCAAAAGTTGAGCAGATGTTAAATTTCTGCATTTGAAAATAATTTGCATTTCAAGCATCCTAACCTGGCATAAAGAGTTCAAATTTACTTTAATAATTTATTGAAGAACCGTTTATTAACACTTTAATATCTTAAAATTAAAAGTGTTATAAAAACAAAAACAGGATTGTTACACCTATATTTCCACCTTTATTTGATAACAAATGCAAGTACAAATACATAATTAGGCTTTCGTGGGTGGAAGTGGATTCAGCCGGTGCGGCCCGCCACGGACACTCTATGAAGTAGAGTGAACGTACGATGGCAGGGATTATTTCTTTGGTCAACACTACGCCTGGCATTCTATTGGACCCTAATTTTGACTGGGTTAATGCACAAACAAATCCATGACCCGAGGAGAATTCTGAGAGCAGACATTTCACAGAGAAGCAGACTGTGAAATGTCTGGAGTTGAAACACTGGAAATCTGTGAAAGCAACAATTTATCTGAGAACAAACATACAGTTCAAGCAGAACCAGACCAAATCCAAACAGAAGGAGGAGCTTTTTGAGTTTGAAGAAATAGTTTTGAGGGAAAGCATTACAAAATCTGAACGGGAAAACAATGAATAATGCTCTCAAATTGAAAGACCACACTCCTGAATATAGATAGGAAAAAAGCTCCATACAACAGACTCTGCAACATTTCCTAAGTAGCTCCTAAAACCAGATAAGCAATTGGTGGTTTTCTGTTGAGACTGAAATCATACATATCCTGTGTCTTCTTTCCCTTCAAGGCATAAAAAGATATCTAGAAGTCTGAGAAGACTTGATTTATGAAAAGAGGGTTTTGGTCCAACTCATTCCTGTCACCTTGTGTACTGGCAGGAATTCATCTAGAGACATCCCTTCTTATCTGCCATGCTAACAATTTCCTGGCTTTGTCACTCTGTTCATAATGACGCTATTTTACCCTAGTCATCGCATTCTCCACCTGCTTGTCACTTTAATCATACCAATCATATTATATATATATATATATATATATATTATACATGATATATATATATATATCATGTATAATCTTAGTGTGTGTGTGTCTGCTGGGCAGTGACAATCACACATCACACCCTGTACAATCCCAACAGCACTCTGCCCTTGTCAGTTCAACATTGGCCCACCAGTCGATGAACCAATTAATCAATCAGCTGATCATGAGATCAGTGCCTCAGGCTGACAGATGATCCATCGCTCAATCAAGTAATTGATTGGCAATGATTAGTTAATGCCCCAGGTAATTGTTTAATTTATAAACTTACAAGTCTGTTTCACAGAGAGGATTAGGGATGAATATTGGAACAGAAGCTGGTTCATTGACTTTACTGGTGAAGCACACACTTATCATTATTATCCGTTATGGAGATATATTTAGCATATTCATGGCACAACACACTCCCATTTATCATTGTAGAATGGAGTTGAAACAGAGGCGGCTCTCGTTAATAAAGAAAAATTTACCTGTAGGTGTAGAATAAAAGAATAGAGGAGGCCCTTTGTCCAATGCAATTCAGCAAATAAGGCAAAAATCTCGAATTAGTACATAAAACATTATATTTTCTAAAGTACATTTTAGATAGACCACAGCTATCAATCAGTCAGCCTTGGCAACACTCAACCTCATCTGAGGGAGTTTTACAATAACTCAGATTTTTCTATTTTTCTTTCATGGCCGAATACAATAGAACCCACACAATGAAAGCAAATACCATTTCACATCAATTTGATACAAAGAATGTTTCGCTTGCACGTTCCTTTTTTGAAACAATGCTGATGGATGGTACAGTTTGATTGTTTTTTGTATTTTCTTCCAACTCCTAACCACATCGGCATCTCGCCCAATACAGTTCTCTGTGTTCCATATCAGTGAAATAGAAAACATAGGCAGCTAACCAATGACTTCGACAAAATCCATCAGCTTCCATGTTTGAAGCTCCATGCTGGTTTATGAAGAAATAAAATTACATCAGATTGACTTACCACTTCACCCAGCCCTCTCTCCAGCAGTGTTGCAGAACAAAATCAAGGTGAGACCAAATTGGACGAACGTTCTGGTCAAAGAGACAACCCCCCAAAAAAACACTACACCTCCAATCTGTAAATTAAGGAATTATAGCTGATCTCACATGGTTTCTGGGAGGTGTTTGAGCTTCATGAGCTCAGTGGTATCCTGAGTTATTTAGGAGAGCAGCTGTCGCTCTAATAGGCCTTAATGTTTCGTTTTAATTCATGTTATTATATGGACAGTGCTGGGCAGAAACACATTACTGAGTGCCTACTTTTTATTATTAACAAGTAGTATTTCAATTTCAATAATGAGATGAGTTACTTATCTCTGTACAATTACTTGACATTTTTAGGTGTAGGTCTTGCTCTGTGCAACTACACTGCTGCCAAGATGCGGCTGATCTGCACTGCAGTAGTGAGCCTGAATGCATCCTGTGTAGAGATAAATGGATGACTGAAGATTCTGTTGTGTTGCTAACATGCTGGTTTCACTACAAAGCCTGTGTAGCCATTGTGTAAGCTTGATGTAGGTAAGGGGAAGCGGCACATATCCACTAAAAGAGGGCAAAAAAGTATTTCAGTTGTCTTATTTACATCTTGTATTTTCTTCGCTTGTTAGTTCGTGCTTTACCAAAACTGAAAAGCTCTTTACAATTCTTTTCACATGCCTGTTACATTGTCCAGAAGGCGTGTAGTTTACACCTGCAAATGTTTTGACTCTACCGCCATTGCAAGGACTTTTGTACAGCATCTGATATTCTGCAGGCAGGATTACAGCTCTTTATTATAGTGAAATAGTAAGCAAATGTTTTTTTTCTTCTGTCAAGCACTGTTCCCTCTGTGTTACATGTCTTTTGGATTTCATTTCTTTATTTTTTTTTCTTTATTTTTGATATTGTTAGCATCTCCTTCACCAGGTAACCAGAAACAAGCTAGATCATTTCTGAGATGTAGCACTGGCATTGCTCTCCTCCTTGATGCGCCTCGACACCAACCAGTGTTGTGGAGCTGTTTGTATGTGGGTGTGTCTTCAAATATTAAGTTGACCTCTTGGCAGCTGACGGATGCTCTCCCAGACACAGTTTGCATCTTACTGCATATATGACACATTACCAAATAACTGATTACTTAAATTGAAAACTGTTGCGTCATTACAACAAAAAAATGAATCTGATCACTGGTAATAGGTAAAGTGATGCAGTTTCTAACAAATTAGTAAGTTATTACATTTTTTGCAGTAGCAAGGGACATTTTTAGTGAATCTACGATGTAACAGCAAAGTGAAACAAGCTCCCAGGGTGCCTGTTTATTTCCATGAGAGAATCAGAGTGAGGGGAAAGAGAGACAGAGGCGTTATAGTATTGTCCTTCAGAGGAGCAAGGTTATAGTTTAATGGAGCCAACAAGAATGCCTCTCCTGACACATTCACCCCGCCATGGCCATCTATTAGTTAGGGGACAGACAGAGCGAGGCAGAGCAGCATAGACTGAGAGAGAGAAAGAGAGAGAAAGACTGCCAAATCATGGCTCTATATAACCACGCTAATGCAGAGAGGGAGATGGAGGGGGAGTGGAGCGACGGAGAGAGTGGTAGAGACCCTGACACCGCCACATCATGGTCATCCATTACTCCTGAAAGTACAGCGAGATGGAGCAGAGACAGAGAGTGAGGTTTATACAAAATAGTAACATGTACAGTAATAGTGATAATGTGGAAAATTCTACTCTTGTACAAAACATTTTACTGTTTTTTAACTAATGCTGATTTAGAATTTGAGAAAGAGGGGGCGAGGGGTGGAGGGAAGGGTGGGACTTGTAGAGATTGACTGAAGGAGATCAGTAAATGTAGGAGAGGAGAGTTGGGCAGAGGAGATAGAGTTGGCGAATGTCTATCTCCTGGGGCTCAGGCTGGGAAAGAGTGATGGGAGGAAGATAAGGGAGCAGAGGAAAAGTCAATAGAGAGAGCATGACTGAGTGAGAGATTGAGAAAGACCATCAGAGAAAGGAGGAGAGAGAGCTGTATAGCTCTAGAGGTTGTTCAGCATGGGTAACTGTGCTTTCTATCCAGTGCAGGTACTGTGAACATGTTATTGTATGTGGGAAAAAGGTTAACTCCAATAGTCTTTTTTTTCTTTCTTTCTTTTTTTTTTATAACTTAACGAATTGTCTTTGTTAACAAATAAAAACTGTGTAAAATGTCAAAGCCCTGGTGTGCTTCCCTCTCTATATTTTCCTCTGACAAAGTTCATTCAAACAAAGCAATCAGAGGAGTATGTGCGTCTGCAATGTCGAAAGTCCAAATTTGGCTGACAATCGTATATTTATACAAAATTGTTTGTCATACTGAATGTATTCGTAAATATGCAAAAAGTTTGCTAAATTGAGCACTGGAGACATTAATCCTGTATCATATTCACAACGTTTATAGATGAAAATTTGATAAAACATATGATACCAATAAACACGGTGAGATTAGACTTCAATTATATACAAAACAGTAAATGTGTCAGGTCACAGACCTAAGACCTAAAAAACAAACTTAATCACATTTTCTTCACTTTTGACTTTGTACTACTAACATCCATTCAAAGTTCAGTGAACATGTTGTTTTGAATAGCGCATCACAACAGATATGTCTTTTTATCATCCTTACCATTTATTTGTCAGAGGGAAATATATATACATAGCACATGTACAGCCACTGTAGAAAGAGAGCGCTAAGAGAAAGTACAAGAAAAATTTGAGAACAAGATTTTACCTTACGTATTGTTATAAAGTACTCGGCCAGATAACCTGTGTGTGTGTTTGTGTGTGTGTGTGTGTGTGTTTGAAGTTAACAGGTACGTATATATATTTACAATGTGAAGGACTGCATGTGTCAGGGGAAGCTGTTAAAGCACAGAATCTGATAACAAATTATTGGTTATTTCCAGAGTGTTTGTGTATGTGTCAAGTTTAAGTATTCAGCAAGGAAACAAACTGTATTTGAGTGCGAGTGTGTGTCAGATAAGAAAGTTTTTTTAACATGGACATGAACAAAACACTAGACAGAAAGAAAGACAGAAACAAAACTGAGTTCATATGCATTAGATGGAAAGTTTGTGTTTATTAAATAATACTCATGATGTGAAGTGAGTTTAAGGAAGTGAGAGGGCAAATACATTAATCCTCCAGGAATAAATAAATGACAATGTTTTCACTTGAAACAAGTTATTCTAGTTGGGATATAGCCATAAAATAATGCCGTCTGAGTAGAATATGTTAAGGTCAACTGTAATTGATAAATAATCCAATAATTTATCTCTATTATGCCACACAGATATACAAGTCACTGCAAAGCAAGTCTTTTAGAGGATATTTGAGGTGATACATATGAGCAATACTGCTAATAATTAGGATTAAACATTAATACTTTTCATTCCCAATGTAGCCATGTTATTGTCTTTCCATTGGGACCATATAGTGTCATATAAAAGTTGTGCGTTCCCAACAGTGTTTGGGAATTTCATCTCATCTGAGCGAGTGTATGTGCCTCTGCCCGCGCACCCATATGTGTGCTAGTGAAAGCCTTGATTCAATCAGTCTCCGTAATTAGTAGCGGATGTGTTGCTTCCCAAATTAGAAAGTGATGATTCAGTGAAAGCGAAACAGCACTCTGGTGTCCCCCTCAAATCCATCAGGAGGACAAAAAAGGCAAAATGAATCCTTTCATTTATTAAAACATGCCTTGACTGAATCATTTAGAACACTTCTTAAATGCTTTTTATGACGTTTTTTTGCTTTAAAAAAGATATAGAAAGACAGATACGTATGTTTTTTTTTGTATTATTTGTTGAGAATGTATTTAGGATGGTGAAAAATGATCAGAGACAGTTATAATGAAATATTTTGTAGTACAACTTTAAAACTTACCAGATAAACTAACTTTCTCAACACCTTGCCACTGACTGTGTATTTCTGACACTGTGGATGGTTCACTGAGTCAAAGTTGCTGTTAAACAGTGTCCGGGACTCTCGAATGGTTATGGCGGGGATCCATAATGCTCATCAAAGAATTTTATAGCTGCTTGCACTGAAGAATGCGGAATTCAGCACTGCAGCAATGCCCTCGCTCTCTGTTCTGTAGTAGAGAGCGGCATGGGAGAGCACAGCACAGCAAAGGTATGGGGCAGCAATACATGGAAAATCACATTTGCACTCAGCATGATATGGTGCTGTACAGCAAAGCATGAAAGACCATAGGGCATTCAAGCACAGCATATGATATAGGACTGCTTGACTTTAGATTAAGGCAGGAAAAAAGTGCAGTGATCAAGCACAGATCAATGGTCCGTTCTGCTCTTGCTCGAAAAAGCATTACACAGCTTGGCCCGGCATTGCATCAAAAGACATTGTATTGAACATATCAGAATAGCTTAGCACAGGAAAAAAATGAAAAATAGAGGTTCAACAAAACTTAAAGAGTGTCTTGTATGTGAGTTAGCCCTAGACTGTTCAGAATATGTCTCTGTGTCTTGCCCAGTTCATGCTTGGATTGACTCCAGCTTCCCCACTGCCCTGAACAAGATAAGTAGAAAATGTATCAGGGCAGTATGAATTATTAAAACCCATTTTAATAGTCATTGTCAAGGCCAATGTGCAGTTAAAACAGACAAGAGCCTACAGTCAGTCAAACTGTTCAGTGAGGCTGCACCGCTTTGAGTGTAATGCTCTTTGAGCATGCTATGTATGCTCACAAGCTGATGTTTAGCAGGTAAATGTTTACCATCTTAGTTTAGCATGTTAGCATGATTTGCCAATTAACAGTTAACTCAGCACGATATGGAAAGTTAAGCGATCAACAACATTATTCCAATTCATCTTTAAAATAATGAAAATGCCTACCAAATTATATGACAATCTATCCAATATTTTAGTAATATTGGCTATATCGTGGTGGCATTAGAGGACCAGAGTTATTACATTTATATATATATATATATATATATATATATATATATATATATACCAAAAATGTTTTCCAAAACATCAGGTAAATGTTGAGATAATAAACTTGGTAAATGGAAACTATGACTGGCTGGTGGCTCTATAGGAAAAGTTAAGGGATCGCCATGAAGTGCTGGTGGCACTAATGGAAGACTCGGGGATCACGAAAGTCCTCTATGATTCATCCATTGTGGATCATGAGTGGCTATACACAAGTTTGTGACAATCCATTCAAAGTTTTTCAAGATATTTATCCAGTTATCTATGGATTCCTTTTCCTTATAGCTGTGTGGGATAGTTGTCAGTAAAGACTAAAAACTAAACAGGAGTTTGCAGTGGTTACAATGTGCAACAACAGGTGATACTGTGGACTTGAACTCACAACGTGACAAGTATGTGAGATGCCCCTGCTGCTCCAGAGGGCTCTCAGCCCTGCTGTGTTCTGCTCTGTTCCGTGCTGAGGCGTTCTGTTTCATGCCAAGCAGGCTAACTACACTGTTATGCTTCGCTGGTGCAGAACGTCAACTGCATCTGCTTCACTGCCCTGTCTGCTTATATGAGAGAGAGAGAGAGAGAGAGAGAGAGAGAGAGAGTAAATAAATATCACGATAAAATAAGTAACTGAAAGAGTGACCAAAACAAAGCTGAGAGGTGAGCAAAAACAGTAAAGGAAGAGAAGGAAAGTCTAGAATCTTAACTTTAACGTGGGTGGGGGGGATGTTTGAGAAGAAATGTGAAATATGATAAGCAGATGGAGAGAGAAGTTAAAGAACAGTTCACTGCTCAGAGCATCCACTCCAATCTGCTGTGGCTTCTTGCTTGATGAAACTGTAACTATGGGTTTTGGAGAAATGTGACTGGGGACAATTTCCACATTTCACATCTCTGTCATCTGACTGTCAACCATCTGTTGCTGTTTCAATATTAAAAACACGTTGATTTTTCCAGTGAATTTTTGAAGATTAGCGCAATTTCAGTTCCTCTTCTTCCCTCTGGCTCTTCTTGCTCTCATACGCTGTCCTCTGATCCACTGATGCTCTTGATTCCCTGTCTCTCGCATGAGCTCCATGACAAGGAGTCAGTGTTGTTCCTGAGGGGTTTTGCTCCTTTAAACCAGCACATAACAACTATCCAAGAAGAGAGAGAAACAGAGACTAAGAGTCGTATGGATAATTCTTGAAATATCATAGCATTGGAGAGAAAATCACTTTTGAAAGAAGGAGATTGATAAGAAAAGATGGTTGTACGAACGTAGAATAATAATTAGAAAAAAACATTCCACATTTTCTTTTATTGATGGATTTCCTGGAGTAGGTTGAGCTGCAGTGCAGTCAGCCGCATATGAGGGTCTGTATACTCTGGCCCCTGGGTTGGTTTTTATAGGCTTTCCAAATAGCTATCTGAACCCTCCTGACAGGATATTTATGTATTTACGGAGACCTGTACATGTTTCTTGCTGACATATTTTAGAACAACACAGCAACTGAGAGACAAAGAGGCATGGAGAGTGAAACACAGAGAGGAATAAAGAGAGATAGGACAACATAAAGGCAAACATTCAAAAGGCTGTCTCAAATAAGGCCACAAAAACAACTCAGTTAAAGCTGCACTGATCAATTGTTCCATATTAACTAAGTATTTATTGTGAAACCATTGTGATGGCTTTGCTCCATTTTTTTTTTTTAAATGTGTTATCTCCTCGCCTTTATAACCGAAGCACCTACAACCTAAAACAGCAATACACTCATTAACAGTGGAGAGAAAAGCAGGGGAGAGCCAGGATAAGAGCTAAGATAATCAAGCTTGGACCTAAGGCTAGTCCACTACCCAGCCTACTCCTGGCTGATGTCCAGCCACAGGCAAAGAAAATGGATGAAATTAGACTCAGGTTAACTCAGTAACGGGTAATCAAAGAGTGTTTTGCCCTCATCTTTACAGAGACCTGGTTCCAAGCTATTGCACCTGCCTAACGCACTGTGTTCCACAACGACAGAACGCAAGACTCTGGTTGAACGAAGGGAGGCAGACTTATTGTATGCATCAATGATGCTTGGTGCTCAAACTTGCAAGTAATATTATAGTTTTATATTCAATACAATCCAATGTGGCATTATTAGCAGGAAAGTAAAAAAAAGCATCAAAATACAAAAATACACAATAATATTAATATATACAAGATATAATTACCAATACATTACGATATTATTATATAATTAAGGTAAAGGTGGAAAGGTGAACCATAACACAAACACTGCCGAAAACACGCAGAGAAAGTCTGAAATCAAATAAGTGCTCTGTATTCGGTTTACTTTTAATTTTTTGACACACATAGGTCTCTTTTTTCAGGTACATATTTTTTCCCTTGGAGAGAAAAATCTTCAGTCCTCCTCCATCAATAAATAGTTGATTTTACTGTTTGCCTTGTAAACAGTGAATAGCAGCTCCCCAGCTACTGAAGCACTGTTTCAAGGACAGTGAGCACAACTACACTGCAGCTGAAGCCAATACACACAGGGGTACACACACTGGCATACAGGTACACATTCAAGTGCACCAAGGCATTCACAGACCTCTTTTACATGCTCAGACACCAATCCACTCACACACACACACACACCTCCACACTGCCCACACACTCTTAAAATAACATCCCAACCCAAGCACAAACATATATGAGGAAGAGATGGGTTGATAATGTTAATGGCATTATATTTTGTGAAGTAAATTAGCGATTCATAGACATGCCATTACAAAAAACATAAAGGAGTTCTGCAGAGGTGTGTTTTGCACGTGTGTTTGTTTCTGTGCCACGTGTGTGCATACATGCAATTGTAAGTCTCTGTGCTTACTGCTGCTCTTACACAAATGTTGTGTGGGACCTCCAGTGTGTGTGTGTGAAAAGGGGTGAAAACAAACATGAACAGGCAATATGTTAATCGGCAGTAACACCCAGTCGCTGCAGCAAACAAGCTGCCGGCAAAACAAGCATATTATCTGGGTTAATCAAAGTATCACAAATAAGTGGACAATTTCATCTCATATATAAAGGGAAAATTCAAGCTAAAAAGGCTTCTATGTTTGCAATCCCTCTGCTTTACTTCACTTTAATTTAGATATCTGTGTGTACAAAAGTACTTCCCAAAACAAAGTTATTTCTGAGAAGATATGGATATATGTTTCAATTCACAGCTGTAAGGCCTTTCTTCGTTAAAACACAGCAGCATGCATAAAATAAAAATATAACTATAGCAAACAGCTAAGACGTGTGGATGGACAGGAGACAAGCTTGTAATTTAAACAAAGAGACACTTTGCAACCCTTTGGCAGGCATTTTTAAGATAAAATTCAAGTAGCAGGCAGAGTGTGGCTCCTTATGCCACTGGGTTGATTTGTTCAGATTCAATAATGGGGCACAAATAGTTTCTTCAGGAGATGTCAGAGCCATTACATAACTAACCTAATAAAGAGGATGTCATTCTCCTTCACACAGTTCCCCTTTTCTGTATTTAGCTCAGCCACGTTTACCTTTTATCCTTTACATAGCTTTTAACTCTATGATTAATAGTTCTGTATATGAATTTATGCCCTGTTAGGCTTAATGAAGCGAACATGCCATGAGGTTGACCTCAGGTCATATTCATAATTCCCAAAGTAATTATAAGGTTAGAAGAGGCCCTTTTTTGACTGCTTCTTAGTTGCTTTGCATCTTTATTCTTCTGACCTAATATTGGAGATTAAAATAATCAAAGTATGCGCTCCAGTGCTGGAGCCCTCAGCTTATGTTTCCATTTTTTAAATGCTTTGATAGGCATTTAAGTATGTTTGAGTGATGCTTATGTGTGCTCATGTTTATCTCTGTATTTGTCTCCTTTCTCTTAGCGACAACATTATATCAACACAACCCATTACCTTTTAATATACTGAGTGTGTCACGTGGGGAAAAACATGCAAATGTGGAGCATTAGACTCAGCTATATATGAATAGTCTTATGACAAGTGCAGAGTTAGTTGAGGCTGACAACCCCTTGTAGCAGAGGAATATGCAACACCCTCTCAAATAACCTAATTTGAATGAGGGCTTTTTTAATTTTCCCTGACCCTTAGACATAAATTGCATATATTAAGATATGAGAATAAACAGACCAGTTCATTGAAATGTGCAGTAGCTCTCAATACTTTATTTTAAATACAAGACACATAAGACCTACTCCCACGGTTTTAATCAGATTCTGCCTCCAGGGGATAAACTGGTTTACCTTCTAAGCTTAGACAAGTCATGCAAATGTCAAATTTAGTCAAAGTTATTCAAACAGGTGGAATAGTCACCACATATATGACAATATCATAAAAAGGACAATAACACAAAGGCTACTTTGGAGAACATTTTTATTCTTTTTACAATCAGCTGAATCCTCAATTGTCTGACATTATATTAAGTAATACACTGAAAAAATTGCCACTTAAAAAATTGGATGAAAAGAAAACAACCAATACAAGGTGTTGCTTGTTAAGATTAAAAAGAAATCTGCGAATGACACAGTTCAAATTTTCTCAATACGATTTCTTGAAATATGATATGATAAAAAGAGATCTTAGAATCCTAGAATTAGGAAGTGCTATGTGTCATATCAAAAGTAGTATTTGTTCACTTAACAAGATATTGATGATGCATTGTCTAAAATCAAGTCTTTTTATCTCACTGAAATGTTACTTGATTTGTGATTGTGTCTTAACTTATATTAAGTTTTGTGAGATATTATGTTATAAGACAATTATACATGTAAGACTTTATGTTAATTAGATAGTTGTTTCCAATTTCAAAGATAACTTTTACATCGCATGGTATAATCATAATTTGCTCAGTGATGTAATACTGCTGTGCCCGGCCTGTGTGAGGCTCTCTGGATAACAGGCGCTAAATCAAATCTCAGCTAACAAGACAGAGGGTATTTAGGGACACAACAACTTCTTATCCCAAACCGATGTAGTGAAGAGAAGATCAAAGTAATGAATGTTCCCTTGGTGGCCGGAGCAGTTCCACCTAACTCTAAACCATTATGCTCTCCCAGGAATCTGATTGCATCTCAAGAGATGTGTCATTAGGGTTGCTGAGACAATATTTAGACTAAACGCAATATTAGGTTAAACCAAATTAAATGTACTGAGGGTCTTGAATTGGATTAGCGGCAAACTGTGCAAGATTAAATGAAAATCATTTTCAGGCTTCACTTCATTTTGTTTCATATTTTCTCATTTTAATGTTGGTTCTTGATGGGTCTTTTTTATTATTATAGACCATAAAGCCATTCATTTTAACATTTGATTTAAAAACCCATTTCCCGCCCTTACAACTGCACTCTGCTACTGTGGTCTATTGTTTCCAATATTTTTTGTAAAATGGTTGTCTAGGGTTATGTCAATGGTAATTTTACATTTGTAAAAAAAATTCACACCTGAACTGACTTTTACTGTGGCTCACTCATATTGACAGACTTCTGACTGACTGGGTCTATTTTCATCTCTCAAACCTGCATTCACTTTCTCTTTTGCCTCTTACTTTTTTTTTTTTTACTCTACAAAGAGAAGCAACAACAGACGGACATTTAAGACAGGCAGGTAGTAGCGAGGAGTTAAAGACACACAAAGTGCCTATATAAAAGGTTACAATATTGTAACCCTAGTTTTATAAGCACGGAAGGGAGCCCCACAAATGGACTCTAATGGTAATACTCTCCTCCAATCACATGCACGGATCACCAAATGAAAATATGCATAAGCGTAGACAGGTAATAAGGAAGTGCCTACTTGAATACTCACGGACACAACAGTATGTAAGATAGCACACCCTGCTGGTAAACTATTGTTCACATTCTTCAGCCAGCGGCATAGGAGCAGCTGTCCCCCTTGGAATAGGGCTCCACCTGTGCTTATAGAACTTGGGTTACAATATTGTAACCTTGGTTCTAACTCACACGCCTCTACTGGGACTCTCCGGCTGCAGTGGGTTGAGTCCAATAAATACTGCCCTGCTGCAACATGACATCCACTCAACTACGCTCTAGTTGCACGGACCTCTACTTCGTTATAATGCTGCAAGAGCGGATAAATAGGGGGCCCTAGCCAACCTAGATAGTGTATAACTAAACTGGGTAGAGCCATAGCCTAACCCTGCTGGGGTCAAATGGACAAGAACTCTGGGGCCCACCACCACAGGCTCTCCGCAAACCTCAACAGGGCAGGGGATCGAACTCTGCCCTGCCTGTTGATGTAGGCCACCATGGTGCAGTTGTCTGTCCTCACCAACAAGTACCTTTCTTGAACCAGGGGCCTGAGGTGTTGCAAGACCAAAAACCTGCCTGTAGTCTGAGGGGGTTGATGTGTTGGTCCTCGATTGGGGCCACACATCACCTATCACTCCACACAGACAGGTCCCTTCCCACCCAGTCAGTGATGGTGGAATGGTCACCAAACGGAGGCTGGCAATCAACCTCTGCAGGCTCTGAATGTGCAGGAACCCAGTGGTACCCAATTGGAAGCTGCCACACTGGACTTAGCCATGACAATGAGGTCTTTGAGATAAAAGAATATCGCCATTTCTCGATCACGTAGCACCCTGTTCACCCATCTGCTGAAGTGGCGAGGGAATATTGAATGTCAGTCTAAATACTCATAGGTTATCCCTTGGATGGTGAAATGCAAGAATATTTAAATTTGTAAAGTGTCCATTGAAAGTGTACACCTTTAAATTGACAGTTGTGAATCAATCTCCTGGCTGAACCAGCTCCTGTGGGATGGTGAACAGAACGTTTTACGCCCAAAGCACCTTAAAGGATGCGAAGATTCAACACAGGTTTGAAATCTCCTGTCTTCCTGGGAACCAGGAAGTATGAGGTGTAAAACCTTTTCGGTCTGTCATGAGAGGGAAAGACTAACAAAGCCCGTTTCTATAAAAGGTTTCAGATGGCTGCTGAGAGGTGATCCATCTCCTTCTGGGAAGATAGATTCACCTCCTAGACTACCATGAACGGAGGTGGAATGAAATAGGAAAAATAACCCAGTCTTGGCAAGATAACTGTACATTCATGACTTGACCTCAACTTTATGTCTGTCCATTGGAGGGAAGCAGGCTCGCAAAACTCATATCAAACAGTCACACTAGGCAGTGCTGATAAAAAAATAAATAATTCAAATTCTGTTACTGCATTGGTCATTTCTCACCTCAACTGTTTTCAAAAACATATTTCTGAGTACGGTTCAGTTGTAAAAAGAGAAAGTTTGTGACCACTCTTTAAATCAGTTGAGCCCATAAAACAAGCATCAGCCACAGGCCGCTGCAAGCACACACATGGCTCGGAGAACTCAGATCAAACTAGAGAGGGCTGAACAAAATGAATTCAATAATCTGTAATCATTATTGCGAATTTCAATTTAAGGACTGGCAGCAATGTTTCCTATTGAACATACATATAGGCTACACTACTACACAAAAGAAAATATATTGCCATATCTTAATTAATACTGTCGTTTTTCTTCAAGAAAAATACTTCTTGAAGAAAAATTAGACTCATTTTTATTACTATATGATAAAGAATATTGTATGTGTAAACATATATGATGTTACTTTTTGCATAATATGGAAAGCAATAAAGTATATTCTGCTGTGATAAATTGAACATTGTAAATATTGTAAATTGAACATTTGTTGATATGTTAGACCTGGAAAATCCATTGCATAACGGTTGCTAACCCAAACGCTGTGTGACCTCCCTGAGCCTTCTAAGCAAAACGATGATGGCTCAGTGCTTAACCCCTTTGCCACAGCTACTTGCCTTTGCAGCAAAAGGCTGTTGCTGTTAAGCTATGCTATAGCTGTTAGCTGTTGACAATAAGTGCTAAAGCTGCTGGTATTTTAAATAACCTACACTCTAGAAGGCTTTTGTTACTTGAGCTTGGGGCTAGGTGTTAGCTGTTTAACATGCAGGCTGGTGGCATTGAGGGGCACCGCTGCTGGCCCTATTATTAATATAGAGCATAAGGCTGGTGATGCAGAGTGCTAAAGCTGCTAGCTGTGATGCCCAGGGAAATCCCTGCTGCTGACCTTTCACTGATGGGATTAAAACTGACAGAGACACACACACATGGAAATAAGTGCTAGGAGGTAGAAGGGAAAGAGATGGGAGGGAGAAAAGGAGGGAGTTAGAGAGGAGAATGGTGATGGTGAATGCAAGAGAGAGAGAGAGAGAGACAGTGATAGGGGAATTATAGGAGGGGGAAAGGAGATATACTTAGGGTAAGAAAGGAAGAACAGTAGCTTCAGAACATGAGGTAGCTTTGGGGGGAAAAGACAGAGAGTGGAGGGGTAATTGGAAGTGTGAAAAGTGTGAACTAAAGGGAATGCCTATGGCAGCACTGTGTATAGGATTAACAAAAGAAGATGGAATGGGACCAGAAGAGGGGCAGATACAATAATGATGCTAGGAGTACAGAGAAAAAAGGAGATAATAGGTGGGATGGGCCAAGTGACCCAGGAGGACAAGTGTGCAGATCAGATGGGGAACAACAAGGGAATGGGGAAAGTGAGAGAAAAGACATGCATGATAAAAAAAACATAAACAGAAAATAAGCAAGTTCAAACAACAGGTAAAATAGGAACGGGACAATGGGTGGATGGGAGGATCTGTAAAGATAGAAGAGAAGATGGGGTAAGAGGAGGGAGGGTTAGAGGAGGAGAGGATAAGAGACAGTAAGCAGAGCACACAGCAATTCCCTCACAACAGTTTTGGTGAGGCTGTAATTTAACGCTCTGTCAGGTCGCAATCAGAGCCTGTATGTGCATGCAACTGTCTGTGTGTGTGTTTGTGTGTGTGTATGTGTGTGTGTATGCATTTGTGTGTGTGACCAAGCTGGGAGTGGGGATGGGGGGGTAAGACAGACATCGGAGTCAGAGGGAGGGATAGGGGAAAACAAACAAATGAATAGATGAGCAGATGGAAGGGACTGGCATGGCAGATCCCCGGGCTTTGTCAAGATTTTGTTTCTTCACTTCTATGTTTGGAGCCATGTGGCTTTGAGACGAGATACTGAGTAACGTGAGAAAGTTGAGAAGTGAAAGATCGCGAGGGGAGAAGAGGTGTAAGGAGAGGAGAAGCAAAAGAGAAAAATGGAAAATGTTAACAGCCATAGAGTCCTGCAGGAGCAGTGGATGGAGCAGAAGAGGAGTGATGAGGAGTGAATCAAGAGTGAAGACTGGAGAAAAATTGCAAGAGGATCAAAGCAAAAATGGGAGAGGGAAGTGGAGAGGAGGAGATGAGGGAGGAGGACATTGGGAGAGGGGAGGGGAGTCAAGGAGAAATGGGGATAAGGGAGGTGAGGATTGGAGAAAATAGAGGGTGAGATGGGACAGTAATCGAGAAGAGAAGAAATGGAGAAGAGGAAAATTCAGAGGAGAGGATAGCGAGAGACGATGGGATTAGAGGAGGGTTGGAAAGAGAAGAGGGAAGGGAGAGCCATAAGGGAGGGGAGAGGGGACAAAAACGAGTTTCTTTTTCATCCAGAAAATCCTCAAAAACTGCAGAGATAAAGGGAGTTCAAAGGACTAGTTAGAATATGGGAAAAGAAGCCTTTCCTTGCACCCGAGCTCACAACACTGAGGAAAAGCAAAGTGTCCAATTCTTACATCTGAATGTGGTGTTAGATGGTTGTTATCTTACAGTTAGCAACAAACAACCAGAGGAAAGCTAGCCATGTTATGAAGCTTGTCAACTATTGAATAACCAATGGATTGCCCACATAATGTCTTAAATTAATCCAAGCCCAATATTACAGTAACTCTCCTTGTAGCTTGGTTTTGGTCTCCATCAACTCCTGTGGGAAGTTTATGGCTCTTGAGTTCTATATGCTTTAACATATGTTCACTAGTGGCTAATTTGGTCTGTTCCATCTGCCGCAGGGCAGGTAGCGTGAAGTTTTATTTATTTTTTAAGCAATTTTGCTGATGCTGATGAGAGTGATGCGAGCAGTGAGTGTAAACGAAAACAGTAATGTTTGGACAACCAATGAAATTAGCTTAAAGTTACTATGAATCTCTGTAAAGCTGAGAGGAACTGCAGAGTTGACAAATTTTTATTTTGAACAACCCCACATTGTTCACATGAATGATAAATGTGATCCGTTTAAAAAAAAAAAAAGAGATCAATATAGTTCTAACTGTGTGTGTTTCTGTGTAAAGGTTTATAGAGGAAGCTACCATGTTTGACAGTGAGGCTACAGAACATAAACTTAATACATTAAGTTAGTGTGAGGATTAAGGGATATTTTTTCAACTTGACTCATGCCATGGTCATGACCAGTTAGATGGATTAGATAGATGGACGGTTGGAAAGACAGACAGATAGACAGATAGAAAAATGTGACACATGTACACATACAGTATCTACCTTCATACCACAAATACATTCACACCCACACTAAAATTAATATTTTCAAGCACAACCCAGCACCGTGTTTTATTCCTAAAGTCCCATACACATAGCCATTCACAAAATGACACATCAGCAACACCAAAGCTTTACTACTACACACACACACACACACACACACACACACACACACACACACACACACACACACACACACACACACACACACACACACACACACACACACACACACACATATAAATTATTGATTCATATCCACATCATGACCTGAATTGGGAAACACATAAATATTAGCGATGTCTACTTAACCTGCAGTTACAAATGTGCTCACAAAACAGAAAGGCTGGCTGCTAATAACAGCTGACTTTGACATTTTTTTTTACCAATAATTGGATGCATAATTAGGTAGACCAGTAAATCTGTAAATAATCGTAGACAGTTAAAATCTGGCCAGCTGTTTGATAGATAGAAGGGCAGTCAGCTACGCAGAGAGACAAACTTCATAGTACTGAGTCTCTTTGTTTGGCCTTGTTTCTCCTGTCTAAGTGTAAGCTGAAGGGAGGCTGTTCGTTAGCCTGCAAGCACCATGCTTAATTCCAAACCACATTGAAGCAAGGACATAAAACTGCCAAGCACACATATTGATTGCTTGGAAATGTCACATAAAGCGATATTATGCATAAGGGAAGCAAACACTTTGTGCTGCAGGGTTCGTCCTAAATTACTTTCAGTTTGAAGAAAAACACTTAGGACCTCATTCCGTTTAATTTGCTTGACACACTCTACAGCATATAAACTACATCAAAGTAAAGCAAATTCAACTATTTGTCTGACATAATGGTTATAAAGATCATGTAGTTGAACATACCAAATATTTTGTCATTTAGTGATTTACATTATTTTTTCTATTACTCTCTCTCTCTCTGCTTCTTATTTCTTTTGGCAACAATCATTAAAATGTTGCATGTCGATTATGGCTGTGGGTGACTCTCAAATAGTTTTCTTGCCAGCTCTGGGGGTGTTCTGCTATTAATTTCTGCCTGAGGCACACTTTGTGGTGTTTGGTTTAGTTATTATTGATGTATTAATAAATCAAGAACCTGAGGACACTGTATTTCCCACTGTGTATATAACACACATCACCCAGACACATTTGTAAAAATACAGGCGCCAGTCTCAAAAGGCAGTTGATAAAATGTTGAAAAATATGCAAAAACAGCAATCATGCATGTACACAGTATGTGTTCATATTTGCCTCTGGAAATATTAAGATTTATGCACATAGCATGATAAATTAATGGTAAAAAGTGCACTTGTGCTCATAAAGCTTCAGGTTCTGACTAGAACAGTTACATGTGGTTTATTATGTCAAGTAGAGCCTTCAAGACAAGACATAAATGTGAAGTGTTCTTTCATACATAATAAACAGATCTGACACGGAATGACACATAGTTTTCTGCCTTATGCTGTAAACCATATGCATATCAGAAAGAGAGGGAGAGCATGGGATAGAGAGACAGTTAAGGGAGCAAGAAGAGGTAGACACTACCTCAGTCACTTCATCTATAACAATTTTCTCTCCCTCGGGAACAGGTGCTTTATTATCATCAGGTTTGCTGACTTCCTCTTTCTCATTACCATTCACAGAGCAAATTGATTGATCTCTACCAGTATGCCATTGCAGACAATGTGTTTATATACTGTATGATGTATAATATGTGCAGCCTGGTAAATATCCCGTACACAAAAAAAGATTAAAAGCATTTAGTACATTGTTCTCATTTGAACAAGTAAGCTTACTGTAATATGCTGCCAAACACACACTCAAATAGCCACAACAAAAACAAATGTATACAAGAGCACCACAGCAAATTAATCATCATGGCATATAGCTGTGGTGTACACAGACTGCCCTGTCCCAGCTTCAGAAACACAGTGACTAATCACACTCTGGCTTTTCATACAGCTCATTTTTCATGCTAAAGAGAGACTCAGCAGTACTGGATTCTGAAGTCCAAATAAACAGCACGTTCATAGAACAGAGGAAGAATGCACTGAGATATCCTCCAACAAAACAACAAAAATGATGTGATTTATTCTTCCAGATTTTACAGACAGCTCTCCCATTGAGGACTGCTGGGCATTTCATTTTATATGCTTCTTTCTCATTTCCTCTAGGCTGTTCCTTTTTGGATTGTCCTCAAGATGAAAGGATCATATAACATTTTACATCACTAAATGGTGGACATCACAGATATGTGACTATGGTCAGTTATCAGATTTCCCCTCTACTCCAAAAAATATTTTTGAAGAATGGATTGTTTATTTTTATTGTGTATTTTTAATTCTAGAGGAAACTCTGTTTGTTTCAGTTTTACTTGGACTTTGTGTGGAAATGTTTTGTGCTAACAAGATAGACTAGCATAGAAACTTGCCCAATTACAAGTAACCTCCACTTTGGTTAGTTTGCACACCCACTGCTTGGTGCAGAAGGAGGTATTTGAGATGTCAGTGGGAAGACAAGGGGTCAGTCAAACAGGAGGGAAAGTGCTGTTTCAGGTACAGCAGTTCTAACCTTGCCAACTCCACAGGAGCACATGAGTAATGAGAGCACATATATCCAGAGGAGGGAGGAGAGACGAGGAGAGGGTTTTGTTTATTGCAGTTAAACTATGAAAACTTAGAAACACAGTTAAGTGGAACTGCCAATACCACCACCACTCTGCTTCACCTAGGCGGGGAGGCTCTGTGTGGGCTCCTCAGACAGACAGGGCAGAGAGTGCAGACCCCCAGGGGGTTTGAAGAAAAATGTCTGACTCATTGCACAAGCACATACACACACTAAAACACAGACACACAAAAATACACAAGGGGAAAAAGGAGAGTGACAGGAGAAGATAGAAATCACAGCAGGCGACAGTAGTCATGGTAGAAGGTATTAATCAATAAAATAATGCATTAGTGGAGTGCAAACCTGCACAACAAAGTAATAGTCCCCGTTCAACTGTTAATCTCTGGTTAATAGTCTATAAGAGTCAATGAAAGTGCAAAGAGAAATTAGTCAAAACAGACATCCACTAAGCAAGAATGTGTCTTTTTGAGTAGGAATTTCTGTACGACCATGCCAGAGTTTTAGGGGATACAAAAAGCAATAACAAAGTGTCGTTATTGAGTAAAAGTACTGCATGTGTTATATTGAAGCTAAAAAAACAAGCAGACAAAGTGTAAACGCCTGTGTAAACCTGCTGTATATAATTAGTAGCAGAGTAGACTTTTGTTATACAAAACTGATTGCACTAAAAGACAACACTAATATATACCAATACTGAAGTTATCAGAGCAGCTGGGTAAATTTAGCTTACCTGATGACTGTAGTGCTGGCCTCTGTCAAAAAATGGATCAGCAGTTGACTACAACTTTCAAAACTATGGCCAGAATAAAACAACATCGCTGCATGAGTTAAAACCTAATCTGAGTATCTCGATGCAAAGCCATTTTTGTAGACAAAAAAAAAAAAATCAACACTACAACCCAATTTGTGTTGACTCTACCCTCTAGTGCACTCCTGTTTTCAATGCAAGCAATGTCACACAGAAAGCCCTGGAAATTACAGAACAGGCACAGGCAGGACACACACAAGCAGGGAAATCTGATTCACCTTGTAAAAAATTACCTCTTTACCAGCCCAAGGTCACTAGGCTTGACCTGCACACTGGACAAAATCTCTCAAATCTTTCAATCAAAAAATTGGGCTGTGAAAAGAGCAGGCATGCACATGGAACAGAAAATAGGCATTTTTTGTGTTGTAATTGAAACACATAGAGGCATAATAAACTAAAACGTACAAAATGTATTTAAATTGATTGGCCACAACTTAGTACCACATTATTGACAACTTTCTGAGACATAGAATGAGACCACTGGCCAAGGAAATAGGAGATAACATTCAAATTAAGAATTCAAATTAACATTGTTGTTATGACCCTGCATCACCAGAAGCAATAAAATGGCCAATGTCACATTTGCTGTCATTCCATTTCAATTAGAAATTAAGTAAGTGTCCCATCGAAGGTGACACAGCAGAGCAATGAAATGTGAAATGTGCATTTAACGAAGTCCAACAACAATATTCCTGCCATGATTGCAGAGCATACCAAAGCTGCATGATGAGGGAAGAATATTAGGAGCAGATGACAGTTAGAGCTCCAAGCTTTGGTTTTCCCACGGGAGAAGCATTTCATGGGACAGTGGAGTGAGTCTTTGAACAATCAGGAATACTGTTCTATGCATATAGTTAATTGACTATAGCAGCAGATGAGCAAGTTGTGTGTGAATAAAACACCACTTTTACTTTTCCTTCTTATAAATGTGGATGTATTTGTGGATGTCATATAAGAAACACTTACATTTTCAGTTTGTTCATTTGCAAATATTAACTAGTATGAGCAGATAAATGAACATAACGTCATTTCTTCTACTCTGTTTTATCAATAATTGTAATGTGTTTAATGCGGTGCACCAGCGCCGTACTTTATTGTCCCATTAAATCATAATTTGATTACAGTTTTCAAACACTTTCCATTTTCAAAAGCCAGTTCTTCTGTGGTTATGAGTTATTATACCCTGAAGAATAGTTCAAAAGATTTGAAGCCTGAACACTTACCTCAAAAACTCAGAATCTTTGTTTCAGAGGAGCACATCACTCTGGAGACGTCTGGATGAACAGTATTTTGGTACACAGATCCAAACCCAAGATACAACAAAACAATTGGAGAATGCCATTTATTTAGAGAAAAGGGGTCTGGATCCAACAGGACACACACAAAGATACATATCAGTTGGATCAAATGATTAATATCACAACAAGAATTAAGTTTTTGGAAGAATTCAAAATGATCACCCCACGGTTGTACGTGATGATTACGAGGGGAAATTATTGCATATATATACCTTTATGCCCTGCTGTTGGCAGCCTGGGTGCAATGTGGGCGGTCCAACACTGAGTCTCGCCGCAGGGGGAATATAATGTAAAAATATTACTCATTGGCATCCACAATGCTATGAATAAATGCAGTAATATTCTTATCTTAACCCAGAATTGGACCCACATTCAAGTCTTCAAAAGCCTCAATGCTTGTGTCCATTCACTTATGAATATATAAAGCAACACATACGCATACTTAAAATAGGTTCATTCTTCCAGCGGCAGAGGCATGATTCAAGCCTGTGATACACAGCTGTCTGCCTTCTTATAAAAGCCATTAAGAATGTGATCCTAAATTGCATGGAGGTCTTTCATGGCCTCTATGCAAAACTGATGTGACAGAGGGAGATGTGACAGGAAATTAGAGGAAGAAAGAAAGAGAAGACAGCAAAGCAAAAAGAAAAAGCAATTAAGAGAGAAGTTGTTAGACATGTTTATTCTCATTAGGCACAGCTAATCAATCTTCCTCCACCTGCATAGATATTACCTTCATAAACATCTGAATTCTCAGCAGCACTATGTGATTGCCATCCATCTTTCTTTAAGACCTATTTATCTCCATCTTCACCAGCCTGCTGCACATCAGCCATAACTACATGGTTAAAGGCAAAGAAAGTGAATGGGTTGAAGGGGCATTCCCATTAAAATCCCCTTGCTTGAATGGACCTTTGGCAGGTACATTGAAAAAAGCTGCCACAGAAATGTTTTAATGTTACTGCTTTATTTAGCACCATCAGCGCCACTAGACCCACCTGGGCCCTGTGTGTTTCCATGTACAGTTTATATGGCTGTACCGGTTTCTTTTCTTTTTTTCTTTTTAGACTAAATTAAAAATGAAGATGTACATTGTTTTTTTTAAATGTAACTGTTGACTATTTTACTCTATTCCCTGTTGTCTAACCTTGTTATGTTAAAAGGGTCAGTCTGTTATCCACACTTTTTCAGCTATACTAGCACCATGGCTCTAATGATTTCCATGAAACTTTGTACCACCATGCCTTGTACCCAGAGCATGAAAATGGATGACTTTGGCGATCTCCTAGCTTTTCATCTTGTGCAACCAGCTGGCCAAGGTGTCCTCCTATCCATTGAAATATCTCAATCTCCTTCATGGATTGTCACAGAATTTGGTAGAAACATTCAAGGATTTCAGAAATTGTGTGTCTCTCATTTATTTTACAGTGTTACAGTATAAACAAGTACATAAAAACAGAAATAAATTGTGCTCAAGTTCATGGTGGCCAGATGATGAATTCTTATGACTTTAGTGTTGCCCTGACTTCAACTTTAGTGGTCCCATAGGATAGACATTTGTAGATTTGTTGAAATGGATAGATTTCAGACAAATTTCTTATTTATTCCTAACTCAGAATGAAGGATGACAACTTAGTGTATCCTTTTCCTTTTAATCTAACGCCAACAATTTGCCACCCTTTATGTGGATGTCCAATCAGAAAGCCTACATGTCACAGGATGCATTGTGTGCCAGCTGCAAGTTTACCAAGTCTGATAAATAGACAAAAAAAATGTCAACGAAGTAACACCTAAACAGAAAAATACTACCATAAATCTTCTAATTCAAGTTTTTTCAACTAAGACAGGTTTAATTGCTTTGTTAACTCATCATCAAACACACTTCATTCAAACTGGAAAGAAAAAATATGAAATTCACCAATCCTGTCTTACAATCTCCAACAATTTAAAACTTTCATATATAGTATGGCTAAAATAACTCGCTCTTGTCCTTCAACAAAAAATTCCCATGCTGACATTCACTACAGAAGAATGATTCGATTTCTATCGGCATCGGAGCGCAAGTTGAGTTAAGGCACTTGCGGTTTGTGTTTGCTCTCGGCAGCTCAGGTTCTGGAGAAGCTTTTTGCAGCTGCACCCAAGAAACACAGAGAACATCGATACGAACTGCAGGCGTTTTTCACTCTATATCCTTAATCACATAGAAAGAATTAAGGCTACTTTACTTTTTGTTTAGTTCAAAATACAACATGACAAACTCAAAGAGGATGTCAAAACTTCCACCACTCTATTAACAATAGATGTATTATAAAACTGGATACAGGAACTGCTCGCCAGGCCTATACGCCAGAAAAGTGTCTAGCTTCCGTGTTACTTCCGGGGTTATGCGGCCCACTGAATATGCTCAGTAGTGTTCATTCTTTCATGCCTCTAGATCAGCCTGGCCAATGAACCAATTAAAACAAGCGAGCAGTTTGGTACCGACGTCATTTAGAAAATAATGACTTATTTTAATATACAATACAAAGAGTAATAATTGGCCATGTTTATATCTAGAGGTGCCATTTGATAGCTTTACTGATGCATTTTTATAAAGACGGTCTATAGGGTGAATGCTTTATGGGCTGCATGGGGGGATTTTACGTCACAAAAATGCAAGTGGCTACTGTAAAATATAATAAGCAAGGCTGAGCGGCAGCATCGTATACAGTTTTATAATACATCCATGGTAAAACACAAAAATGACTAAGGGTTTAAATAAATCATAATACAGGGCTTTGTTATATTAACATTCAGTGTTTTATGGATTAGAAAAACAGCATGTGCCAACTTGCTGAGCAGCATGTAGTGCCTGATATGAAACATCACAGCTATCAACTCCAGCTTTGCACCCCTCCCAGGAACCTTCATTCAAGTGATACTTTTCACAGAACTTGTTGCCAGTTAACAGAGCTATTCCCTGGAAAGACTAAGGAACTTATTTTTAACTATCAGCCTCAATTACTACTGACAGCCTCAATTATTCTTATGTGCAAGGATAACTGTCAGTAGGCTTTGAATCCAATAATGACCCTGCTGATCAATGTTTGGATGAAAGAAGTGGCAGCAGGTCTCAGTTGCTTCTATTCACTCCATAGGGTTCATAAAGTTGAGTCCCAGGCATCTTAATGTAAGAGAAAAATAGGGCATAAGGAGTGTCAGATAACTCCCTTCATGGAGTGGAGTAAATGGTAGTGAGCAAGACTGATGCTGTCAGAAGAAAGTGGCCTGCGGATGAGGTTGTCATGAGGTTGACAACATTCTTCTCATCTAAAAAATTGCATTGTATTTTTGGGCATTTGTCATGCCTTCCAAGTGTATCAAGAAGTGAAACTCAGAACCATTCATGTAGTTATCTGCTTTAAAAGAAAGATATCTGCAATGGAGTGAGATAACCCGAACCACAGCTGGGTGCATAAAAGAGCTAGAATTCAAGATGACTATATGTTTAGTGATGCAGTGGATACAATTATTTGAGTAACATGAGTGCTTAGTTCTAAAAGGGTAGATTAGAGTCAAGGCTGTCATGCAGATGACATTGTACTGTGATTGTACAGCCGGTGGTTATATCTCTTCTTCGAGTTTTTGTAATTCAATAGAGTATTTTTAACTGGCTCTGTAGATGTGAAGATGATAGAGAGAGAACCTTGAAAAGTGGTGTGTCATGGTTATCTGTTTTGGGACATTCATAGAAGCTAAATTTAATTAACCTTTAAATTCTTTCTGCTTATTGAAAAAAAAAAATACAGAATATTATGTAGTATGTGCTTGCTGTTTTTATTGTTTTGTTTATCTTTACCAAGGGCCTACCATAGAAGCTATACTGTAATAATTGATTTTTCTTCTTATTGATTTGTTTGTCAGTTCAGCACAAGGCAATGTATATGAGGAGCCAAGGCTGCATGTGTAGTGTTAAATATAAATGCTTACATGCAAGTACATGCACATACACATGCATGTTCAATTGGTGTGCCCTTGCGTCTCTTTTTATTCTATTCTATTATTCTACTCAAGCCATGTGACCATGGCAGGACTGTCAAGCATCAGGACAGAGGGGGCAGGCACAAGATAGTTTTCACATCACTGCTCCGTCTCCGAAGAGCACAGGAAACCATTCTATCACTGCAGCTGTCAGTGCACTGTCCCAATGTCAGTGTTGCATTAACTTGATGTAAGAAAGGTGGTTGAGGTGCAAAGAATTTTGACGTTTTGCCTAACTAGTGGCCAGCCAATTTCCTAGTTACTTAAATTGATTCTATTCTGTTCTGTTCTATTCTAGAAATATAGTTTTTGAAACAAAACAAAACAACATTTGGCATAAAGTTTTTCAAGGTCATTAATGCTCACAGTTGTATTTAAAGCTCCAAGATCCGAGATTGTGAGCATTTTGATTGCTTCTCAGCAGCTCTCAAAATGCAACAATCGGTGCAAACAGCGCTAACAGTGCAAACTACACTAAGAGTACTGACAGAGCTAATAGTGTTTTACCTGAAGGGAAACCTGAGGGTGGGTGATATACTCTTCCACAATGACGCTGTCGGTCAGTACAGCATTATCAGGTCTAACCGATGTACTGTGGCAGATGTGAGTGGGGCACGCTCACATGCACACAGCCGGGTAAGCTCTGTCAACAATGCCAGGAGAAGCTCGAAAAACAACACACACAGAGGGAAAGTGACTTCATTCTCTGCTAAGGTAGACATAACTCCACTATATCTTTACATAGAAATAGTTGCTTTATTAATGTTCAAAATATTAAATACAGCTCCTGTAAAGTGTCCATTCATTTTTTACTCCAATATGCTACAGAATGGTGATTTCATAGAAATATCTTGGTAATTTATCATTAATCAGAGTGACATCTCTGTTTTCATTAAACCAAAATTAATCAATTTACCACGTTTTTTTGTGGTAAATTGTGTTGATGAAAGTGTTGATGAAACCAGGCCAAAATTCTTATCAGGGGCTCTGTTTCACAGTAGGAGAGGTCCTTCAGCTCTGATCAACATGCTAATAAACCAATCAGGTTCTCATTTTGTGCTCATCAGCCAATCAAACTATTTGTTCCTGTCGACTATTTCATGCTGGGATCATGCCTGGCAGAAAGATGACTAATGGGCCTAGTAAAGTGTGTGTGTGTGTGTGTGTGTGTGTGTGTGTGTGTGTGTGTGTGTGTGTGTGTGTGTGTGTGTGTGTGTGTGTGTGTGTGTGTGTGTGTGTGTGTGTGTGTGTGTGTGTGTGATGTGTTGGAAGTAGATGAGGAGAGTAAGGAATTAATTGGAAAATAAGAGCGGATATACCATGAAAATGACTACAGGTAACTGCACACCAGCCTTCCGTCTCTCTAGTTAACAAAGGTAATCATAATGGTGGCGAGAGGGGTCGAGTTTCAAGATTCATAGAAATGTATTGCAACGTTACATTCTCTTTCAACAGATTAGCCAGGTTGCACTTGTCATTTTACATATTTTTGTGGTTGTTTTTTTTGTGTAAGTTTTGAATCACTTTTTTTTTCATCTTTTGGCATCAGGGGTGGCCAATCAAATCCAGGTATAGGCCCATGCCTATTTTGGCACCTGTACCTTTGTGCATTTCTTTCACACAGGACTTTTACAACTTATTTCCATGAAAAGATTCATCATTACAAGCTTTCCCAACAGACCCCCAGAGTCATTAGTGGTCCATTAACGTCAACCAGCACTTGGAAACATGGTTATTATCAGGGTTTTTAGAAATAATGAGGTACAAAAACTGAGCCTATTAGGATTTTTTTTTATTACCTTGATCTAAATATGGGCATTTCAAGATGTTTGGAGTGCCACATTTTAATAACAGAAGCTTAAAAAAACAGTGGGTAGAGGCATTAATGATCTGTCAAGCACTGAAAATCAAGTTAAATGTTGCTACTAGATCCACACTTCTTCTGTATTTATATGTAAATACAGAAGAAGCCAACATTATCACAATACATCTGACAATGATGTTGACAAAATGCAAGTGAAAGACACCACTCCACACCACTCTTCTCTCTCACCCTTTGTATTCACTACCTATCTCTTCTCACTGTGACTTCTCACTTGTTACGTGTACGAAAAATAATTGACATTACTTTCATTAATTAATTATACATGCCTTCTTTTTCTCATCTTTGTGTTTAGGTTTGCATCATTTCGGATTTTCACAAAATAAATGTGTCTCAAACTGCACATAAACATAAGTAAATGTGTTTTTAACAATAATATATTTATACAATCATAATAATCACTATAATGCTGCCAGTTGTTTGTGTTGTTAAATTGAGCCTATAGATTACTTAAAGATAATATCACTGGCCATTGTTTAACGTAGCACAACCACACAGGAACTATTGGTCCGATGATGTCTGTCTGGTGATGACTGGAGAGAAGCCCACAAGTAAAACTATCTAATTACCTGAATCACGCTTTGCATGGATGGGTGTGCCTGTCTAGTTTCCTCAAGTTGTTGAGATAATCAAAGAACCGCGTGTATTGTAAAGATTGTGTTGTAGCGGCTAGATAATCCCCTTTATCACGTCACCAACCACATAAACACAAACGAATATACAGACACATGAACACGCAAAGACGTCAATCAGATGGCGGTATATAATACCTTGCCTCACCAAAGTCAAGATAATTTTAGTCAGCAAATACCAGGGACCGCACCTCGTGACCTCAGTGTTGGATACGGACATGCTGGGAAAATGTTTGAAGGACTTAGCCCCTGATGCTCCCCCAGCAGCCACCAGTCATCCCCTGTTGGAATTGATCTGTTGAAACTTTCCCGAACATCTCTCTTTGTCTAAGCACTGGCACTGATTCATATCCTGTAATCTTGGCGCACTAGTTACACTTGCTGTCCCAAAGTGATGATGCTGGCCGCAGCATTAACATCCAGCTGCAGACCCTAAGGCAGTGCTTCGTCCACCAGCCTATGTGAAGGTGCTGGATGGAGTTTTCATCAAATTCCAGACCCTCAGATCCAACAAAACAAACTAGTAGAATGGTGGCACAGTAATCTTGACAATATCTGGATTAAAATAGTTTAGTTTCAAATTTTCATGGTATTGGCTCAGTAGGTAAACATGCTTGACTTCATGAAGAGAGAGATCACTCCTGCCTGATTGCATTTAGCTTCTAACTGACTTTCTTCCAACGTTTGGGTCCCTCTGGAGCTTCTGAATCTTTTGTGAGGAAACATGGGCTGACGCTTTAAGTGATAAAAGTTGGCCATAAATGCTGGTGTTAAACCAAGTCAAACTCTTTCCTGTAATGAAGCAAAACAACCGTGAAGGCCAACCAATCCAAACGCCCAGCAAATAACAAAAGAGAGATGTTTTTTGCCCAGCAGGTCCCTTAGGCCACCTGCTATGGAAAGGATCCTGTAATTGGTGCACAAGGCCACAGATTTTGACTTCACCATAAAGGAAATTGAAGTAGAGCTATGCAATGTTTTGATTACATTGTTAATCAAATACACATCAGCAATTTCTATCTGGCAGGTAATGAAATGTTTAGCAACATTATAGAACTGCAAGTCAAGAAGAGGGCCCCATGGAATTTTAAGTTTGTAATTACTATGAGTAACCCCCCACAACCACACACATGCCATAAAATATCTTTCTTTGGCATTACATCTGCCTAAATAGACTTGTAAAAAATCTTCTTTAAATAGAATATGAAACAGTGGGATGTGTGGCACATCATTTGTATCCTTTTCTTCACCAATGTCTTCACTTTATTTGTCTTGTCCACAGAAAGCACAATTAACAAACACAGGAGTTGTCACGATCGCAACCTTCAACTTCCCTGTCAGTCAAGCTGCACTCATTTACTGAGCAAGTCCCAGCAGACACTAAATCAGACACTGCTATCGCAAAGCCTAAATAGAGAGTGTGAGAGGGAGAGAGCAAGACAGAAATGGAAGGAGGGAAGACTGAAAGAGAGAAAAAGATGCTGGTGAGAGTGTTATTCTTGCATGCAGCTGAGCTGAATGCCTCTTGCCATCCATCTCTGTCCCACCCTTTCCGGCTCGCTGACAGAAGACATCCTGATGGCAGGATGCATTTTTGTCTGTTATTCTGCTCCATTACATAAAAAACCTCTGATCTGTGGGACTGACTGAGTGACTGGACAGAAAAAGTAAACGACTGGATGGAGCAAAATATTAAAAACAAAATGCTAAATGGAACAAAACTAAAAAGGAAAGAGAAAAGATGCCCATGGGTCTTAAATAATATAATAATAGTTCATATGCAACTGTGCTATGGCTGTGTTACCAGCCGACTACCTCATCAGAGTACCTGCAAAGCCTGTTGCCATGGACCCTATCAAATGACAGAAGTTGTATATTTCTCTCTGCTGTAAGTCGTTACTTTGGTTGCTTAAAGGTATTACACACTGGGGGCGAGAAGACAAAAGACCTGCAAATGCCAAAACTATTCATAAAGGCAGTGATGCAAATTCAGGTCAGTTGCTTAACTATTTCCATAAAAGGTTTAGATAGATTTGATGACCAATTACCAAGAACCTCTTGACTCAGAGCAGCGTCTGGCAGTCTGTCTGATGTAAATTATTGTAAAGACTGTATGCTACTGTCAGCTATTTTTTTCCTTTTAGCAAAATCCTATGAGTGAATTTAAGTTCCCACTGGTAAACAGTTACACAGTTTATATGTCTAGGGCTTTTTTTGTGAAAGGTAAAAAAACAAAGAAATGTATATGGTATGCGCTGCATTTGTCAAGGTTAAAAGGTTTAAAACCATGACGCCAATCTTTATTGGCATCATGGTTCAGAGCCTCCATATTGTTGTACACTATAATGTACCCTTTGAATATGCCTAGAATAAAAAATATAGTGACGTGCAAATGAATAACACAAAAAAATAAAACCCTGGTTTGTAAAGGCCTTAGAAGGAAATTTGCAGATTTTCAACCTTAACCGAGTTATAAAGTGTGAAAAATGCCTGCAGTTACTACCTGATGTTTTCTTTGTCTCTGCGCTGCAGTTGCCAAATCTGTTGTTCTTCTTCACCCCAGTGACGTACTTGAGGTGAGGAGGAAATAGAGAGTTTGCCTGATTTGTGACAGAATCATCAACTCCTTAATGTTTGAGTCGGCGGATTCAAAGATCTGAATCCTGGCAGTTACTGAGTGCTACTCTCAGCTTTGGTAGCTGTAGGGCACAATGCCACTTAAAACTGTCCTTGTTTTCATCACTGGTGTTGTATAAATTGCATCTAGAAATTTGAGGATTTTTAAATGAGGGTTTTCCAGTGTTTATACTCAATCGAATAATCAGCTGTTTTTGGCCAGGGATAGGACGCTCAAGGCTACAGCTGCTGCAGGGAGGATATGGCCGGCGGGGACCATACAGACAATTAAATGCTGAGAGCAGACACCAGCATCTCCTCAAATTACCCTCTGAAGCCAACAGAAACCGAATCTTTCTGCTGTAATGAATGTCAAAGCGGGGAGTTCATGTTGGATGTTGTTGCCGACGATAACCCTGAGAGAGCAAGCTGTGAGTGATGTAACTATGCATGTAAGTTGTATTCCTTACTGGATAGAGGTGTCCTGGATACCTGCTTCAGGTTCCAGAAGATGAATATTTTTCTAATGTAATGGTCTGCCTCCAAAGATGGAGATAGAGCCACCAACGAGCCGCAATAGCGGGCAAGTGCCCACCGGCAGCCAGCACAGCAGAGCAGTGGGGAAAACAACATCTAGATCCGACATATTTTCACATCTTGCTCTGTGAACTAAGTGTTTATTTCAACCAACCAGGGTTGCTGATTGATAGAACAGTGGGATGACTAACCAAGACGTGTTTGGGGGGTTTTATTTAAATGCGGACCAGTTTGAAAGAAGTGTGTTTTACAATCAGTTTACAAGACAATTAAGCCTGTCTTAGTTCAGTGTAAAAAGAAACTTAAACTCAAAAGGCATATGGTTGTATTTTAGGTAAGAATATTTACTTAATTGACAGAATATTTCCCCAATATTTTAGTTTTTACTTTGTTTATCAGCCATAGTGAATTGCCGCTTGCCACAATGCATCCTGATCCATGTAGGCACAGCAAGAGAGATCAGCTTTCTCTTTCAATATAGCATGCTCTGGGGAATTTATATCTTTAGTGGACTACATTTACCATCAGCACTGATTAGACACATCACATAATAGGATAGTGAATTCTCCGATAAGGCTTCAAGTTAGATGTACACTTACAACAGGAAAAACCCAATCTGCTGATGAAGATTTTGTGATTTTATTTAAAGCTCCATATCTACAAGTAGGATTGTTTGAGGTCAGTTTGAGGTTGTTTGAGGTCAGGAATTAACTTCAAACCTTTCTTATCTTGATCTGTAGAGAACCCTAAACCAACTAGAGTTTAGGTGTGAGTCAATGTTACATTACATTACATTACAGTCATTTAGCAGACGCTTTTATCCAAAGCGACTTACAATCAGTAGTATATTACATATCATTCACCCATTCACACACTGATGACAGGGCTACCATGCAAGGTGCCACCATCAGACTCTAACTATCAATTTACCTTCATGCAACATCCAGTCCACACCGATGGCAAGCCTTCGGGAGCAACTTGGGGTTAAGTATCTTGCCCAAGGACACATCGACTGCAGAAGCCAGGTATCGAACCACCGATCCTCTGATTGGAGAACTACCTTGCTCTCCACTACGCCACAGCCGCCCCTTGTGTTGTAATGTTGATGCATGTACTATACATGAATCTGTGTTAATTCAGATATGGACATTTTTCTCTGATAGTCACCTGTCCTCTGTATCAGCCTGCATAGCATGTATGGACCCACAAACAGTTACATGTCTCTGTAAATGGAAAGTGAGGTGTGAAGGGCTTAGTATTTGTATAAAACTTGACAGTACCAATACCATAATTGGGAAATGTACCCCTATTCCTTTGCATCCCTCATTTGCCCAGATGTACACACTTACATATGGCTGCTGAACACCAAAACAGTTCAGAAAACAAATCCTACTGAGGTGCTTGGTCAAAACATATGTACACAAGGTGTGCAAGAATGTTCCCTCATGGAGTTTAAATATAGCTCAAATTCCAACCAACCTGAATAACTCCCCTGATCCATGCTGCCCCAATTACATCAAACATGCGTGATACACAACACCAGCATTGTCCTAAGGAAGTGGTGTCAATTGGGATTACAGATTCTAAACAGATACTGCCAATAACCACTGGGCACGAAGTCTAGAGCGAAGTGTGTATGGCTATCCGCCTCAACTGTTGTTTTGATTAGTGTCACATTGGATATCACCATTTCCTGTGAGACTGCAGGTCCCGCATCAGTGAATTTCGATCTATTCTTTAAACTGAGTGTATGCACTAAGACTTTAGGGCCCTTTTAGCTTCTTTGAGAGAGAGAACCAACTAATTGAAGATTAGGTTGAGGCAGATCAGGCATTCTAACTTACCTTGTATCTTTGCCAGTTTATACAATCAGACTTTTTCAGCCACAATATATGGATTAAAATAGTTTAGTTTCAAATTTTCATGGTATTGGCTCAGTAGATAAACATGTTTGACTTCATGAAGAGAGAGATCACTCCTGCCTGATTGCAGCTTTAACTGACCTTCTTCCAACGTTTGGGTCCCTCTGGAGCTCCTGAATCTTTTGTGAGGAAACATGGGCTGAAGCTTTAAGTCTTAAAAGTCTGCCATACTAAATGCTGGTGTTAAACCAAGTCAAACTCTTTCCTGTAATGAAGCAAAACAACCGTGAAGGCCAACCAATCCAAACGCCCAGCAAATAACAAAAGAGAGATGTTTTTTGCCCAGCAGGTCCCTTAGGCCACCTGCTATGGAAAGGATCCTGTAATTGGTGCACAAGGCCACAGCTTTTGACTTCACCATAAAGGAAATTGAAGTAGAGCTATGCAATGTTTTCGGTAATCAAATACACATCAGCAATTTCTATCTGGCAGGTAATGAAATGTTTAGCAACATTATAGAACTGCAAGTCAAGAAGAGGGCCCCATGGAATTTTAAGTTTGTAATTACTATGAGTAACCCCCCACAACCACACACATGCCATACAATATCTTTCTTTGGCGTTACATCTGCCTAAATAGACGTGTAAAAAATCTTCTTTAAATAGAATATGAAACACTTGGATGTGTGGCACATCATTTGTATCCTTTTCTTCACCAATGTCTTCACTTTATTTGTCTTGTCCAAAGAAAGCACAAGTAACAAACACAGGAGTTGTCACGATCGCAACCTTCAACTTCCCCCTCAGTCATCATTCTTTTCTGAATCACATTTTGTGAAGCAAGACTATGTACTCCTTTTGTCCAGCATCTGGATGTGTTCTGGATGTGTGCTCAACCTTTTTGATGTTTGTCCAGTCTTTTCTGTCTAGTATCAAAAGTAAAGTTGAATAGTGATGTTTTTTTATTTCCCATCTTGCAAGGACAGAAGACAGGAAAGCACACCATCTATTATCCTCTCTATGTGCATCTCTGAGAGTGGGTGTCTCTTCTCAGATGTGTTTGTGTGTGTGAAATGATATTGTCCAGCCCACAGAGTCCATTAAAGAGATTATGAAGATGTGTTTAGCCTCGTTGACAGTTGCTCAGTGCTGGAGTTCAGAATATTAGGGCTGCCATTATCAGATCGCCAAGCCAACGGGACACGTCACACATAAGCCCACACAAACAGCACATAGTAAACATCATTTGATTCCATGTCTCACAACACACCACTGCCCATTAGGGCGACTATGGCCAACTGCTAATGGACTGTCACTCATTATAAAAGTACCCAAGCCAAATGTCAAGAAAATATTACACACACAAAATCTGTCAAACACTAACACTAACATCACACATAAAAAGTATAGGCCAATTACAAATGCCACATTACTCATGAAGAATAGCGGCAAGAACTAACAAAACATCAGACAGAGTGAACAGGGCTGATATGAGCAGTGCACAAGATGTTAGGAAGAAAAGGGCTACCAGTAACGTAGAGCATTATGTATAGAATGAAGAGCTACACGCTAATGCAACATCACAGAATTGAATAGAGCTAATGGGTGTTTGGGATCACATAATAGACAAAATAGTCTGAATGCTAAGAGCACATAATGAATAAGCCTTAGAGGGAGAATTCAAAAGTAAAAGTTGGAGTAATTCTAACACATCACACATGAAAAACACATGACAAGTTTAATACACAACTTTGAAACTTACACAGGATATTGCATATTTAACATCAATAGCGTCTCTCACACAAGAAGAATACTTAATATAGGATAACTACGACAGCCTATTATGGACACAGCATAGCAGAGCCTCAGGGAAATAAACAAGTCACAGCACATTATAAAGCCAACAGCCTCTCTGGGCGGGCAATGGCCAAAACAAGTAACAACTTTCTTCATGCTCCTCTTCATCACACATTATAACACGACATTGCACATGAATAACAGAATACCCCTAACTCTAAGTGGATGTCAGACATTATGCTAAGTTATAGCTGAAATAAAATACATCATCATGTCAGAGACACTTGCCTGCCCTAGCAGCTATAGCTGCAGCGTTTTGGCTCATTTCTCAGAGAACAGAACATTGGACAGCAAAAGACACCAAGTCAACACGTCAAACACTAATGTCAGGATATCAGAACAACTAGAAAGCATCCTTGTCAAATGTGTTTGGGTAACAAGACAGAGCAGAACCTCTTAATGAGAATGTGCCATAGTCAGAAACTTTGCTAATGTGATCGCATATACAATGCTGAACATCATTAAGACAAAGTGGATAAAAAGTGACATGAAAGAGGTAAATGGCTTGTATGAAAGGAGCCGTATAAGTGATGGAGTTATATAAAATCCAAATGGATGTACTCAGAGCTCAGCCACACTGAAGAGACGTCTCTTTGTCCTTATTCTACTGCTGTGGCCTTCAGCTAAGGCAAGAGATACACAAGACGGAGGAGGAGAAGAAAGGCGAGTCGAGGAGGAAGAGCAGGGACGTGTGAATTGATTATGGAGGTGCAGGCAGAGCAGGGAAAAAGGAGAGACAATAAGTGGAGAGAGTTGATAAAGTGGGGAGAGGGGGAAACGTAGAGTGGGGTTGGGGTGGTTTAATTGGTTTCCAAGTTATTGTTTATCTGCTTTACATTTTAATCCATGGTGTAATTATTTGATTATGCCTATTAGAAATGTTATCTAACTGTTGTTACTTGATATTGGCCTTCACACAATGGCAAATTGAGTTAGAATGGACTTGACTTTCAGCTCTTATCAGTTGTTGTAAGAGCAGATCAGCAGAAAACACTTGAAAGTAAAAAGAGGAGACAAACAGAATAAGCTATGGGGCGTTTGCATGTACATTTATTTGATTTCATAATGCATGCCTCTGGCTCTATTGCCAGCCCTATCTGCATGAAAGTGAAGATGTTTAGAATTTGTTCTTAACATGATTCATATTCTATTTAAATGAATTCATCTTTAACACATTGTTAAATGGTAAATGGACTGTACTTGTATAGCGCTTTTCTAGTCTTCCGACCACTCAAAGCGCTTTTACATTACTAATCATTCACCCATTCACACCCATTCATACACTGATGACAGGAGCTACCATGCAAGGTGCCACCTGACCATCAGGACCCCTAACTAACATTCATACACATACATACACCGCAGGAACAGCCTGCGGGAGCAATTTGGGGTTAAGTGTCTTGCCCAAGGACACATCGACATGGACTGCCAGAGCCAGGGATCGAACCGCCGATCCTCTGATTGGGGGACGACCCTGCTCTCCACTGAGCCACAGCCGCCCCAAACAAGTTGCACCCAGTATGATATAAACCCTGGCAGCAGATCTGAAGGCATGTGCTGTCCTGAACAAATAAAGCAATGTAGCCAGAGATAGAATCTGTTAAAACTATTACTTGACTTATTAGCATATTTTAATAACTAGAGTTGAATCATGACAAATATAATATGCACTCACTGATCACTGATGAATTAAAACAACATATAATTCAATAAATTATTGATGCGCCACATTTGTTCTAGTAATGTTTTTATCAAGACTTCATAATGAACAACTGCATGCCTATTCTCTTGAGCATTCTCATTGACTTGTCACTCATGTCACTCATATTACAGGCCCCCTCTTCAAGCTGTTGATCTTCTTAGAAATGCTAATGTTAAAAAGGTCCTGGTTGCTCATGTTTGCTGTAACTATCAACTAACTATTAACTAGGCAACTAACTATGAACAGTTACCTAAGGATTAACTAACTGATAGGTAACTAACCATCAACTTACTAACAATTACCTATCACCTAACTATGAACTACCTATGAACTACCTATGAACTAACTTATTATTAACTAGCAATTAACTTCAGAGGATCATCATCTCTATACAAGTGCATTATTTAAAGTGTTAATTAAAAGCTACTGCAATGTGACAAAGCATAATTAATAATGTTTTATCCTCCACACATTTTGAACCACCATTCCAATGCTTCAGACGAGCCAAACTGCACCTAACACTTTGTGAAAGTGAACTTAAAGTTGTGATTGAAACGAAATAACTTTAAGTTTATGCAACCAAACAACTTGGTAAGGTTTAGGAAAATATCATGGTTTGGGTTAAAATAAGTGTTCTTGTAACGTAACTTAGGTAACAAAACTAAGGTAAAATAAGTCAACTTTGACAACACAAATGGCCTCAGGGAGTCTCTTGGGTGAAAGTCTTGTATATATGCTTTAACCTCTTGACACTGGCTCCTAGTGTTTTAGGATTTACTTTACTTGGATCTGATTTTGATTGTTGCTCTTCATGGTCAAGGTCTTTGCTATATTTGATACTATCTGCTCAATAAGCGCTTAGGGTCCCCAGGCAGAGGTCTTTTATGTTTGTTCCACAGTCCAGGCTTCAATCTGAGCCTTTGCAATAAGTGCCCCTGAGGCTCTAGCATGACCCTACCAGAGGAAAAGAATTTCACTGAGTTTGTAATATTTTGAATTTCCTCTTTTTTCAGGACAGCACTGGGCAGCTCTTCCTTTATTTTTTCTGGAACATGTTACCTTTCACCATTTGGTGTTAGCTGTTGTTTGTTTTTTATTCAATTTTGTCTGAAGCATTTATTTATGAGCAGTAGTAGTGATATAGTAGAATATATTAGGGATGCATTGGTCAGATACGTCCTTTTCTAAATTTTAGGTTACGCCCGTGTTTGTATGTGTGAGATTTGTAGTTTGTATGTTGCAGTAGAAACCCGCTTGGACTGCTGACCTTAGCTTAGAAACACCAAGTTTATATTTGGTGAAGCAACCCCTACGTAACCTCCAACTCTCCCTGCAACCACCTACACACATGTACACACTCTGTTATTCTGCCCCCCAGCCCACTGTCATTTAATTGCTAATTAGTTCCTCTAGATTTAGGATGAACACTACTTCTGAAATACACTGCATGTACATCGGCGCCCATGTTTTTTTTCATTTCCGCATGTGCCTTTTTCTGCATTCTGAGCTGGTGTATGTGTCCGTGTATGTTTTTGTGTGAATGAGACAGACAGGTCTAGTGCGGAAGGCAATCACAGTCCTGAAACATTTATATCTCATTACCCTGAAAGAAATAGGGCTGGAGAAAGAGAAAGAAAGAGAGAGAGGGGGGGGGGGGGGGGGACAGAAAAATAATCAGTGAGAGAGACAGGGGAGATGGACAGATCAAAAGTACAGAGAAAGAGAGGAGTAGAGACAGAAGAGAAAAAACACAGAAGAAGAAAAATACACAAAATGTAATATGTAATGTTAGTGTGATATTAATGGCAACTCGGTTCTATTCAAGTGTCCCAGTATAAGCCGTGACAGTGTGAGAGTGAGTCAGCATGCACAATACCAGGACCCTTAAATTGGAGCTGCTAAATGGTATTCAGCCATCATTATTTTTATTCACACCAGTGCTTTTCCTATGATAATACCTCAAAATGTCTAATGTGAGGCTTTTTGTGCCTAACATAATCATATTTTCAGTTTTTTCTATTGTGTTTTCTGAGTATTTCTGTATATATTTGTTCTCTGTTTGTTGTTAATTAATTTCTGTCTGCTTAATGTATGGTACAAGATTTCCCCAAAAAATTCTTAGACTGTTGTGTTATTTTTGTTTTAGTTTTTTATTCTATAAATGTTAAATTGTGTTTGGTCTTGTTCATTTGGTATATGAAATAATGTGATTTTCACTTTGTGGTCACAATTTATTAGAGCTGAAGTACATTGTTCATAGCCTGGCTAGACACTCAGTCAGGTAATGCTTCAGGGTTAGAAAATACCTCTTGCAGACCGTTAATGGAACATTCATGTAGTGCATAATGTTTATCATAGTTATCATGGCACTTGTCGAGCTTTACCTGAATAATTCACAATTTTCAGTCAGCTGTTCTCTTTGGAGAAGTAGACCCTTTCTTTATTAGATAATAATGTAGAAATTGAAGTGAACAACTCAGAACTAAGAGCAGAAAAGCAAATTTCCAACACAACATACCTACATGAATGATGACACAGCCATTCCACTGTGGTCTGTACTCTGCCCTTGTCTTTTTTTCCAGCACATTCATCAGTGTGCATACGATTAGTAATTTCTGTCTTACAATAACACAACAAAATGTGAGTATGAACAGGAGATTCGACTGTGTGAGTGAAAGACTCCTACAGGTATGCAAGTCCAAGTCTATTTTTGATTTAAATGCTGCAAAAAGGGCGAATACAAGAGATGACTACTTAAATAGGAAGAACATTCGATATTTGCATGACTGCACAAGGTGGTATCTAAGAGTTATTTTATGCATTTGACCAATGCAGTCCTTTTTCTGCTAAGGACAGTCTCACATTAAGTGTCTCGTTGACAATATCACAGCACATTTTCAACGTCACTTGTTGTGAATTCAATACGATGAGATGATTGCAGGTTTCACTTTCTGCACTGTTGTCAGTAATTGACTGCTATGCCGCAGACACGGCCTTGTTGATTAACCTACCCATCATTGTCATTGTCAGATATATGATTCTTATTTTCATCAATCTGATCTTGTTATGTGGCTGTCAAGTTAGTGGTGAATTTCTAGTGTTTTCTGCCTTCAATACATTTTAATTGTGCATTCCTCCTATACTGTAAGTCTGAACAATATTGAGTGTATACAGAGCTTGGCATCAGGATTCAATCACACTACATTTTAGTAAATTCACCTCAAGCCTGCAATGTATGTGCCAAAGGTGGTTTATATGGCGACCCAACGGGATTCACATTCAAGATGATCCTACTAAACAACAGAAAAATCCCAGCTGATTTTTCTTTTTTGGAGCTTTTCATCATTTCCATGTTCCTCTCATGAAAGAGAAAACATTTGGCCATCAACTTCCCTCAAGTTCCAAATGATTATGCTTAAAACCACTGATGTAAAAACATTTAAAGGCAAAGTCTGTGTGAAATAGAACTGCCATTTATTTTCACACTATCAGGGGTATTTCAAATGTAAGTCGCCTTTAACATTATTGGAGCATGCACATCATCTGACAGTAAAAACCTAAATATAATTGATTCTCAATGCATAACTTTCAAGTCAGTTTTGTGAAACCATACTAAAACTTTAACTGACACGTTTTTCCTTCTGCATCAGCCACCTTTGTCACATACATTGCAGGCTTGAGGTGAATTTACTAAAATGTAGTGTTATTGAATCCTGATGCCAAGCTCTGTATACACTCAATATTGTTCAGATTCTGAGGCTTCTCTGTGTCTGTGGGGCTAGCGTTGAGTATTTCATGCTTATACTGATCCGGCAGCTAATTACTACAATCATATGTTATTTTATAAAGACTGGAAAACAGTGAGAAAACATTAACATCATAAAGATATCCTATAAATGTAATGTTTTTTTCAGTTAAAAAGTATTTGAAGTTGGGTTCAGTTTGAAGTTCCCATACCTCATGAACACAGTTCAGCATTTAAGAACTAAAAGAATAAACAATAAGTAAACACCGGTGTGATCCTTTAACATTGTTAAAGTTGTGCACAAATGTGCAAGCCATGTATGTTGCAGCACCAGAGTGACGTCATAAAGCTCAGGACACAAACTAAGGACACCTCCTGTTCTCTAATCATTATCTCTGCCAGGAGGATCATGTGATTGGTCGCGTGTGTGCGTCCGTGACTGAGAGTAACCGTGACTGTGTTAGTATGTGCATCTGTGACTGAGTGAATGAGTGTGCTCCTTTGTGTATGTCCCCAGCTAATCTGTCATTCTGTTGCACAATATTTTAGGTGGCAAGTTAAGGCTGCATGCTGAAGGACCTCTTGTGGTTGCTATGACTCACATTTCTCAAAACACCTTTCAAAGCCTTTTTTATACTGCCATTGACTGCATGCTGACTCCTCAACCACTACTCATAACCGGCCCCAGGTCGGTACGGGCCACCAGTTACAACATAGCTGTGTTCATCTCTGACTACCAGCCACTACTCTCCGCCCAGAGACACAGTAGGGCGGAAACAGTTTGCACGCTGTTTTATTTGTGGACGGTGTGTTTGGCTAACAGCTGACAACTAACGGAAATACCAGTAAACACAATGCTGATTGCCTGCTCTCAGCCACTGCTAAGCGGACAGACAGCTTGGTGAGTTTACCTTTGTTTATGGGACTATTGTATGAAGTGTATCTATTGTGTGTAACATGCAAGTGAAAAACACATATGATGCACATGTAGTCTAGACAGGGGATTAGCCAATTGTGTGTTGTAGTCATTCAATCACACCATACAGCAGTGGTATTTAAAAAAACACCTGGCGGAGATCCGCGCTCTACTGAGTGCACATTTCTAGTTTTTACTGGAATCTGTTTGAAATGTTTTACCAATCTGGTGTGCAGAAAAGACAGACGGTTGTGTACTTTTTGCTGGAGCCTCTTGCCATGCTGCAAGATATAATTAAGGCAGCCACACTGAAGCATGCCTAACTGCATGGTGCTCTCGAGATGCACAGCACATCCGTCATATACATACAGAAAGTGGCGCCACTGAGCCCAATGCTGTTGAGCAGCACTTTTATCTGTGAGCATAATAGAAATTATCTTTATAACATGTGTTGCGCTGACTTCAATTGTTACTTTACACATGCCTGACATTAATGTGTATTCTCCTGGCAGTTCACTGAGAAATTCATCTTCCCCTGTGGTGGGTTTCAATCTGATGAACACATTGATGTGTTCATCAGATAAGGGACTTTATCAGAATTAAATGTCAGAAATGGATGCTTTACCTGAAAGCCACAAGGGAGCCATGATATAATGCCGCTACATCAAGGCCATTCCATTCCCAACCCTTTTCTTCCTCTCTACCACAGGATCTCTCCTCCCTGACAGTAACCTTCTGGCAGTATTTTATGGCTAGATTAGAAAGTTGATCTCACCTACACCTCTCTCCGTCTGTGTCACTGTCCGTCTCTCACCGTCTCCTTTCCCGTCAAGTGTTTTATAGTGGATATGTCTCTTTCTTTCTCACTCACGGTATTTCTCTCTCTCTCTCTCTCTCTCTCGCTTCCTGTCTTTCTCGGTCCCTTCAGTATTTTATAGATGTTGTAACAGCCACCTGACCTTTCTTCTTGGTGATTACTTTATAATGAGACCACAACTCTCTCCATCTCTCTCTCCTTCCTGTCCACCACCTTTCCTATCTACTCTCTCATCGCTGTAAATGTGTCATTTCTCTTTTTCAAGATTACTTTTATAACTCTGTTTTAAAGGAGAGCACAGTGGAGAATGACATGAAATAGAGGATTGAGTGGGAATGATTGTAATGTACTTTATATGGTGACCCAACAGGATTCACATTCAAGATGATCCTACTAAACAACAGAAGAATCCCAGCTGATTTTTCTTTTTTGGAGCTTTTCATCATTCCATTTTCCTCTCATGAAATAGAAAACATTTAGCCCATCAACTTCCCTCAAGCTCCAAATGATTATGCTTAAAATCACTGATGTAAAAACATTTAAAGGCAAAGTCTGTGTGAAATAGAACTGCCATTTATTTTCACACTATCAGGAGTATTTCAAATTTAACAATCACATGTTACATACCGAACATGACAGCCTTGAGACAGGACACTGGATCCAGGGAAACAGACTTGGAAACAACAGTTATCAATGTAAAGTACATACCAGCTAATGTGCACATTAATATATAAGTCTGTCATATTAAATTAACATGTAGGTATTGATTGATGTTGTGTGCACATGCTTGCACAAAACCGGTTGTTCAACCATCCAGCTCAATTATTGGTAAGATTATGATTAAATGTTTTTATCAGCTACCCAGTTAAGTAATTTTTTGTTATTACCATAGGTAGTAAGTTAGTTAGCCGAGCATGCTCACTAGGGCATTTTCATAGAAAATAGGGAAATATCAGAAATGCTTTTCATCTCAGCCTTCTGGAGGGGTGGGACCCAGTCAAATTACAAAAGCTTGGTGATGTGCAGGCTGTTGCTGGGAAAACCACACTTGATGATTAAGTGCACCAAGAAGTAGCAAACTTCAGATTGGAGAACTTGTAGAAACAGCATGTGAGAATGTTCAGGCAGGCACAAACGCAATCAGCAGACTTGTGAGGTGTCAAAATCATTGAGAGACAGTTTTGCTTGTTTTGACTCCCACTAACAAACACCAATGTAACCCTCCCACCCCTGACAAACACCACCCAAGGAGAAGAAATCAGAAGAGAGCAATCAAGCAGAGAGGATATGTCTCCAC